>NW_012107585.1:8172967-8175643 GCF_000951045.1 Mandrillus leucophaeus | reverse complement strand
TTTTTGTATTTTTAGTAGAGACAGGGTTTCACTATATTGGCCAGGGTAGTCTTGAACTCCTGACCTCGTGATCTGCCCACTTCGGCCTTCCAAAGTGCTGGGATTACAGGCGTGAGCCACTACACCCAGCCTGGCCAGGCTGGTCTTGAACTCCTGACCTCAGGTGATCCACCTGCCTTGGCCTCCCAAAAAGGATTGCAGGGACGAGCCACTGTGCCCAGCCTTTTTTTTTTTCTTTTCTTTTTTTTTTTTTTGAGATGGAGTCTTGCTTCTTTGCCCAGGCCGGAATGCAATGGTGCAGTCTTGGCTCACTGCAACCTCTGCCTCCCAGGTTCAAGCAATTCTTCTGCCTCAGCCTCCCCATTAGCTGGGATTACAGGCATGTGCCACTACGCCCAGCTAATTTTTGTATTTTTAGTAGAGATGGGGTTTTACCCTGTTGGCCAGGCTGGTCTCAAGCTCCTGACCTCAAGTGATCCACCCGCCTCGGTCTCCCAAAGTGCTGGAATTACAGGCATAAGCTACCGCGCCTGGTCAAGTCTGCTTAATTTTTGCTGAAGATAGAATCAACTTTCCATGTACTCAACAAATATTTGTTGAATTAGATAAGAACTGCTGCATCAAATGCAAATTTCACAAATGTTTTGCTTTAGTCGATAAAAGTCACAGAATCTTAAAAATGTTTGTGGTTGGAAGTTTAAAAGTGATCTTGTTCAACCCCCTCATCTTGAAACTGCACGCACTCAAAGTACTAGTCTATTTAGATGGCCCTAAATACAGTTGACATCATGGTGTGTGGTGCCCTATTGATACTGTTCTTTGTTAACTGAATATGTACAATGCAGTCTTTGTTGTCACAAGATGGTTCTCTTTGAGAAGTGGTTTTATGAATTTAAATTTAATAGGCACTGGGTGTGGGGTGTGCCTGTAATTTCAGCAGTTTAGGAGGCTGAGAGGTAGGGAGTGTGTGGCTGAAGTGAGTTATGATTGCACCACCAGCCTGGGAAACAGAGCAAGACCCTGTGTCCAAAAAAATATATATATATATGTGTGTGTGTGTGTGTGTGTGTGTGTGTGTGTATATATGCATGTATATATATATACACGTATATATATGTGTGTGTGTGTATATATATATATGCAGTAGCTTGTCATTTTTTCACAGTTTTGCTTTTTTTTTTAGATGGAGTCTCACTCTGTCACCAGGCTAGAGTGCAGTGGCACAATCTCAGCTCACTGCAACCTCCACCTACCAGGTTCAAGCAATTCTCCTACCTCAGCCTCCTGAGTAGCTGGGATTACAGGCACACACCACCACGCCCAGCTAATTTTTTTGGATTTTTAGTACAGATGGAGTTTCACCATAGTGGTCAGGCTGGTCTCGAACTCCTGACCTTGTGATCCACTTCAGCCTCCCAAAGTGCTGGGATTACAGGCATGAGCCACCGTGCCCTGCCCACAGTTTTGCTTTTTAAAACATTCCATGAAACCACTACCATCAGCATTTTGTCTGTATAAACTGGATACAGCAGTCTTAATTGGATTCAGGGATAAGATTAATTTTTGGTCCAAAATAGTCAATGAATGCATCATCATTGTTGGGGTTTTTTTGTTTGTTTGTTTGTGTCCTTTTCTCTGCAGTTTAAGACTCTGTTTCCCTCTGACTGAGTCTTTTTTTTTTTTTTTTTGAGACGGAGTCTCGCCCTGTTGCCCAGGCTGGAGTGCAATGGCATGATCTTGGCTCACTATAACGTCTGCCTCCCGGGTTCAAACGATTCTTCTGCCTCAGCCTCCTGAGTAGCTGGGATTATAAGCGCTTGCTACCACACCCAGCTAATTTTTGTATTTTTAGTAGAGACGGGGTTAAACCATGTTGGTCAGGCTGGTCTTGAACCCCTGACTCATGATCCTCCCGCTTTGATCTCCCAAAGTGCTGGGATTACAGGCATGAGCCACTGCACCCGGTCGCTGAGTCACTTTTTTATGAAATGAACTAGCACTAGCTCCCTACCTTTGGAAATGTTAACATTTCCAAATGTTGACAAGGGTTGTGGTCTGGTATAGTATACCCACCTTGGACATAAAACCAGGGGAGATCAGGGAACAGTGATTACTCCACCCTGATTTAGTAAAACAGTGAGCAGTAATAGTCAACAGTTTGAGGACAGGGACTTGATCTTCACTGCTGTAGCCCCAGTACCTAGAATAGTGCTTGGGACTCAGCAGGATTTCAGTCAATCTTTGTTGAACGGGCTAATCAATTGGATTCTCATTTCTGAAGCAATATTAATAAAAGTAGAAGTAATTTAAAAAATAAGCCAGGCACAGTGGCTCATGACTGTAATCTTAGCACTTTTGAGAGGCCAAGGCAGGCAGATTTAGGCCAGGAGTTAGAGACCAGCCTGGGCAACATGGCAAAACCCCATCTCTACTAAAAATAGAAAAATTAGCCTGGTGTGGTGGTAGGTGCCTGTAATCCCAGCTGCTGGGGAGGCTGAGGTGGGAGGATCGCTTGAAACCAGGAGGTGGAGATTGCAGTGAGCCGAGACTGGGCCACTGCACTCCAGCCTGGGTGACACAGCGAGAGACTGTCTCAAAAAAAAAAAAAAAAGAAAGAAAAGAAACTACATCTTTACTATATTGCAACAAGTCTGAAACACCACTGCTTCTAAGACA
>NW_012107585.1:8166112-8167802 GCF_000951045.1 Mandrillus leucophaeus | reverse complement strand
GGAGGCCGAGGTGGGTGGATCAGCTAAGGTCAGGAGTTCAAGACCAGCCTGGCCAACATGGTGAAACCCCATCTCTACTAAAAATACAAAAATTACCCAGACGTGGTGGCGCGCAACTGTAGTCTCAGCTACTTGGGAGGCTGAGGCTGAGAACTGCTTGAATCCGGGAGGCAGAGGTCACAGTAAGTGGAGATCGTGCCACTGAATTCCAACCTGGGCAACAGAGTGAGACTCCGTCCGAAAAAAAAAAAGAATCTTCAAGCGGCCATTTCTATTTTCTTCACAAAGTCCTTTGTCTATCAGTCTGCTAGCCATTAATTTCTCTTCTTTTTTTTTTTTTTTGAGATGGATTGCCCACCTTGGCCTCCCAAAGTAGTACGATTACAGGCATGAGCCACTGCGCCCAGCCTAATTTGGTTCTTATTAAAGTATTTGCTCCAGATAAATCGTGCTCTTCCCAAGAGAGTAGTTCTGTTCCTTCAGTCTTTCTGCTCTGCCACCTTGGCCTGATGGCTTTTGTCGTCATCCTCATCACCTCAGGGTAACAACATGGCTGCTTCGGCCCCAGAGAGCACACCTATGTCTGTGCCCATTTATCAGGAAAGGAAAAGCTTTTTCCCAGAAGCACCTCTAGCCGACTTTCCCAGGGGAAGCTTGAGGAAGTGAGCATAAGTTGTTGGGCACATTGCCATGCCACATAAAATAGAGGTTTGTTTAGTACAAAAGGGGAATGAATCTCCGGGAGGCAATTAGCAATGTTAGCCACAGCTGGGTCCTGTAACGCGGTGTCCCAGTTCTGTGTCTAAGTGGTTGGAGTCCGCTCCTAACATATGCTCTTTCTTGGCTCAGTCAGGACTCAGTGCCTCCTCCCTGCTGAGTCAACCTCCCCTCCAATCGCTGGCACAGCTGACTCCTCTGAATCTCTGCCATGATACTGCCAGCGTGGGTCCCAGAGTAGGCACCCAAAACTCTCAACCAAGCATTCATGCTGCTGAGTGTCTAAGGAAAGTCCCGGAGCACAAACTGGATCTTCCTTACTTCTGACCTTGTCACGCGCATCTTGAAAATGTTGGCTTGGGGCCCCCACTCTGCCCAAGGGTTTTCTTCAAGATGCTCAAATATGGAGTGGGGACAAAGGCTCCCCTCCCTGTCCCAGATCTCAGTTGGTAGATCTGCCTCCCTCACCTCTGTCCCTCTTCCTTTCTCCCCATTGACTCCTCCGTCTGGAAGGACACTGCTCTCTTTCATGTCTTCTATGTCATGTCTTCCTTCTTACCATTTTCAGCCTGCTGGCTAAGAGTGTGTGTGTGTGTGTGTGTGTGTGTGTGTGTGTGTGCGCGTGTGTGTGTGTGTGTGTGTATGCAGGGTCTCGCTTGTCGCCCAGGCTGGAGTGGCTAAGTCTTAATGTCAGAGAGGAGTTTCTTCTGTATATGGTAGCAAAAAATCTGGCCTTCAGGGTCCTTGATATGACAAATGAAAAATAAAGAAATTTAAAAAAATTCTTCGTTGCTTTTGCTGGGATATCAAGCCACTTTTTTTTTTTCTCTGCAAAATCCTATTTGGGGTGGCACCAATATTGTAAATTAATGCCTCTGAGTTGTATACTTAATGGTTAAAATGGGCCAGATGCAGTGGCTTACCCCATAATCCCAGCACTTTGGAAGACCAAAGGAGGAGGATCGCTTGAGGT
>NW_012107585.1:8160201-8162415 GCF_000951045.1 Mandrillus leucophaeus | reverse complement strand
CTGGTCTCGAACTCTTGACCTCAGGTGATCCACCCGCCACAGCCTCCCAAAGTGCTGGGATTACAGGCGTGAGCCACTGCGCCTGGCGAGAGCAGGGATTGTTCACTCTTATTTCTTGCTGTGTCTGCATCCCTTGAATAATACAGGGTCCATAGTAGATTAGTTTTTAAAAGGATGTGGTGTAAGACTCCTATATTCTAAACAACTGGAGACTTTTTTTTAAAGAACAATAGGTGTTTATTACATAAAATTAAGGCAAGCAAAATGAAGGCAACAAAATAGCTACAATCCCAAAGATCCTGAAAAAATTACTATAAAGATGTCTAAATTAATTCATTACAGTTTAGAAAGATTTTAAATCTCTCACGGACTAATAGTTCTTATCACCATTCAAGGACAATACAGTAAAAAACAGTGGTTTGAAATTTTTTTTTTTTTTTTTTTTTGAGATGCAGTTCTCGCTCTGTCGCCCAGGCTGGAGTGCAGTGGCGCAAGTTCACTGCAACCTCTGCCTCCTAGGTTCAAGTGATTATCCTGCCTCAGCCTCCCGAGTAGCTGGGACCACAGGTACACGCCACCACAGCTGGCTAATTTTTGTATTTTTAGTAGAGACTGGGTTTCACCCTGTTGGCCAGGCTGGTCTCAAACTCCTGAGTTCAGGCAATCCACCCGCCTCAGCCTCCCAAAGTGCTGGGATTACAGGCATGAGCCACTGTGCCTGCCCAATTTTTAATATATTTTTTGGTAGAGATGGAGTCTTGCTATATTGCCCAGGTGGGTCTCCAACTCCTCAACTCAAGCAATCCTCCTGCCTTGGCCTCTCAAATTGCTGGGATTACAGGTGTGAGCCACTGCTCCTGGCCTTGCACATGGTTTTAAAAAATAAAATACGTTCAGGTTTATAATTAAAAGCAGTCTGGGCATAGTGGCTCCTGCCAGTAATCCCAGCACTTTGGGAGGCCGAGACGGGAGGATTGCTTGAGCCCAGGAGTTTGAGACCTGGGCAGCATAGACAGACTCTGGCTCTACTAAAAATTAAAAAAAAAAATAGCTGGGCATGGTGGCACATGCCTGTAGTCCAAGCCAGTCTGAGGCTGAGGTAGGAGGATCGCTCCAGCCCAGGAGTTCCAGGTTGTAATGAGCTATGATTGCACCACTGCACTCTAGCCTGGGCAACAGAGCAAGACCCCGTCTCAAAAACAACAACAATTACAACAAAAACAAAAGAACAAAAGAAAAGAAAAGCAACAGTTCTCAGTTCTTCTTCCTCACTCCTCCTTAGTCTTAATCCTGTTCCCCAGAGACTATTAATTTTTTGCTTTTAGTTCTTCTGGTGTTAACTTCCATCCCTCTAAAAATATTCTTGTGGGCCAGGTGCGGTGGCTCACGCCTGTAATCTCAGCACTTTGGGAGGTTGAGGGAGACAGGATGGCTGAGCCCAGGAGTTTGAGATCATCCTGGGCAACATGGTAAAACTCCATCTCTACTAAAAATACAAACAATTAGCTGGGCATGGCTGTAAATGCCTGTAGTCCCAGCTACTTAGGAGGCGGAGGTGGGAGGATCACCTGATCCCGGGAAGTTGAGGCTGCAGGGAGTCATAATTGCACCACTGTGCTCCAGCCTGGGCGACAGGAATGAGACCTTATTTCAAGAAAACAAAAACAAAAACACATAAAAATATACTTGTGTTATTTATCAACTGTAGGTGTTATCTATTGACTTTCTGTTATGACTAAGACACGACTACCTCTCCTTTCCACACAATCCTGCCACTATTTTTAATTATCCCTATTGGTTACGTTAATGATATCGTTAAACCTTTATTTTTGGGAAAAAACAAAAAACAAAACGCTAGGCATTTACCCACCTCCCCACTTTGTAAAATGAAGACTTGAGAGCTCTTATTTTGCATTCTACTTCTGCAACATCCCTTCCACCTTCCAATGTCTCATCAATTGAGCTGTTCTCATATTTACAGAAGACATGCATTTAAGAAAGCACAGTGGTGGCCGGCGCGGTGACTCATCACGCCTGTAATCCCAGCACTTTCGGAGGCCAAGGCAGGCGGATCACGAGGTCAGGAGATTGAGATCATCTTGGCTAACACAGAGAAACCCCCTCTCTACTAAAAATACAAAAAATTAGCTGGGTGTGGTGGTATGTGCCTGTAGTCCCAGCTATTTGGAAAGCTGAGGCAGGAGAATAGCTTGA
>NW_012107585.1:8157859-8159356 GCF_000951045.1 Mandrillus leucophaeus | reverse complement strand
TTTTTTTTTTTTTTTTTTTAGACAGAGTCTCCCTCTGGCGCCCAGGCTGGAATGCAGTGGCTTGAACTCTGGTCACTGCAACCTCCACCTCCCGGGTTCAAGCAATTCTTGTGCCTCAGCCTTCCCAGTAGCTGGGACTATAGGCATGCACCATCACGCCCAGCTAATTTTTGTATTTTTTGTTAGAGACAGGGTTTCATCATGTTGGCCAGGCTGGTCTTGAACTCCTGACTGCAGGTGATCCACCCACCTGGGCCTCTCAAAAATGCTGGGATTACAGGTGTGAGCCACCACACCCAGCCCCAAAACAATATTTTTAATAAAGACAGGCTCAGCCTAATGAGTAGAGGAGAAAAGACAAGCCCATAAGTGCTCCTAGCTGAGCTCCCCCATTAGGAGTGGTCTGTGCCTCATTCTATGACATCTATGATTCCACAACTTGCTGATTACAGCTGAAGACTGTTTAGATTAGGGGGTGAGGCGCACCTTTCAGATTAGGAATATGGATATGGGATTTCAGGAGTATCACCACCACCTGACCTTGCAGCCTGTAAATTAGGGCAATGTTGAATTAGGTAACAGCATTTGGAAGGATTTCAGACATGAATAGAGAGGAGGGGCCAGGAGACAAATTTACTTTGTTCAGAACTTCGTGCATTTCCAGAGCAGTTCCCTCTCCCTGCTCGTCCAGGAAGCACGGTGCTTTGAATAAAGGTCAGCTAGAGGGTCACCCTCCGATTTTTCTCTTCCACTGGCAAGGAAGAGGAAGCCCCTGCCCCCTTACCCACCGCAAAATCCTGGGCTTCCCCGACAGCTGCAAATTCCTCCCTGGAGATGTAAGGCTTCTGGGGTTGCCATGGTCCATGGGAGTGAAATGCTGGCCGCCCTCTGCTACCCCAGCCCCGAGCAGGCTGTTGCAGCCTTCCCTCCGGTCCCCTTCAAAAGCTTTTAAAGGAAATCCCAGGGGGGAGGGAGGATGGGACACTAACCAGGGCTTCCGTCCAAGCAGCCAGGGCGAATAAAAGGGGCTTTTCTCAAACGAACGGAGCAAACCCTGGGCTTGTTTCAAAGGATTTTTAACCCGCGGTCTTTCCCGGAGGGAAGTGGGGAGCAGAGATGGTTCTTCCCAAGCTTAATCTGGTCTACAGCTCCTTTCAGCATTTTTCCCAGGGACGCCTCATCCAGGGTCTTTCCCTGAGGGAGGCGAGGGCGGAGATGATCCTTCCCAATCCCCAACTTAACCTGCTGTCGGAAGCGCCTTGCAGCCTGTTTCAAAGGATTTCTCACCCATGTCTGGCGGGAAGGGGAGGGCAAACAAATGAATTAGCCCCAAAGAGCAGACTGAGGTTGAGGCTGAACCGGGCTCTCGGGTGTGACTTGCAAATTCTGGGAACACTTTGCAGAAATGACGAGAAGCCCCTCCGAGCAGGCCTCTGGGTTTTCCCTCGCACCTTGCTCCCCAGGTCGGGGCTCGGGAGGTTACGGGGGCGGACCGGC
>NW_012107585.1:8151173-8153254 GCF_000951045.1 Mandrillus leucophaeus | reverse complement strand
CGCGCCCGTCACCTGAGCATTCCTCAGGCCCTGGGTGCCCGGCGCCCGCGAGCCGGCATGGAGGGCACCCTGGACTGGCTTCCCCTGCTGCCCCGGCTTTTGTTTCCCTCCCAAGTGGGGCTGTGATTTGCGGAGACCGGGGAAGGCTGGAGGTGGCCAGATCGCTCTCGGGTTTCCGAAATCACACCGCTGCCCGGTAACCCGAACCTTCTACCGCGGCAGGGGATTGGCGCGGAAGGCAGATGACACTTGTTCAGAGGTTATTTTACAAGCAGAACCTAGCGACTGCCCGAATTAGAAGGTCCTGCCTTTCAAAAATCGGATTTTGATTCGGGGGTGAATCCTGGATCTTGCTGTTTGTTCACTTCATGTGGCTTTTCCATCTGGCAGGAGCCGAGCGCCACCCCCTCCTCCCTACACAGCCCCACCTCTTTGGTATGAAGAAATTACACGTTGTCCGTCACCGGTTTAGATACCTGCTTTTAGCAAAACTTGGGCGCCAGTGAACTGTTTTTTAAAAAAGAGGGTGGAGAAGATTCTGTAATTGTGTGTGTGTGTGATTCAGCAGCCTGGCCTTCTTCCTCTTTTAGGACAGTGGCCCCTAGCAGCTCTGTAAGTATTAAGTACTGTGGCCACCGCTGTCATTAGGGTTATGATTCTGGCTGTTCTTATTATTTGATTTTTATCACTACTGTTACCAATGGTATCCACGAATCAGGAGAGTATCCCAGAGTCAGGAATGTGTTTGTTTGACTTTTAGATTTAATGATAACCTTTAGCAAGTATCCCCAGGCATGTCGCTTCTCAGACTTGGGGCCTTTTTTTCTCTGTAAATTATAACAATGAATATTTATTGAAGGCATCTTGTGGCCAGGCCCTGGGAAAGTATTTTATGTGTTTTATTTCATTTAATCAATCCCAACCCAGTGAGCGTGCTGTCATCGTGTGCATTTGGCAGGAGGGTCATAGAAAGAAAGGTCAAGTAATTTGACCAGGGTCATATAGCTAAGTGGTGGTGTAGGACCCTATACTAATGAAATAACTAAGCACCTGAAGTCAGAATACCTTTAACCAGCGTATGAACTCAGGTATTCTGACTTCAGGTGCTTAGTTATTCGAATAGTATAGGGAACCTATGGCAAAATGCAAGGCTAGTCTGTCTGTCTGTTCATCAACCAATCAATCAATCAGTCAACAAGAGGGAGCCTCAATCTGTCGCCCCAGGCTGAGTGCAGTGGCCTGATCTCAGCTTACTGCAATCCCCGCCTCCCATGTTCAAGTGATTCTCGTGCCTCAGACTCCTGAGTAACTGGGATTACAGACACGCGCCACCTCGCCCGGCTAATTTTTGTATCTGTAGTAGAGATGGGGTTTCACCACGTTACCCAGGCTGGTCTTGAACTCCTGGGCTCACGTGATCCACCGGCTTCGGGCTTCCAAAGTGCTGGGATTACAGGTGTGAACTACCGCACCTGGCCTCAAGGCTGGTCTTCATTAAAGCAAAGTTGAAGTGGGTAATTGGCCAAAGGCTTGTGCCTAATTTTTCAGGTTCAGAGAAAGCAGTTAAATACATCTTCCCACTAGACCTAGTTCGAAGGGGAAAACCGAAACTGGGTGGGATCCTGGGTAGATATTTTGCCTGAAGATCAAGATTTTGCCCTTTCCTACTTTTTCAATCATTGTTTGAGCTTCACAGCTTGCGCTTGAGCATGACATAAGCTAATCTGGTTTCTGTCCTATTGAGGAGTTTAGAATCTGATGTCCTTATCTTTTTTTTTGACATGGAGTTTCACTCTTGTTGCCTAGGCTGGAGTGCAATGGCGTGATCTCGGCTCACTGCAACCTCTGTCTTCTGGGTTCAAGTGATTCTCCTGCCTCAGCCTCCTGAGTAGCTGAGTAGCTGCCACTATGCCCGGCTAATTTTTTGTATTTTTGTAGTGGAGATGGAGTTTCACCATGTTGGCCAGGCTGATGTCACCTGACCTCAGGTGATCCACCTGCCTCAGCCTCCCAAAGTGCTGGGATTATAGGTGTGAGCCACTGCGCCTGGCCTGATGTCCTTATCTTAAAAATTTTTTTTT
>NW_012107585.1:8148094-8149923 GCF_000951045.1 Mandrillus leucophaeus | reverse complement strand
CCAGGCTGGTCTCGAACTCTTGACTTCAAGTGATCCTCCTGCTTTGGCCTCCCAAAGTGTTGGCATTACAGGTGTGAGCCACCACGCCCATCTGTTTCTCAGTTAATTGAAAATGTAAGGTTCATAAAGGTCAGGATTGATTTTATAGCAGTCAAACCAAAGGAAAAAAACAGAAGGTAGTATAGTAAAGTCACAGGAAGAGGGTTTAATATTTGTTAACATTACAAGAGAATTTTGTCTACATATTGTTAACTAAATTGAGACTTTCACTTTGTATGACTTTCCACTATCCAAATAATCAACTTCTTCTCTAAGTGAGAGGTCAAATGTGTTTTTCTCTGATATGAAGAGTAGTCAATGTTTATTAGTCATAGCAAGCCTGTAGTTCTCCTTTGCAGTATTTTTTTTTTTTTAGACACAGGGTCTCGCTCTGTCACCCAGGCTGGAGTGCAGTGGCATAATCATAGTTCACTACAGCCTTGAACTCCTGGGCTCAAGCAGTCCTCCCGCTTCAGCCTCCTGACTAACTAGGACTACAGGTACGTGCTATCATGCCTGGCTAATTAAAAACATTTTTTTTCCTGTGGAGGTGAGGTCTGCTATATTTCCCAGGCTGGTTTTGAACTCCTAGGCTCAAACAGTCCTCCTAACTTGGCCTCCCAAAGTGCTGGGATTACAGGCATGAGCCACCATGCCCAGCCCCACTATCCAAATAATCAACTTCTTTTCTCTTCTTGTACAAATGAGATGGAAGGTCAAGTGTGCTTTTCTTTGATAGGAAGAGTAGACAGTGTTGTTTATTATGGCAAATCTGTAGTTCTCTTTTGCAGTATTTTTGAATTGTGACATCACTAAAGGCAGCTTGTCAGGCTATGATGTACCTGTCTGTGGGCTGTAATTAGATCTCATCTGGTATTCATGCAACAAATATTTATTGAGCATGTACTGTGTGCCAGGTGCTGTTCTAGATGCTGGTGATACAACAGTGAATAAAAGACAAATTTCTATTCTCTTGGAACTTCCCTTCAAGTAGGGAAGGCAGACGAGAAACAAAAATTAAATTTATTGTATGTTAGGTGACACATGGCAAAGAAAAAACAATCAGAGAAGGGAAAGTATAAAGTACTGGGGATAAGAGTTAGAAGAATGGAAATTTTTCACAGGGCAGCAAGAGAAGACCTAGCTGAGAATGTGACTTTTGAGTAGAGACTGAAAGGAAGTGAGGGAATGTAAAGCCCAGAGAGGAAGACATCCTAGGGAGAAGGAAGGAGGAGGCAGGACATCGAAGACTTTCTAGGCTGTAGTCCTTAAAATATGTATTTGTTGAAATATTTAAAAATACACAGAATAATTTGGCGGGGTGCAGTGGCTCACACCTGTAATCCCAGCACTTTGGGAGGCCTAGGTGGGTGGATCATGAGGTCAGGAGATCGAGACCATCCTGGCTAACACGATGAAACCCCGTCTCTACTAAAAGTACAAAAAATTAGCCAGGTGTGGTGGTGGGTGCCTGTAGTCCCAGCTACTCGGGAGGCTGGGGCAGGAGAATGGTGTGAACCCGGGAGGTGGAGCTTGCCACTGCACTCCGGCCTGGGCGACAGAGTGAGACTCCATCTCAAAACAAAAACAAAAACTGAATAATTTTATGCCTTTTTAAAAAATTGCTTTTATTTTTTAGAGATAGGGTCTTACTCTGTCACCAAGCTGGAGTGCAGTGGCACAGTTATCACTCAGTGTAGCCTTGGACTCCTGGGCTCAAGCCATCTTCCTGCCTCAGCCTCCCAAGTAGCTAGGACTACAGGCATGCACCACCACACACAGCATATTCC
>NW_012107585.1:8145478-8146169 GCF_000951045.1 Mandrillus leucophaeus | reverse complement strand
CCATTCTCCTGCCTCAGCCTCCTGAGTAGCTGGGATTACAGGTGCCCGCCACCACGCCTGGCTAATTTTTTTGTATTTTTAGTAGAGATGGGGTTTCATCGTGTTAACCAGGATGGTCTCGATCTCCTAACCTTGTGATCCGCCCGCCTCAGCCTCCCAAAGTGCTGGGATTACAGGCGTGAGCCACCGTGCCTGGCCTATTAATGATTTTGATGAAGATAAAGATATGGGGGAAAATGAGGCTCAAAAGAATTTCCCTAATTTGCCTAAAAGTCCACACAGCTAGTGAATAGAAATTGAGCCCAGTTTAGGTTATTTTAAGTAATGTACAGAATACCTTGGCAATGGCACAAAGGCCAGCCCAGTACTTGATGTTCAGATGCACTATTGAGTGTATACTTTCCTATTTGTATCCATATATTCAGGACTATTCAGGACTTTTTTTTTTTTTTTTTTAATGAGGTAGAGTCTTGCTCTGTCACCCAGGCTGGAGTGCAGTGGCATGATCTCAGCTCACTGCTAGCTCCACCTCCTGGGTTCGTGCCATTTTCCTGCCTCAGCCTCCCACGTAGCTGGGAATGCAGGTGCCTGCCACCACACCTGGCTAATTTTTTGTATTTGTAGTAGAGACAGGGTTTCACCGTGTTAGCCAGGATGCTGTCAATCTCCTGACCTCGTGATCTGCCCACCT
>NW_012107585.1:8142308-8143773 GCF_000951045.1 Mandrillus leucophaeus | reverse complement strand
GCCTGTAATCCCACCTACTTGGGAAGCTGAGGCAGGAGAATTGCTTGAACAAGGGAGGTGGAGGTTGCAGTGAACTGAGATCACGCCATTGTACTCCAGCCTTGGCAAAAAGATCGAAACTCCATCTCAAAAAAAAAAAAAATCCAAAACCAAAACAAAACAGATTTTTGGCCAGGCATAGTGGCTCATGTCTGTACTCCCAGCCCTTTGGGAGACTAAGGCAGGAGGATCACTTGAGTCCAAGAGTTTGAGACTAGCCTGGGCAACACATTGAGACCCCTGTCTCTACAAACCTTAAAAATATTGGCTGAGTGTGATGGGACATGCCTGTATTCCCTCCTACTTGGGAGGTTGAGGCAGGAGGATCTCTGGAACCCAGAAGATCTGATCCCAGGAGGCTGCAGTGAGCTGTATTCACACCACTGCACTCCAAGCTGGGCAATAGAGTGAGACCCTGTCTCAAAACAAAAACCCCAAAAACCAAACCACCGCACTCCAAGCTGGGCAATAGAGTGAGACCCTGTCTCAAAAAAAAAAAATCCCAAAAACCAAAGTACACATATTAAAGTGCACTATTCAGTCTAAATTAAAAAATAAAAATAATTTCAAAGAAGAGTGACCTCTTCAGGTTTCAATCAAGGGAAGAGAGGGAGGCCTTTTTTTGTTGTTTGTAGGTTGTCAGACTGTAATTAGCCAACCTTGAATTTGGCTAGGACATCTGGGGTAATATCCTGGCCCTGGCACCAAGTACCAAGGAATCTTGGCCACAATTAGTAAAGAGCTTTTTTTTTTTTGTAAATCTCCATCTGGCACTTCCAGAAGGACAGATTCCACTAGCACTAACTCAATGGGTGGGTCTACTTTTTAATTGTTTATTGTGGTTCAGCAACAAAATCTTAAAAGTATGGTTTTCAAAAATCTTTGAAAAGAGGAAGTAGTCATGTTCCCCTATTGGGAACCCTCCCTGGTGTCTCCTCCCCCGGGGAAGTGTATTCTCACCTACCTCTTTGCAGGAATGCTAATGAGACTACAGGCAGACATTTTGCTGCACTAATGTTTTCTATAAGCATAAGCTCCAGAATACTTCCGACTTGAATTAAGTAGTTTGGTGTTTGTTTACTTCTTTGCTTGCTTCTGTCTAAGTATGGCTTGGATAGATCCTAGTTTAACTCTGCCCCTTTTTAACACTTAAAATTGCTGAGTCCTTGATTTATAACATCTTCTCCGAAGTTAAGGGCCAGAAGAAGAGCCAGATGTTCACGATGTGCAAATCATCCAGAATTTGGGTTTGATGTATAAAGGGAAGGCAATATAATGAGTCTTTTATTTTTTTCCGTGATTCTAAAAATCTCTTCCTTTACTCAAGTATTGCAGTGAAATATTTGGCATATTTCCCCCCTCTTCTCAGGAAAGATAAGAGTCACTAGGGATGTTTTCCTGAAAATCTTTTTTTTTTTTTTTTTTG
>NW_012107585.1:8136482-8137652 GCF_000951045.1 Mandrillus leucophaeus | reverse complement strand
ACCTGTAATCCCAGCACTTTGGGAGGCCAAGGCGGGTGGATCACTTGAGGCCAGGAGTTCGAGACTAGCCTAGCCAACATAGCAAAACCCCGTCTCTACTAAAAATACAAAAGATTAGCCAGGCATGGTGGTGCACATCTGTAATCTCAGCTACTTGGAAGGCTGAGGCAGGAGAATCACTTGAACCTGGGAGGCGGAGGTTGCAGTGAGCCAAGATCACACCAAGATCACACTCCAGCCTGGGTGACTGAGATTCTTTCTCAAAAACAAAAAAATTTGATTCTGTTTCTTTTGGAAGATAGTACAGATTTCTTAACTTTCTGGAGTTCAGTTTTCTTACCTATAAATTGGAGAGAATAGCTGCTTCATATAGTTGTTGTGAAGATTAAGTGAATTAATGTGTGTAAAACTCAGTAAATGTAACAATTCTTCCCTGTAATCCCGGTGTCTTTCTGATCTCTTACTTCAACCCCTCAATTTTGTCCTTTTATTTCAATCAGAATGGGGGAAACACTTCTATTGGCATGGGAAATTAAAACCTTTTTTTCTTTTTTTTTTGAGACTGAGTCTCGTTCTGTCGCCCAGGCTGGAGTGCAGTGGCACGATCTTGGCTCACTGCAAGCTCCGCCTCCCGGGTTCACGCCATTCCCCTGCCTCAGCCTCCGGAGTAGTTGGGACTACAGGCGCCCGCCACCATGCCCAGCTAATATTTTTAGTAGAGATGGGGTTTCACCGTATTAGTCAGGATGGTCTCAGTCTCCTGACCTTGTGATCCACCCGCCTTGGCCTCCCAAAGTGCTGGGATTATAGGCGTGAGCCACCGCGTCTAGTCTTAAAACCTTTCCTTACACCACATTTTAGAAAGTGAATTTGAAATGGCCCAGCGCGGTGGTTCATGCGGTGACTGAGGCAGTAGAATCGCTTGAACCAGGGAGGCGGAGGTTGTAGTGAACCTAGATTGCACCATTGCACTCCAGCCTGGTGACACAGTGAGACTCCGTCTCAAAAAAAAAAAGAATGAAAGTGAATTTGAGTAAGAGTGTCTTGCCATTATTGAAGGGAACATTTTTTTTTTTTTTTTGAGACGAAATCTTGCTCTTACTGCCTGGGCTGTAGTGCAATGGTGGGACCTCAGCTCACTGCAACCTCTACCTGCTGGGTTCAAGGGAT
>NW_012107585.1:8128451-8130567 GCF_000951045.1 Mandrillus leucophaeus | reverse complement strand
TTTCGCCATGTTGGTCAGGCTGGTCTTGAACTCCTGACCTCAGATGATTTGCCTCGGCCTCCCAAAGTGCTGGCATTACAGGCAAGAAAGCTTTTATAAAGAGAAAAAAATGCAACCCAATATGAAAGACGTTGATTCTTTTAAGAGTTGTTTTTGTGCGCTTTTCTTGTTCAGAGCAAACAGTTTTGGTATGCTTTTGCTTTTAGCGTGGGCCGTTTCTGACTCTTTAAGGGGTGGGCAACAATATGCTTACTTTTTTCCTTTGTGAAGAATGGAAAAGGAAATCAATTATTATTATTGTTTTTTGAGACAGAGTCTCACAAAAAAACCCTCCTTGTAGCACGTGGTCTCACTCTGTCTCAAAAGTAAAAAAACAAAAAAACAAAAAAAACTCATCCAGGCTGGAGTGCAGTGACACAATCACAGCTCACTGCAGCCTCAGTGTCACAGGCTCAGGTGATCCTCCTTCTTCAGCCTCCCAGATAGCTTGGACTGCAGGCACGCGACACCATACCTGGCTAATTTTTTGTAGAGATGGGGTTTTGCCATGTTGCCCAGGCTGGTCTCGAACTCTTGGGCTCAAGTGATCTTCCTGCCTCAGCCTCCCAAAGTGCTGAGATTGCAGGTGTGAGCCACCTTGGCTGGGGAGGTCAATTTTAACTTGCTTTGAGATGGACTCTTTGATCTCACTGCTGTATATAATAATTCAGAAACATTTATATATCAGTTTACATTAGGGTCAGGAGCCTGGAGATTGGGGTTTTAGTTCTAGACTGTTAAGTAAGTATGACCTTGACAAGTGATTTCACTGTTTAGAATCATTTTCTTGTTGGTAAAATGAGGAAGTTGAACTAGATTGCTACCGTCTCTTCTGATTCTACAATTTTATGATGCTATATTAAGCACATTGCTTCTTTTTGCACATTAGTATAATTGACTGCTGCCGACCCATTAAGTAAGTTCTTCTGGGAGATACTAGAGAGGCCTAGTAATTTCAGCCCCTTTTAAGATCTGTGTCTAAGCTAGTGGTATGTGTTAGAGTTATAAAGTCACAGGAATTTTGTAGAATTTTGTGTAAATGAACAAAATAACTCAAATTATTCAGCTTTCCACGTTCCCTTAAAACATTTTTTTTTTTTTTTTTTGCAGATGGAGGAACATTGGGAGGCTCTTTATTTTCTGTGTGCTAAGTAGTAGGAATATAAATCTTCACTCAGACCGAGCTGTGCAAAGGCATTCATAATTGCAGGCAGTTGCATCAGAGTACAGAATTCTATCTCTAAAAAAAAAAAAAAAAAATTGTCTTATGTCCCAACCTTCTCCCTGGGTTGGTTTTTAATTCTGTCCTTCCTTTTTAAAACTGCTTAGGTACAACTTGTGTTCTGTACTGTGTCATACACATCTTAAGTTTTAAAAACATACTTTTCCTAAGCGCAGAATAATTTTTCAAAGGGGTATGTCTACTCTTGACTTTGGAAAGATACCATAAACTTTGTATTTACTGGCAGTGTCTTATTATATAATATTCTCAAATCAACACTTAAGGTTAGCCGGCTAATTTTATAAATTGCTCTGTAAGGGCTGTCTCAGTTAGAATTTGGAAATAAAACTTCCTTGTAGCTCCTTTTGAATTAAGGGGCTAGTTAATTTTCTGATACTTACTGACTTGCGTCGTCAGTCCTTTAGTGTCTGAATGGGCTTTTCACATTGATCCATTTATTTATTTACTTGTTTGTTTGAGACAAGGTCTCACTCTGTGGGACCACAGGCACGTACCACCACGTCTGGCTAATTTTTGTATTCTTTGCAGAGACAGGGTTTTGCCATGTTTCCTAGGATGATCTCAAACTCCTGAGCTCAAAACTATCTGCCCACCTTGGCCTCCCAAAGTGTTGGGATTATGGGCGTAAACCACCGGGCTGGCCCACATTGACCTTTTAAATAAACAGTGATTACAATATTTACTCATCTTTCGTACTTTATCCTTACTTAAAGATATGCTGTTTGCTTCCCGCCCCACCCCAGCCCCCAATCCCCCAGATGGAGTCTCACTGTGTCACCCAGGCTGGAGTGCAGTGGTGCAATCTAGGCTCACTGCAACCTCCGCCTCCCGGTT
>NW_012107585.1:8124970-8127311 GCF_000951045.1 Mandrillus leucophaeus | reverse complement strand
CATAGTACTTGTGAGAGCACATCCCTTGTGGATCCAGGCGATGACAGCAACGGGAGCCATACAGCAGCGATAGAACATCTTGTGGGATACACAGGGGATGGAGATTAGTGAAGAAATATTGGTGCTTATAAATAGTCATGACAGGAATGGAAAAAAGGACAGGCTGAATGACTTTAATATTCAATAAAACATTTAAGTAATCTCATGTGAAAGGCACATGTTTCTGAAGATGACAGAATGCTTTTATTCTGACCCCTGACTCTAGAGGTGGCATAAGTCAGTCCTATAGACAAGGCAGTGAACTTGATGGGGATATGTGGAACTGAATGGAAATGTGAACACATGGCATCATGTTGGTGTATTTTTTTTTTTTTTGATATGGAGTCTCGCTCTCTCTCCCAGGCTGGAGTGCAGTGGTGCAATCTCGGCTCACTGCAAGCTCCACCTCCTGGGTTCACGCCATTCTCCTGCCTCAGCCTCCCAAGTAGCTGGGACTACAGGTGCCCACCACCATGCCCGGCTAATTTTTTGTTTCTGTATTTTTAGTAGAGATGGGGTTTCACCGTGTTAGCCAGGATGATCTCAATCTCCCGACCTCATGATCCGCCTGCCTCAGCCTCCCAAAGTGCTGGGATTACAGGCATGAGCCACCACGTCCGGCCTTTGTTTTTTGTTTTCAGATGGAGTCTTGCTCTGTTGCCCAGGCTGGAGTGCTGTGGCGCAATCTTGGCTCAATGCAACCTCCACCTCCCATGTTCAAGCGATTCTCCTGCCTCAGCCTCCCGAATAACTGGGATTACATGAATGTGCCACCACTTCCAGCTAATTTTTATATTTTTAGTAGAGACACGGTTTCACTATGTTGGCCAACCTGGAGGGTCTCGAACTCCTAGCCTCAAGTGATTCACCTGTCTTGGCCTCCCAAAATACTGGGATTACAGGCATGAGCCACCGCACCTGGCCTATTCTGTTACCTTTTAAATCAGCCTATTAGTTGATGCTGAAACCAGTGTCACCAGGTCCCTGCTTTATATTCTGTCCAGTGAATCTTGCTTCTTAGTGCACTGATTTGATACATTGGCCCTTCAGTGGCCTGTGCCCCAAACTGTGTTTGGTGGCATCACACACATTTTCCCTGCGTTCAGGGCCAAACTTTGGGAAGACAGAGTCAACGATGCTCTTAGGTGTCTGTCACTCATCCTCAGCTCGCAGAGACCACTCACTCATGCGCTTACCGGGTATTCCACCTTGGAGTGGATGCTCCCTGCCTTCATCTCCTGTGGTTTGATTTTGAGTCACGGAACTGTTGTTAGGGCACATATTCTGACCAGTCACACAGTGTCATCATGTCACTGGACCACGCTGTGTAAATGCGCACAGGAAGTGTTCTGTATCGTA
Organism: Mandrillus leucophaeus; assembly: GCF_000951045.1. Lineage (NCBI taxonomy): Eukaryota > Metazoa > Chordata > Mammalia > Primates > Cercopithecidae > Mandrillus > Mandrillus leucophaeus. The sequence continues at coordinate 8,125,913 of NW_012107585.1, read as the reverse complement.
TTCAGAAGACTAACAAATTTCCCAGGTGTTAGACTATGGGCCAATGAAACAGTTATATGCGGCTGGGCGCAGGAGTTCACGCTTGTAATCCTAGCACTTTGGGAGGCCAAGGTGGGTGGTTCACCTGAGGTCAGGCGTTCAAGACCAGCCTGGCCAACGTGGTGAAATCCTGTCTACTAAAAATAAAAAAATTAGCTGGGCGTGGTGACGGGTGTCTGTAATCCCTGCTACTCAGGAGGTTGAGGCAGGAGAATTGCTTGAACCCAGGAGGCAGAGGTTGCAGTGAGTCGAGATCGTGCCATTGCACTCCAACCTGGGTAACAGAGACTGTACCAAAAAACAAACAAACAAGAACAACAACAAAAAAACAAGAAATGATGTATCCTGCTGTATTGGCCTTAAATCTCCAGCCACAGGTGCCTTTCATGTGCTTTGAGACATACTTATTAAATTTTTCATCGGTAGCTCAGTCTCTGTACTGTATTTTGCTTTGAGTTTCGTGTGAGTGTGTTTTCAGACTCTTTGTGCTGAGCTCTCCGTGTTACTGGGCAGTGCCGTGTGCTGCTAGCAGGGCTTCCTTATACATTATGTATCACCTGTCAAATAGACATTTTAAAGTTCCTTTTACTGTAAGTGCTATTTTTTCCTCTTCTGTGCTAAGAACAATTAAATTATTCCCAGTTCGAGATTCAGGAGTTTTACATTTCTCTGTCCTTTTCCTCACATACGTGTTGTAATGGAGCACAAAAGATGGATGTTGCATACCCAGCGGGGCCTGGGGTATCATCTGCTTGTTAGTTTTCCTATCGACGCCAAGAGGAGAGCTGCTTGTATTCTGCCTTCAGTATGTATTCTAGCCCAGTGTTGTCCTGTGTAGTAGCCACGAGCCACATAATCACATATTGAGCACATGAAATGTGGTGAGTCCAAATTGAGGTGTGCT
>NW_012107585.1:8120359-8123270 GCF_000951045.1 Mandrillus leucophaeus | reverse complement strand
TAGAGACGGGGCTTCCCTGTGTTGGTCAGGCTGGTCTTGAATTCCTGACCTCAAGTGATTCACCCGCCTTGGCCTCCCAGAGTGCTCGGATTACTGCGCCCAGCCCATTGAGCTACTTTTTATTAATTTGTTAATAATTAGAGATGAGGTCTCACCAAGTTTCCCAGGCTGGTATTGAACTCCTGGGCTCAAAGCATCCTGCCACCTTAGCCTCCCAAAGTCTTGGAATTGCAGGTGTGAACCACCATACCGACCCTTCATTGGCCCACTTTTTAACAAAGGATCCAGGCCAGGCGTGGTGGTTTACTCCTGTAATCCCAGCACTTTGGGAGGCCAAGGCGGGCGGATCACCTGAGGTCAGGAGTTCGAGACCAGCCTGACCAACATGGCAAAACCTCGTCTCTACTAAAAATACAAAAAATTAGCCAGGCATGGTGGCACATGCCCACAATCCCAGCTACTTGGGAGGCTAAGGCAGGAGAATGGCTTGAACCCGGGAGGCAGAGGTTGCAGTGAGCTGAGATCGTGCCACTGCATTCCAGCAGCCTGGGCGACAAGAGTGAAACTCTGTCTCAAAAAAAAGAAAAAAAAAAAAAAGGATCCAGAGTTGGGAAACCCTCTAATGCTGCTGGGTTTGTCAGGTGTTTAGAGTGTAAGATACAGTTACTTGTTGCTTTAGTTTGAAAATTGCATCATTTTGCATAATTTTATGGATTCTTGTTTTGCTGTTGACTCACTTGAGAATTTTTTTGAACTCTTACTGTGTATCAAACTTTTTTAGGTTCTTTGGTTGTGAAGACAAATCAAATCTCATGGGACTTAGTCATAGCATGATATGCAAACAAGGCAGGAATGCGTGTGAGTCATCATTCCGTAATCGAAGCCTGCCCAGTAGCTGGAGTAGTCCAGAGAAGGAAGAGAGGGCAAGAAGAGTAGTCAGAAGAGACTGCTGATGTGTCTCCTGTGTTCTTGGAGAGCCGTTTCCCATGTGCCCTCAAAGCCCTTCTGTGTAGCAGTGTGCTGCGTGTGGCAGTGTGCTGCGCGTGGCAGTAGCGTATGGGGCCTGGCTCTAGAAACAGTCTCTACGTGGGAAATGAAGCCCATCCAAAGACCTTAAGCTCAGTTCAGCCAGGAGATGTGATGTTTTTAAATTAGGGCTAAGCAGGCCCATAAATTTTTTTTTTTGGTTACTCTTCTGTGACGTTGAATAGTTGACTTTCCTGTTTTACTCAAGAATTGAAGAAAATTTGCAAATACCCTTCAATCTTATTTATCTTTTTCAGTGTCTTCTGTATATACAGAAATACAAATGTGAACGAAGTAGAAGGACGAAAATCAAATAGCTTGCCCTTTGTTTAGAGGAAACAAGTCAATTTGGAAAGGTCCCAGTGTTGTGTAAGTGTTTTCAGTGGCTGAAGCCAGGGAGCTCAGGTTACATTGCATCTCCTGTGTTGGGGGTGGGGACAGCAAGTGACACAGCATACTTACGTAACCGTGACTTCAGGGGACAGGATTAAGCTGTGAATGAACCTCCCAAACCCAGGAATGTGATATGAGAACATAGCCTTTGAATTTCTCTCTCAAGTTTGACTTGAAAAATCAGCTTCAGAAACATCTTTATCTTAAGATAGACTTTCATTGCTCTCAGAACGTCTCTCCCCTGACCTTCCGTTATTAAGTTCATGGACATACAGCGTTATAGAATTAGGTGGGGGCTCCGAAGTCTGCGAGTGCAGCTGTGCACAGGTAAGTCACTTCACTCGCCTGGTGCTGAATTTCCTTTGGGTTGTGCAGCCGGGCCGCGTTGAAACCTGGGTTTCTGGACGTTGTAGCTACCACGCAGCCTGTTTCTGGAAGCTTGGTGTTAAACTCCCTCTCCTGGCAGGTTAAATTCATTGCAAATTCTCTAACTCTCCTTTGCCTCCCAACAGAATTTTTAGGTTTAGTAAATCAAGTGGCATTTTCATTTTGTGGATGGGGCAAAATGGACTGGAAAGGGTCTGACGTGTAGAGATGTGATTTTCTTGGGGCAGCGCGATGCCGCTCTATGTGTGCCAGGAGGTGCTGAGCCCGTTTGAAACTCTTACCAGATTTGGGTTATTTCTTCACTGATGGCAGAGGCCTGTACTTTTTACTTTGGCAAAGTTAGAGCCACCATCTTTCCTTTCACTTCTGAATCCTTGACCTTTTGCTTACAGGATTTTGATTTGATACCCAAAACAGGACTAGCACCGTGAAGGTGTGGAGTTAGAAACAGATCTTATTTAATGAGTGTCCTCAGGTTGCAGGTGGGAATACTGAGCTGGGGAAGGGGTTACAAAACGTGAGTTGTTCAGGGTCGTCCATCTGGGACGGGAGTTTAGGTGTCTCACTTCCCAGTCCAGCTCTCTGTTCGTACTTTTGTATTTATTTGAACCATGACATTGAAAAAATAGGAGTAAACGTAACCTTAAGAAATTAGATGAGAATTTTAAAGAATATTATTCCTTCTTGTATGAGCGTAATTTTCACCATTCTTGTTTTTGGGAACTGCTGATTTTGTGGAATGTCTTGTTTCTGTAAATTGCTTAAGGTTTTTTTTTTTTTTCCGCCCCCGGTTCCTTGTTCGGGGGGAGGGGGGTTAGATTTTATTAAAATATGTATTTTCTATAATAAGTCTCTTTTTTTCCCTTAAACTTTAAAAAAAATATTTTAGAGATAAAGTCTTGCTATATTGCCCAGGCTGGACTCAATCTCCTGGGCTCAGGCGATCCTTCTGCCTCAGTCTCCCAAGTAGCTGGGATTCTAGGCAGGCGCCACCATGCCCAGCTAATTAAAAAAAATTTTTTTTAGAGATGAGGTTTCACTATGTTGCCCAGGCAACTCTCAGACTCTTGGACTTAAGTAATCCTCCTGCCTTGGCCTCCCAAAA
>NW_012107585.1:8117120-8120309 GCF_000951045.1 Mandrillus leucophaeus | reverse complement strand
AATCTCCTGGGCTCAGGCGATCCTTCTGCCTCAGTCTCCCAAGTAGCTGGGATTCTAGGCAGGCGCCACCATGCCCAGCTAATTAAAAAAAATTTTTTTTAGAGATGAGGTTTCACTATGTTGCCCAGGCAACTCTCAGACTCTTGGACTTAAGTAATCCTCCTGCCTTGGCCTCCCAAAATGCTGGGATTATAGATGTGAGCCACCATGCCTGGCCAAACTTGTGTGTTTTAAAAACATATTTTTTTTTTTCTTGAGACGGAGTCTCGCTTTGTCACCCAGGCTGGAGTGCAGTGGCGCAATCTCGGCTCACTGCAACCTCCGCCTCCTGGATTCACGCCATTCTCCTGCTTCAGCCTCCCGAGTAGCTGGGACTACAGGCGCCCGCCACCATTCCCAGCTAATTTTTTGTGTTTTTAGTAGAGACGGGGTTTCACCGTGTTAGCCAAGATGGTCTCAATCTCCTGACCTCGTGATCTGCCTGCCTTGGCCTCCCAAAGTGCTGGGATTACAGGCGTGAGCCACCGCGCCCGACTGGCAAGGGTAACATTTTAAGTTTATGATTTATTTCCTACTCAGTTATCAGGATTTTTTTTTTTTTTGAGATGAAGTCTTGCTCTGTCTCCAGGCAGGAATGCAGTGGTGCAGTATCGGCTCACTGCAATCTCCACCTCCAAGGTTCAAGCAATTCTCCTGCCTCAGCCTCCTGAGTAGCTGGGACTACAAGTGCGCACCACCATGCTCAGCTAATTTTTGTATGTTTAGTAGAGACGGGGTTTCACCATGTTGGCCAGGGTTGTCTCGATCTCTTGACCTCATGATCCGCCCGCCTTGGCCTCCCAAAGTGCTGGGATTACAGGCGTGAACCACCGTGCCTGGCTGGGATTCTTAAATGTAGCCCAATTTTCCAGTAAAGAACACTAAGAAAAAGTGTTTGGATCCGAACCAAAAGAAAAACTTGCGTACTGGAAGTTTGCAGGTAATACAGATATGCGTACATGACTGGTGTTCAGCTATTTAGGTGGACGTGCTTTTCTCTGCTTACCTGTGTTGCTGATGCTGGTCAGCAGTGGAGAAAACAGATTAGATACTGCTAATCTCAGATGGGAGGATTATTTCTTAGGAGGAAGGACATTTCTTGAGTCATCAGCTCCAGATTCAGGGATACGGAACCCTCTGGTTTTGTTTAAAGTGGTGAGGTTTGAGCCCAGAGGCCGACTAACATCAGAATTCCTGTTTGTGAGGTCATCGTCATGACCTCACAGCCAGGCTGTTAAAAATGTTTGCCCAGCTTCTGGCAGGATATGAGCTGATGCCTGCCTCGATTCCACAGTCACCATGAGGTACTATTTTCATATTCTAGATTTGTGTTGACTTTCTTCAACTTCTTATAGATAAAAAGTAAAGACATGACCCCAGACCCTCTTTATTTTGCTGAAAGAGATTGTATAATGGTGAGAAAATCATTGTGAATATCCACTGGCAGGACTTTTAAAAGCAGAAAACTCCATAGTTGAGTAGAAAGTGTTTTTACTGTGTGTACGTGAGTACTCAGTGGCTCTATTTGCTGTGGAATTTACCGTCAATTTTTGCTGCGAATAAACATCAAGTTTTTTCTTTCGTGAAAAAGTAACAGTTTGAAATGATTACTTTATCAGTGGTAGAAATTCTTTATGACCCAGAGGTCTCAATTCAGATGCATCACAATCGAGAAGTTGTCACCATCTATTTTTGATTATTCTGTCTTGTGCTCTTTGTACCTGTTTCAGTTGGAGTTGGAAGAAAAGGTGTTGGTTCATACAAATATTCAGAAACCTAGTCTCTGAGGGCGAATATTAACTTCTTAAAGGACTGTCCTATTTTTTAATTTTTGGGACGGAGTCTCGCTCTGTCGCCAGGCTGGAGTGCAGAGGTGCAATCTCGGCTCATCGCAGTCTCCGCCTTCTGGGAGCTGGGATTACAGGTGCGCACCACCACACCCAGCTAATTTTTGTATTTTTAGTAGAGACGGTGTTTCACCCTGTTGTCTGGGATGGTCTTAATCTCCTGATCTTGTGGTCTACCCGCCTCGGCCTCCCAAAGTGCTGGGATTACAGGCATGAGCCACTGTGCCCAGCGTAAGGATTGTCCTTAAGTAAATAAAAACTTGGAAAACCCTGTGTTTCTGTATGCTCGGTGCAAACACTTGATACATTGTCCCTTCCCCCCCCTTTTTTTTTTGAGACAGGGTCTCACTCTGTTGCCCAGGCTGGAATGCAGTGGCACAACCTTGGCTCACTGCAACCTCGGCTTCCCGGGTTCAAACGATTCTCGTGGCCGAGCCTCCAGAGTAACTGGGATTACAGGCATGTATCACCACGCCCAGCTAATTTTTTTTGTATTTTTAGTAGAGAGGGGGTTTCACCATGTTGGCCAGGCTGGTCTCAAACTCACCTCAAGTGATCCACCCGCCTCGCTCTTCCAAAGTCCTGGGATTACAGGCGTGAGCCACCGCGCCCGGCCCGTTTTCATCTTTTATTTAAGTAATGCAGTACGTAAACAATGGAACTTTTTTCTAAGTTTGACTGTGAGTTTAAGTGGAGAGATGATGCGCCCCCTCCCAAATAATTTTCTTATTGCTTTGCACCCCATAAAGCATGTCAATGTCAGAGAGACATCACATCCTATTTTTTGAAGTAGACTGCGCTTTTAAAACCATTGTCCTTGTGTGTTCTGTTTTTTTACCCTCTGTAACAGTCACATGTCCCTGTTTTCTTAAACGCATAAGACCTAGAATCTTTTTTTTTTTTTTTTTTTGACGGAATCTCACTGTGTCACCCAGGCTGGAGTGCAGTCGTCTGATCTCAGCTCACTGCAACCTCTGCCTCCCAGGTTCAAATGGTTCTCCCGGCTTAGCCTGCTGAGTGCCTGGGACTACAGGTGCGCACCACCACACCCGGCTAATTTTTGTAGTTTAGTAGAGATGGGGTTTTACCATGTTTGTCAGGCTGGTCTCAAACTACTGACCTCAGGTGATCTGTCCGCCTCAGCCTCCCAAAGTGCTGGGATTACAGGTGGGAGCCACCATGCCTGGCCAAAATCTAGACTCTTAAAACACTTTCACGGCCGGGCGTGGTGGCTCACGTCTATAATCCCGGCACTTTGGGAGGCCGAGGAGGGTGGATCACAAGGTCAGGCGATCAAGACCAT
>NW_012107585.1:8108071-8115520 GCF_000951045.1 Mandrillus leucophaeus | reverse complement strand
TTACAGGCGTGAGCCACCGTGCCCGGCCTTACACCACTAACCTTTGGGATTCATTGCTGGGGTCCTGTTTTGTTTTCGTTCAAGATCCTGGTAACTCACTCACTCTCTTCTACCACAAGTGAAATTTTTTTTCCTTATATGGATATTTTGAATATTCTTACCTTAATGAGGCAGGTTATAGGGGATTGCTTATTAAAAGGAATAAATACAGAAAGCATATTTTTATATTTTGAGAAGGCTGTGGTCTTGAACTGTAGGTATACCCAACCTCAGATTTCCTGTTTCTTTTGTTTTGTTTTTAGAGATGGGACTCGTTCTGTTGCCCAGGGTGGAGTGCAGTAATATAATCCTGGCTCACTGCAGTCTTGGCCTTATGGGCTCAAGCCATTCTCCTGCCTCGGCCTCCTGAGTAGCTCACTCTATAGGCGTGATCCACCACACATAGTTAATTTGTATTTTTTTGTAGGGATGGGGGTCTCACTGTGTTGCCCAGGCTGGTCTCAAACTCCTGGACTCAAGCAATCCTCTCACCTCAGCCTCCTAACGTGCTAGGATTACAGGTGTGAGCCACAGTGCCCAGCTTCGAAGACAGATTTTTATGTCATTTACTGTTCAAATAATGTGTAGTGATAAGAAGTGATATCTGAGTGGAAAATGGGGAGCTTGGATTCTTAGAATTAGTAATACAACTAACATTTGTGATTCTTGTATGGACTGGTGGTGGTGCATTCAAATGGTGTTCCAACTATTTGAAACATCCCCCAGGTTCTGGTGTTTTCCAGGCATTGAGGCTATGGCAGTATCTAACGCACTAGATACTAAATCTTGACTTTATGGAGGGTAGAACACATTTTTGTGTTGTTGGGAGGAAGAATAGTCCTACTTTCACAGATGTCATTTATTTTTCATGTCCTAAAGCTGACATGAAGTTCTTCTTATTTTATTATTATTTTTTTGAGACTAAGTCTCGCTCTTGTCCCCCAGGCTGGAGTGCGATGGCGCAATCTTGGCTCAATGCAACCTCCGTCTCCTGGTTCACTGCAACCTCCGTCTCCTGGTTCAAGCGATTCTCCTGCCTCAGCCTCCCGAGTAGCTGGGATTACAGGCATGTGCCACCACGCCCAGCTAATTTTTGTATTTTTAGTAGAGACAGGGTCTTACCATGTTGGCCAGGCTGGTCTTGAACTCCTGACCTCAGGTGATCCGCCCGCCTTAGCCTCCCAAATTGTTGGGATTACAGGTGTGAGCCTCCATACCTGGCCTTGTTCTTTTTTTTAGATGGAGTCTCACTTTGTCACCCAGGCTGGAGTGCAGTGATATGGTCTCAGTTCGCTGCAACCCCCGCCTCCTGGGTTCAAGCACTTCTTCTGGGTTTAAGCAATTCTCATGCCTCAGCCTCCCCCAGGTAGCTGGGACTACAGGCATGCACCACCATGCCCAACTAATTTTTGTATTTTTAGTAGAGACAGGGTTTTGCCATGTTGGCCAGGTTGGTCTCGAACTCCTGCCCTCAAGTGATCCACCCGCTTTGGCCTCCCAAAGTGCTGGGATTACAGGCATGAGCCACGGCACCCGGCTCTTTATAAATTCTTTGGGCTTAGATGTCTGTCATATAGTTTTCTGTCATCTGTAGCAAGCAACAACTGTAATTTTTGTTTGGTATTGGGTACACCCCAGCTGGTTTGTAGAGTCATTTAAATACTTGAGACTATTTTTCCCATTCATTTTATTTAGTAAGCATTGTTTATAAAGTGCTGGGTAAAACATAAAGGTGACTAAAATAGTTTTCTTCCCTTGAGAGATTTCTAGTGTGGTGGAATATGTGAGTTACACACGTGGCCAAGTATGCAAGGGGCTGTTGCAGGAGCACAGACTTGCCATGGGTAATGGAAGGATGGACAGATTTTCACTGCGAGGACTGGAGTAAGTTTTGTGGGGCAGATGAATGCCTCAGTTTGCCCTTTAGCCAAGTTTCGGCAGCTGAAGACTACAAGACTTGGAAAGGACATTGGAAACAAAGGGAACCCCCAGCCTTGAAAACATGGAGGAGGGGAAGCACCAAGGCTGCCGTACAGGTGCTTGGGAAGTCAGTCGTGTAGGTGATTTATGTCCATATCATTAAGAAGTTGAACCTCAGATTACTTCTGGATGGATGACTTAGCAGTGGTTCTCAAACTTTAGCATCTGGGCTGAGTGTAGTGGTTCACGCCTATAACCCCAGCACTTTGGGAGAATGAGGCAGTAGGATTACTTGAGCCCAGGCGTTTAAGACCAGCCTGGGCAGCATAGTGAGACTCAGTCTCTACAAAAAATAAATTTAAAAAAATTACCTGGACTTGATCGCACACACCTGTAGTCCCAGCTACTTAGGAGGTTGGGGTTTGAGTCACTTGAGCCCAGAATTTGAAGGGTGCGGTGAGCTACGATTGTGTCATTGCAATCTAACCTGGGTGACAGAGCAAGACCCTGTCTCTGAAACAATAGCAACAATAAAAAACTTGAACATCCAAATTGCCTGAAGGCTTGTTAAAATACAGATGGCCGGCTGGGCGCGGTGGCTCACGCCTGTAATCCCAGCACTTCGGGAGGCCGGGGTGGGCAGATCACGAGGTCAGGAGATCGAGACCATCCTGGCTAACACGGTGAAACCCTGTCTCTACTAAAAATACAAAAAATTAGCTGGGCACGGTGGCAGGTGCCTGTAGTCCCAGCTACTCCTGAGGCTGAGGCAGGAGAACGGCCTGAATCCCGGAGGCGGAGCTTGCAGTGAGCTGGAGATCGTGCCACTGCACCCCAGCCTGGGCCACAGAGCCAGACTCTATCTCAAAACAAAAACAAAAACAAAACAGAAAAACCAGATAGCTGGCCTACCCTCAGAGTTTGTTTGTTTCAGTAGGTTTGGGATTTGCATTTCTAACAGACTTTCAGGTGATGCCGATTCTGTACATTTTGAGACCCTCTGCTGTAGAGCCAGTGCTTCTGATGACTGCTTTCTAGAAATGCATGTTTTATGTATAGTTGACTCTTGAACAACATGAGTTTGAACTGTGCCACCACACCCAGCCCTCTGACATTCTTAAAAACGAGTGAGGTCTCTAAAGAGCTTTTGTTTATGTATGTTATGGCTGTTAACATTTACCATATTAGAAATGAAAACTTGAGAATGTTTAAAAATATTTATTCATGAGAAATAATAATAGGCCAGGTGCAGTGGTTCACGCCTTTCGTCCCAGCACTTTGGGAGACTGAAGCAGGAGGATCGCTTGAGCCCAGGAGTTCCAGACCAGCCTGGGCAACATAGCAGAACGCACTTCTACACAAAAATAAAAATTTGGCCAAGCATGGTGGTGTGTGCCTGTCGTCTCAGCTGCTAGGGAGGATGGCTTGAGCCCAGGAGGTTGAGGCTGCAGTGAGTTGTGATCGTGCCACTGCACTCCAGTCTGGGTGTCAGAGCAAGACCTTGTTTCTAAAAAAAAAAAAAAATATGTAAATGAAAAGGCATATATTCAAGGGTTGAAATTTAACAGAATTATTTATCTCCTTTATGAAATGCTTCATCACATTCTTAAGTGAAAGTAGTCCACCCCGGCCCCATAAGCACTCTTGATGTAAAATACAGAAAAGAATAGTACAGTTTGGTTCTATTGCCTTGAAACAGCATGTACAGTTCTTATCTACCATTGCTTTTGTACCATCAGTGCAAGTGTCAACATAGTGAAAAAGGCAAATGATGTCTTAGTATTATTATGAAAATAGTTTTGATTCTCTAAAAGGGTCTCAAAGGTTCCCTAGGAGTGGACCGACCACACTTTGAGAACCACTGTATTATAGTAATGAAAGTCAGGGGCTGGGCACGGTGGTGCCCGCCTATAATCCCAGTGCTTTGGGAGGCTGAGGCAGGAGGATCCCTTGGGCCCAGGAATTCAAGACCATTCTGGGCAACGTGGCAAAACCCCATCTCTACAAAAATGTTTAAAAATTAGCTGGGTGTGGTGGCATGCACCTGTAGTACTAGATACGTGGGAGGCGAAGGTGGGAGAATCACTTGAGCTCGGGAGTTAGAGGCTGCAGTGAACTGTGATCGTGCTACTGCACTCCAGCTTGAGGAACAGGGCGAGACCCTGTCTTAAAAAAATCAAGTCACGATTGGCAGGATGATCTTACCCTCAGCTTTGTAAGCTCAGAATCTCTGTCTCTTTTTTTTTTTTTTTTTTTTTTTGAGACATATTGCCCAGGGCTGGTCTCAAACTCTGACTTAAACGATCCTCCTACCTCGACCTCCCAAAGTCTTGGGATTACAGGTGTGAACCACTGTGCCAGCCAGAATCTCATTTTTTTAAAAAAATCATTTACTCAGAGATTAGATTATTGAATCACACAAATTCAGAGATTGTAGTTTATAAAAAATAACTGTGTATTTATAATCAGAGAAATGCCAAAAAGACACTATTCTCTTTGGTCACTGTTGAAAACCAAAACTGTAATCTGAGCATAGAATTTTGGAACACTGACTTGACTATTCGAATGCCTATTTTTATCCAGCTTTGCGATCCTGACGAACCTTTTCCATAACAATGGTGTACCTGCTCCATGGACTTACTGTCTCTTTTCAAGAGAACCTTTTTCCATTGTTAGTCAATAGACATTTTCTTCATAGCTTCCTTTTTCTAGACTTTTTGGACTAAACTTTTTTTTTTTTTTTGGAGACAGAGTCTCACTCTGTCACTAGGCTGGAGTGCAGTGGCACGATCTCGGCCCACTGCAACCTCCGCCTCCCGGGTTCCAGCAATTCTCCTGCCTCAGCCTCCTGAGTAGCTGGGACTACAGGCGAGCGCCCCCATGCCCAGCTAATTTTTGTACTTTTAGTAGAGACGGGGTTTCACCATGTTGGCCAGGCTGGTCTCGATCTCTCGACCTCGTGATCCGCCCGCCTCGGCCTCCCAAAGTGCTGGGATTACAGGCATGAGCCACCACACCTGGTCTATACTTCTTTTTAGTTTGGCAACACATAGTTACATTTCTTCATTTTGATGTATTTTCTTTTTTTCTTTTTTTGAGATGGAGTCTTGCACTTGCCCAGGCTGGAGTGCAATGGCGTGATCTTGGCTCACTGCCACCTCTGCCTCCTGGGTTCAAGCAGTCCTCCTGCCTCAGCCTCCCGAGTAACTGGGACTACAGGCGTGCAACACCACATCTGGCTATTTTTTGTATTTTTACTAGAGATGGGGTTTCGCCATGTTGTCCAGGCTGGTCTCAAACTCCTGATCTCAGGTGATCCGCCTGCCTTGGCCTCCCAAAGTGCTGGGATTACAGGTGTGAACCAATGCTCCTGCCCAAACCCAATTCTTTGTTTCTTTCCATCCCAAACTCTTTAAGCTCTTGACTCTGTAATTCAAGTTGTGATCGTGAAACTTGTCTATCACTTGCCTTTTCTGTGCATTCTCTTTCCCTCCTTGTTATGCTAAAACTTGGATGGCCCCTGAAGACACTGCTCTTCTGTACCCCTCTAAAGGGGGCTCCTCAGGGAAGGCACATGGGGTAGCTGACCATGTTGTTTCCTGCTGATATGTTACTGTTTCTCCATCCTTCAAATATTCAAGGTCCTTTCAAGTGCTGCCACCTGTTACCCCCTCCTGCAGCTGACATCCACTGACTTCTGTCTCTTCCTTTCATTCCTTTTCACTTTCCCTTCTTACTGCCAACACCTCCTCCTCCAAATATAGACATGGGCAGTCCTACCAGCAGTCCCTTCAACACTCAGGCCTCTGAGTTCCATCCTGTGGTCAAAGGGATGAAACTTCTCACTCTAACCACCACCTCCTATCCTTTGACCCCTTGCTATATTCATAGAGGTGGAGGGTCCTCAAAATGGCAGCATTAATACCTCCTGGGAGTGCAAGAAAGCTGAAGCTGCAGTTTCACAAGATCCTGGGGAGATTTGCATGCACATCTGAGCATCCAGTGTCCTCGCTGCAGCGGCCCGTTGTCGGTTGCCCTCACGCCTTTTCACTGTCAGCTCTACTTTGCCTTCACGTCCCTTTTTACCCATCTCAGATATCCTGTCCCATTTTAGTGACACCTTTCAAACACCCTTTAAAAATTATCACTGGCCATGTGCAGTGGCTCACGCCTGTAACCCCAGCATTTTGGGATGCCAAGGCGGGCGGATCACGAGATCAAGAGATTGAGACCATCCTGGCCAACATGGTGAAACCCCGTCTCTACTAAAAATACAAAAATTAGCTGGGCGAGGTGGCAGGCGCCTGTAGTCCCAGCTACTCAGGAGGCTGAGGCAGGAGAATTGCTGGAACCCAGGAGGCAGAGGTTGCAGAGAGCCGAGATCACGCTGCTGCACTCCAGACTAGCGACAGAGCGAGACTCCGTCTCAAAAAGCAAAAACAAAAACAAAAAAGAGAAAAAAACAATTACCACCAACAAATTTTGATTATGGTTGAATTTAAGTATCTTCTTTGTGTCTGTGCCTGAACAGAAATGTGTTACAGAGAAAAAAAGGAGAAACTGAAGATAATGGTTTCACTTTATTTTTTATTTTTTGAGATGGAGTCTTGCTCTGTCACCCAGGGTGGAGTGCGATGGTGCAATCTCGACTCACTGTAACCTCTGCCTCCCGGGTTCAAACGATTCTCCCACCTCAGCCTCCTGGGTAACTGGGATTACAGGCGCCTACCACCATGCCCAGCTAATTTTTTATTTTTAGTAGAGGCGGAGTTTCACCATGTTGGCCAGGCTGGTTTCGAACTCCTGACCTCAGGCGATCTGCCCTGGTTTCACTTTAAATTCATGACTGCAAACCTCACATCATACCTACTTGGTAGTCCTACTATGGTTCCCTAGTAAGCTCCCTTTTCTCTGCTCCGAGACACACGTGTTGTGTGTTCAGCACTCTCTCAGCCACCCAGAGCTTTCTCCCTTCCTGCCACCCGGCTGCTGAAAAGAGGGAATAGAGTCTTTTGCACAGTAGTTCTTCAGGAAATATTTGTTGAATGAATGGATGACTATCTTGTGGGTAGATTTTCTTTTCCTTTTTTTTTTCTTTCTTTCTTTTTTTTTTTGGAGACAGGGTCTTAACTCTGTAGCCTAGGTTGGAATACAGTGGCGCAATCTTGGCTCACTGCAGCCTCTGCCTCCCGGGTTCAAGTTATGTTTGTGCCTCAGCTGGGATTATAGCCCTGTGCCATCATGCCTGGCTCATTTTTGTATTTTTAGTAGAGATGGAGTTTCACCCTGTGGACCAGGCTGGTCTTGAACTCCTGACCTCAAGTGATCTGTCCATCTCAGCATCCCAAGGTGCTGGGATTACAGGCGTGAGCCACCACACCCGGCCTATAGGTAGATTTTCTTCAGAGCTAGTGCGTTAGGCAGAACACCAGGTCCCAGAGAGTGCCACCACTTTGTTTTTTTTGTTTTTTTGTTTTTGTTTTTGTTTTT
>NW_012107585.1:8102723-8107501 GCF_000951045.1 Mandrillus leucophaeus | reverse complement strand
CAAAGTGCTGGGATTACAGGCTTGAGCCACTGCGCCCGGCCATGGTCATTCTCATAGTAGCAGAACTGATGTTTTTCATCTTGATGTGTGATATCTCCTATGTTTGAATGTTAAATTTAGTGAAAAGAGATGAACTTTGGAATCACAATACCTGTGTTCACATCTCTGCCACTGAGCTGAATGACCTTAGGAGACAGGTGATTAACAAATGAGGAAACACATCTGTTAATTTCTTAATTGCTATAGCATTTCTTCATTTGTAAAGAAGAGGTAATAATAGTGGCTAATTCATAGTAATGCAACGCTCAAATGGGATAGTAATTCACATAAAAATTATTTCTGAATTACAGTGTTCTATGTGTTATGGTCCTTACGTGTTGGGAGGGTGGGGGAGAAGGGTAGTTTGTCTCATTTTAGGTCCAAATCTCCTGATTCATTGAGCACAAGTGTCAAAAATTCAAATATGCCCAGCTTATTAGTGAGGCAACAGTGTCTTTTTTTTTTTTTTTTTGCACACTTTTTGGAATTGATTAGTTTCAGTGTGACATTCACTGACCTTGAAACATACAGAGATGTTGCCTCCTGGTCATTGCATGCTGTGGGTACCATGACAAACACTTTGATCTTTTGTTTTTCAGTGAATTTTTCAGAGCAAGCCTGACATGCCAGTCATTAATAATGCATGAAAAAGAAACTATAAATTGGAAGATTTAAAAAACCAACACGGGTGTTGTTGCTGCTAATTCTTTTATTGAGACAGATTAGATTTTTCTCCTTCATTAAGTCTTGGTCGCAGTTCTCTGCTTTAGGATTGAAGGAACGCAGATGGACTGACAACCAGAGGCGTGAGGACTGGACAACAGAGCCCTAGACAGAGCTTTGGTTAGTCTTTGGTTTGTGATGACCACATGCTTCTGTGTTTTAGGCTGAGGCTTGAAGATGGTCAGATTTTCGTGAGTTTATGATACTGAGCTGCAAGATTTGAAAGTTCCCTAGTTAGGTCTTGTGGTCGTTTTCAAAATTCCTCTTTAGGGAGTGCTTGACCTGAGCCCAACAGTTCCCTGTTTTGTCCAAGTGAAATAGTTTAGGGAGTATTTTGTTCTTTCATTTTGTCACCATAAAAGGTTTTCCAGGACCACAGTGCCTGCTCCATCTGTTCTCTGTCAGTTCTCCCTGGCCCTTGTCACTCTATGATGTTGGTCCAGGGTGAAGAGTAGGGAAGGCCCCAGAGAATTTCTGCATTTAACCTGTCCGCATCCTTCTCAAATTTTACGGACATAGACATGGCCTTCGTTGGCTGAGTCTAGAGGAGACTTGGCCAATCCCTTCTATCTGTCTGAGGCAGCAGCAGGAACAGATAACTCTGCTTGAATCTTGCAAGCTGTGTGGTGAGAGTCTGACAGTAAAGCAGGTGGTTTCAAACCTGACTCTGAATCAGAGCTACAGCCTTAGCGTAGGGACTCCCACCCGGATCTCTCTTTCCCTCATCACGGATGGCGGTGGTGATGGTGGTAATGGCGGTGGGGAGCCTGGGACTTTTATATTCATAGTCAGGATAGTGACTTCTGTCTTCAGGTAAATGCCAGTTCTTACTCTGTCCTTCAGAATCTTCTCCCAAATCACACTTATTTATTTATTTATTGAGACAGCCTCACTCTGTCGCCCAGGCAAATGTCAGTTCTTACTCTGTCCGTCAGATTCTTCTCCCAAACCACACTATTTATTTATTTATTTATTGAGAGATAGTCTTGCTCTGTCACTTAGGCTGGAGTGCAGTGTGCGATCTCGGCTCACTGCAGCCTCTGCCTTCTGGGTCCAACCAATTCTCCTGCCACCTGAGTACCTGGAATTACAGGCTTGTACCACCATGCCCAACCTCCGCCTCTGTTTTCACATGGCCTTCTTTCTATGTGTTCTCATCTTCTTTTTTTTTTTTTTTCCGAGATGGTGTCTCGCTCAGTTGCCCAGGCTGGAGTGTAGTGGTGCAATCTTGGTTCACTACAACCATCACCTTCTGGGATCAAGGGATTCTTGTGCCTCAGCCTTCCAAGTAACTGGGACTACAGGAGGCACGCGCCACCACGCCTGCCTAATTTATGTGTGTGTGTGTGTGTGTGTGTGTATATATACACACACACATATACATATATATAGTTGAGACAGAGTTTCGCTCTTGTTGCCCAGGTGGGAGTGCAATGGCACAATCTGGGCTCACCGCAACCTCCGCCTCCCGGGTTCAAGCAATTTTTTATTTTTAGTAGAGACGGGGTTTCACCATGTTGGTCAGACTGGTCTGGAATTCCTGACCTCAGGTGATCCGCCTGCCTCGGCCTCTCAAAGTGCTGGGATTACAGGCGTGAGCCGCCGCACCCAGCCATAATTTTTGTATTTTTAGGAGAGATGAGGTTTCACCACGTTCACCAGGCTGGCCTTGGACTCCTGACCTCAAGTGATCCTTCCACCTTGGCTTCCCACAGTGTTGGGATTACAGGCGTGAGCCACTACGCCTGGTCACTTCTTTTTATAGGGACACTTTTCATTGGGTTTTGGGCCTACCAAGGGAATCCAGGATGATCTTATCTCAAGATTCTTAATTATATCTGCAAAGATGCTTTTTCCAAATAAGGTCACATTCACAGTTGATAGGGGGACATGTCTTTGGAGGAGGGCACTGTTCTGTCCGCTGCAGTGGGCTGCAGGTGCCTGTGTCATCACTGGCCAGATTCTTTGCCAGTGGCTGGTGTTGGCTGTGAGGGAGACAAGATGAGAATGTGAGGTCTGTGCTTCATCATCCAAGCTCTGCTCGCAGAGAAAAATGCAGAACACCGTCATTTGACAGAGAGTCATTAAATGGCAGCATTTTTCTCTTTGAATTGTTCTGTTTTTAGGTATTATATCTGAAAATATTTCCCTATATTCCAAAACCCCAAGGTCGTCTTCAACTCACTTTCTATGGAGGTAAAGAGAAGATGACAGGATACTATTTTACCTTAGCCCAAAAGTCATAGATTCATATCTGGTCTTGAGTAAACCAGCAGTATATTGCGTTTTTCTAGAGAGAACCAAGGTAATTTTCCCTCATCACTTCCCAGATAGGGCTTTTTCTTACATAGTTTTAATCTTCCTGTAGTTTAACGTATATATAGTTTTATATTGTAAATTGCATAATTCTGTGGATTTAAAAAATATAGCTAATACAGACTTGTTGTAGTGAAACGTAAGCAATATAGAAATGAAAGTGAAAAACTGAAAGCTTCCTTTTCCTCCCCCCATTGTTTGGTGTAGATTTTTCTGAACCCTCTTTTAGGGATTGTGTGGGTTTTAGGAGCTGTACTCAGCTGAGAACATTAGATATATAAAGCAAAGCAAATACTTCGTTTGTCTCAACTGCTTGTTTTTGTTTTTGTGTTTTTTGTTTGTTTGTTTTGAGTCAGGGTCTTGCTCTGTCGCCCAGGCTGGAGTACAGTGGTGTGATCATGGCTTACTGCAGCCTCAAACTCCTGGGCTCATGAAATCCTTCCCGCTCAGCCTGCTGGCTAATTTATTTTTATTTTTATTTTTGTAGAGACAGGGTCTTGCTATATTGGTCAGGCTGGTCTCGAACTCCTGGCCTCAAACAATCCTCCTACCTTAGCCTCCCAAAGTGCTGGGATTACAGGTGTGAGGAGTGGGTCATGGCACCCGGCTAACTGCTTGTCTTGAGGATAGTAAATTGCCTTTAAATCCATTTCAGCAGCATTTTCATGTTTTTAATAACCAGAGTCTTCTAGGTTCCTAGGTTCAGCCTGGAGATGGATTATTGTCAAATAAAAGGAAAGCTTTAGTCTGTGAAAGCTACATGTTGTTCCTGCTTTCTCCTATAGATTATAAAATCTTTCTATTTATTTCTCTCTTCAGATTTAATCCAGAGACTGACTTCACTATAGAAGCCACAGTTGTATCGATGGTTGGGGAAAGATAGTGGCAACAAGCAAAGGAGAAGCAGCTCTGACATACAAAGAAAATGAGTATGCTAAAACCAAGCGGGCTTAAGGCCCCCACCAAGATCCTGAAGCCTGGAAGCACAGCTCTGAAGACACCTACGGCTGGTAATACTTTACACTTTTCCTTTATGACAAATGAACTATCTTATATGCAGACTTCAATTTGATTTTTAATTTTAAAACATTATTTTATATATGTTCATATTCTTGAAAATATTTGAAAGTTTTTTTTTTATTATTGTTATTTTTTTGAGACAGAGTTTCACTCTTGTTGCCCAGGCTGGAGTGCAATGGCCCGATCTTGGCTCACTGCAACCTCCACCTACTGGGTTCAAGCGATTCTCCTGCCTCAGCCTCCCGAGTAGCTGAGATTACAGGCATGCGCCACCACGCCTGGCTAATTTTGTATTTTTAGTAGAGACGGGTTTCTCCATGTTGGTCGGGCTGGTCTCAAACTCCTGACCTCAAGTGATCCACCCGTCTTGGCCTCCCAAAGTGCTGGGATTACAGATGTGAACCACCACGCCTGGCCTTTTTTTTTTTTTATGGTTTTTGAGACAGAATCTCACTCTGTCACCCAGGCTGGCATGTAGTGGCATAATCTTGGCTCACTGCAACCTCTGCCTCCTGGGTTCAAGTGATTCTCCTCCCCCAGCCTCCCAAGTAGCTGGGACTATAGGCCTTCGCTACCACGTCCGGCTGATTTTTGTATTATTAGTAGAGATGGGGTTTCACCACATTGGCCAGGCTGGTCTCGAACTCCTGACCTCGTGATCCGCCTACCTCGGCCTCCCA
>NW_012107585.1:8096600-8101883 GCF_000951045.1 Mandrillus leucophaeus | reverse complement strand
TTTTTTTTTTGAGATTCTGTATTGTTTTGTCATCAAGGCTGGAAGGCTGTGGCTCAATCTCGGCTCACTGCAACCTCTGCCTCCCAGGTTCAAGCGATTCTCCTGCCTCAGCCTCCCGAATAGCTGGGATTAATGGTGCCCACCACCATGCCCAGCTAATTTTTTTTTTTTTTTCTGAGACAGAGTTTTGCTCTTGTTGTCCAGGCTAGAGTGCAGTGACGTGATTTCGGCTCACTGCAACCTCTGCCTCCCAGGTGCAAGCAATTCTCCTGCTTCAGCCTCCTGAGTAGCTGGGACTCCAAGCGTGCTCCACCACGCCCAGCTAAGTTTGTATTTTTAGTAGAGATGGGGTTTCTCCATATTGGTCAGGCTGGTCTCAAACTCCTGATCTCAGGTGATCTGCCTACCTCGGCCTCCCAAAGTGCTGGGATTACAGATGTGAGCCACTGCACCCAGCCCTGTATTTTTTTTTTTTTTTTTTTTTTAGCAGGTATAGGGTTTCATCATGTTGACTGGGCTGGTCTCAAACTCCAGACCTCAAATGATCTGCCCACCTCAGCCTCTCAAAGAACTGGGATTACAGGTGTGAGTCACTGTGCCTGGTTTTTGTGTCCTAGTTTTTGTCAGCTTGAATTGACTACTCAATTGTGGAGTAGTGGTATTTAGTGAATCTGAATGGGTATTTGCTCATGATGTTCAGGGTGGTGGGTGTAGCAAATAATGAAATCAGACCAATTATGAATATAGGCCTGGAAAAAGGACTGATTTTATTTTTTTCTTGCTTTGACTTTTTCTCATCTTAATTGCAAGTAAAGGAATAAACCTCAACTACCAGTTTGCTGAGTTTAGCAGCATTGAAGATGGTAGTGAAGGATCAGTTATTCTTGGCTTCCTTGTTTAAAACAAAACAACACAAAACAAACAAAAACACTTTGGTGAAGCACAGTGGCTCATGCCTGTAATCCCAACACTTTGGGAGGCTGAGGTGGGAAGTTCACTTGAGGTCAGGAGTTTGAAACCAGCCTGGCCAACATGGTGAGACCCCGTCTCTATGAAAAATACAAAAATTAGCCAGGTATGGTGGTGCACATCTGTAATCCCAGCTACTGAGGAGGCTGAGGCAGGAGAATCACTTGTACTCAGGTGGTGGAGGTTGCAGTGAACTGAGATCATACCACTGCACTCCAGCCTGAGCGATAGAGCGAGACTCTGTCTCAAAAGAACAAAAAACAGCCGGGCGCGGTGGCTCACGCCTGTAATCCCAGCACTTTGGGAGGCCGAGGCGGGCAGATCATGAGGTCAGGAGATTGAGACCATCTTGGCTAACACGGTGAAACCCCGTCTCTATTAAAAATACAAAAAATTAGTCAGGCGTGGTGGCGGGCGCGTGTAGTCCGGCTACTCGGGAGGCTGAGGCAGAAGAATGGCGAGGACCCGGGAGGCGGAGCTTGCAGTGAGCCGAGATTGCGACACTGCACTTCTGCCTGGGAGACAGTGAGACTCTGTCTAAAAACAACAAAACAAACAAACAAAAAAAACAACCTTTCTAAGAGTCGTAGACCACCCCTGCGGGCTGTTGGCTTTCTCCAGTTTTTCTTGAAGTTAGAGGTTGTCTGCTTGAATATTAAATCGAATCTCTTCTGATGTTTTGTTTTCAGTTGTAGCTCCAGTAGAAAAAACAATATCCAGTGAAAAAGCATCCAGCACTCCATCATCTGAGACTCAGGAGGAATTTGTGGATGACTTTCGAGTTGGGGAGCGAGTTTGGGTGAATGGAAATAAGCCTGGATTTATCCAGTTTCTTGGAGAAACTCAGTTTGCACCAGGCCAGTGGGCTGGAATTGTTTTAGATGAACCCATAGGCAAGAACGACGGTTCGGTGGCAGGAGTTCGCTATTTCCAATGTGAGCCTTTAAAGGGCATATTTACCCGACCTTCAAAGTTAACAAGGAAGGTGCAAGCAGAAGATGAAGCTAATGGCCTGCAGATGACGCCTGCCTCCCGAGCTACTTCACCGCTGTCCACTTCTACAGCCAGCATGGTGTCTTCCTCCCCAGCCACCCCCTCAAACATTCCCCAGAAACCATCACAGCCAGCAGCCAAGGAACCTTCAGCTACGCCTCCGATCAGCAACCTTACAAAAACTGCCAGCGAATCTATCTCCAACCTTTCAGAGGCTGGCTCAATCAAGAAAGGAGAAAGAGAGCTCAAAATTGGAGACAGAGTATTGGTGAGTAGAGAAACATTCTGAGGTCATTTTGTTGAACTGAGATGTAAACACCAGGGAGTGGTTGAAATACACACATCAGGGCTGGGTGCGGTGGCTCACACCTGTAATTCCAGCACTTTGGGAGGCTAAGGCGGGTGGATAACAAGGTCCGGAGTTCAAGACCAGCCTGGCCAAGATGGTGAAACCCCGTCTCTACTAAAAATACAAAAAAATTAGCTGGGATTGGTGGCAGGCGCCTGTAATCCCAGCTACTCAGGAGGCTGAGGCAGAGAATTGCTGGAACCCGGGAGGCGAAGGTTGCAGTGAGCCAAGATTGTGCCACTACCCTCCAGCCTAGGCGAAAGAGTGAGACTCTGTCTCAAAAAAAAAAAAAAAAAAAAAAGCCGGAAATACACACATGGGATACTTCTTGGCTCAGTGTCTGTTCTGGAGGGACGACCCCTCCTTTATAGAGAAATTAATCAGTTCAGTTTATGGGTAACTATGCAACAAATTAGAAACTGGCATGTAGTTTGTGTCTAGAAAGAGCATAGGTTTGCAGTGATCTATTCTAGTTGTATCTAGCAGTTTAGCTAAAAGAATATTGAGTTTATAATTTGTAAATATTTGCTTTTGTTATTAAAAATTTTCTTGGCCGGGCGCAGTGGCTCACGCCTGTAATCCCAGCACTTTGGGACGCCGAGGCGGGCAGATCATGAAGTCAGGCGATCAAGACCATCCTGGCTAACGCAGTGAAACCCTGTCTCTACTAAAAATACAAAAAATTAGCCGGGCATGGTAGCAGGCACCTGTAGTCCCAGCTACTCGGGAGACTGAGGCAGGAGAATGGCCTGAACCCTGGAGGCGGAGCTTGCAGTGAGCCAAGATTGCGCCACTGCACTCCACAGTCTGGGAGACAGAGCAAGACTCTGTCTCAAAAAAACCAAAAATTTATTTTCTTAATATTACATGGCTGCCTGTTGGGTACTCGAACTCCAGTCTCCACATGACAGGCAGAAACACTCACCACTATACTAACAAGGAACTTGTAAATATTAAGGTAACAGTGGCCAGGTACGGTGGCTCACGCCTGTAATCCCAGCATTTTGGGAGGCCAAGGTGGGAGGATCACTTGAACCTGGGCAACAAAGTGAGACCCCGTCTCTATAAAAAATAAAAAAATTGGCCGGGTGGGGTGACTCACTCCTGTAATCCCAGTACTTTGGGAGGCTGAGCGGGTGGATCACTTGAGGTCAGGAGTTCAAGACCAGCCTGGCCAACATGGCGACACCCCGTCTCTACTAAAAATACAAAAATTAGTCAGGCATGGTGGCAGGTACCTGTAATCCAAGCTATTCGGGGGGCTTAGGCAGGAGAATGACTTAAACCCAGGAGGTGGAAGTTGCAGTGAGCCAAGATCGCATCACTACACTCCAGGCTGGGCAACCAAGCAAGACTCCATATAAAATAAAAATAAAATAAACCAAACATGGTATCACATGCCTATAGTCTCAGCTACTCAGGAGGCTGAGCCTGGGAGATGGAAGCTGCAGGGAACTATGATTACGTCATGGCACTCCAGCAAGACCCTGTTTCAAAACAAAAAAAAGTAACTTTATTGACAAAATAAGCTCAGCAGTGAACTTAGGTATGTTTATAAAAATCAGATTTTTTGCCCCTTCTGATTTTTAATTTTTGGTTTAGTGAAATTATGTGGGTGTCTGTAAGATTCTGCTACCTTAAATGGCTTGGAAAACTCAAGGCATCAGAGGATGTTACTTAAGAATTTCTGGGCCAAGGCCAGGTGCAGTGGCTCATGCCTATAATGCCAGCAGTTTTGGAGGCTGAGGCAGGTGTATCACCTAGGGTCAGGAGTTCAAGACTAGCCTGGTCAACATGGTGAAACCCCGTTTCTACTAAAAATACAAAAACTAGTTGAGTGCAGTGGCGCACACCTGTAATCCCAGCTACTTGGGAAGCTGAGGCAGGAGAATTGCTTGAACACAGGAGGAGGAGGTTGCAGTAAGCTGAGATTGCGCCACTGCACTCTAGCCTGGGCAACAGAGTGAGACTCTGTCTCAGAGGGAAAAAAAAAAAGAATTTCCAGGCCTTTCAAATGATGAGGTTTAGATTTAGGAAGAGGAAAGAAATGTACAGTAGCTACTGTTTGACTAATAAGCGGAAATGCAAGGTATAAGGTCTACGTACCCTACATTCTAGAACCTCTGAATTTAGTGAGTGATTTTTTTTTTTAAAGAGGAGCAGAGTAGCATAGTGCTAAGAAGACAAGCTGAGTCCCTGCTTTGCCTTTGGGACCTCAGTGAGATATTTAACAACTTAGTTTCCTAACCTCTATAAGCAAGGCTAAAGTGCTGCATTTCGACTATATTTGCTATTTCTAGGATGTGATGTCAGGTTCTTGGACAGTTTGACTGACGCCCAGCTGTTCTGTTTCAACATGGTTGTCTCCATGCCTTGGACTGCGTGTTCTGTGCTGAATTTTTAGCTCATGACCATACATGAGGAGGTGACTTGTCAGCTCTTTATATTTGAACTGACAAGCTTTATCTTTCTATGAGCTACTCCCCAGGGCCCTTACACTAAGAATCTTCTTGTTCTCAACACTTCTTTTTTTTTTATTTTTTATTTTTGGAGACAAGAGTTTCACTCTGTCTCCCAGGCTGGAGTGCAGTGGTGCGATCTCAGCTCATTGCAATCTCCGCCTCCCGGGTTCAAGCTATTCTTCTGCTTCAGCCTCCCAAGTAGCTGGGGCTACAGGCATGTGCCACCACACCCAGCTAATTTTTGTATATTTTTTTGAGACGGAGTCTCACTCTGTCCCCCAGGCTGGAGTGCAGTGGCGCGTTCTCAGCTCACTGCAAGCTCCACCTCCTGGGTTCGTGCCATTCTCCTGCCTCAGCCTCCTGAGTAGCTGGGACTACAGGTGCCTGCCACCACGCCTGGCTAATGTTTTTTTTTTTTTTTTGAGATGGAGTCTGGCTCTGTCGCCCAGGCTGGAGTGTAGTAGTATGATCTCGGCTCACTACAGCCTCCGCCTCCTGGGTTCAAGCAAT
>NW_012107585.1:8091360-8096350 GCF_000951045.1 Mandrillus leucophaeus | reverse complement strand
CAAAGTGCTGAGATTAGAGGTGTGAGCCACCGCACCCGGCTGCTAATTTTTTTTTTTTTTTTGTATTTTTAGTAGAGATGGGGTTTCACCCATGTTAGCCAGGATAGTCGTGATGTTCTGACCTCATGATCTGCCTGCCTCGGCCTCCCAAAGTGCTGGGATTACAAGCGTGAGCCACCATGCCCGGCCTAATTTTTTTATTTTTAATAGAGACGGGGTTTCACCATATTGGCCAGGCTGGTCTCGAGCTCCTGACCTTGTGATCCGCCCTCCTTGGCCTCCCAAACTGCTGGGATTACAGGCACGAGCTCAAGACTTCTTATACAGGTCTTTGATACTGTGAAAGGGGAAAAATATCTTCCTGAAAATTAAAAAAAAATTTACCAGATTTGTTTTGCTTGTGTTTGAACCTTAAATAACTATAATTTATCCAGTATGTGCTTTTTGGTGTCTGTCTTCATTTGCTGAACACTGTTTTTGTGAGGGTTGTCTATAATTTGTAGAATTAAAATGCACACATAGTGGGGTCTTATATATAGACCAATTTTAATAATATGCTTTTGTAGATTGTAGACTGTGGATTTGGGGCATTCGTATGGAAGGAAATACAGGTCTTAATTTAAAACAATAAGCTGCTGTTTGGTATTATACTATTTTGATGTACTATACCTAATTTAATCATACACATTTAGGTGCAATCTAGAAATGAAATTTTTCCCCTAGAAATGAAATTCGAGTCAAGGGGTATAAATAATTTAAAATTGTTAATAGATATTGCCAAATTGCAATCCAAAAAGCCTTTATTTTTGTTTCCACAAACAGTATACAAATATGTCCTTCCTGGTAAGTTTTTTTTTTAGTCTTACTGGTGCTTTTTTTCACCTTATTAAGGTTGTTAAAGCTCTTTTTTAAAATTCATTTATCATATTAACTTTTTTTTTTTTTTTTTTTTTGTCCCCCCAGGCTGGAGTGCAGTGGTGCAATCTTGGCTTACTGCAACCTCTGCCTCCTGGGTTCAAGCGATTCTCGTGCCTCAGCCTCCAGAGTGGCTGGGACTACAAACGTGCGCCACCACGCCCAGCTAATTCTTTGTATTTTTAGTAGAGATGGGGTTTTGCCATGTTGCCCAGGCTAGTCGTGAACTCCTGAGTTCAGGCAGTCCACCCGCCTCTGCCTCCCAGAGTGCTGGGATTACAGGCGTGAGCCACTGTGCCCGGCCCTTGTTAACTCTTTTTTTTTTTTTTTTTTTTTTTTTTTTTGAGACGGAGTCTCGCTCTGTGCCCCAGGCTGGAGTGCAGTGGCCGGATCTCAGCTGACTGCAAGCTCCGCCCCCCGGGTTCACGCCATTCTCCTGCCTCAGCCTCCCGAGTAGCTGGGACTACAGGCGCCCACCACTTCGCCCGGCTAGTTTTTTGTATTTTTTAGTGGAGACGGGGTTTCACCGTGTTAGCCAGGATGGTCTCGATCTCCTGACCTCGTGATCCACCCGTCTCGGCCTCCCAAAGTGCTGGGATTACAGGCTTGAGCCACCGCGCCCGGCCAAAATAATCGAAAAGACAGAAGCACCCGCTTCCGCAGTGAGCAGGGTAATTAAATTTGTTTTTGTTACCGTAGATTATTGGGGAACATGTGGTGTTTGCTAACATTAGTAAGTTCTTTAGTGGTGATTTGTGAGATTTTGGTGCACCCATCACCCGAGCAGTATACGCTGCACCTAATAATTTGATTTCTTCTATTTTTCTCCGTCCTCTTACTGGTGACTTAGAACCTCAAACGTCCGAGCCTGGTTGTGACCTTGCATTTACATTGAGTGTTTCTTCATTACCTACTTGGGGAATTCTTGGGCTCTTTTAGGATGGGGGTTTGTGCTCTGGGGAAGTTGTTCTTTACCTGAAATCCATTTGTCTTGATTGCTGATGGAGCAGTTAGTGGCAGGATTTGCTGTTTTGTATGGTCCACAATTGAAAAGACTCCAGATAGTCACATTTAGTTAAAAGTCCTTTTGGCTGAATCTTGGGATCTTGTCTGACACAGTGGATTTTACTTGGCTTAATTCCTTTGCGATGAGGTTTGCTGCAGATTTGAATTTTTTTTTTTTTTTTTCTGATTTTAGTTTTTTTTTTTTTTAATTTTTAAATCAAGATGGAATCTTGCTATTTTGCCCAGCTGGAGTGCAGTGGCATGATCTCAGTTTACTGTAGCCTCTGCCCCATGAGTTCAAGCGATTCTTCTGCCTCAGCTTCCCAAGTATCATAGCTGGGATTACAGGCACCTACCACCACACCCAGCTAATTTTTTTTTTATTTTTTAGACCAGGTTTCACTCTTGTTGCCCAGGCTAGAGTGCAATGGTGCAATCTCACTGCAACCTCCGCCTCCCGGGTTCAAGCGATTCTCCTGTCTCAGCCTCCCAAGTAGCTGGGATTACCTGAATGTGTCACCATGCCTGGCTAATTTTGGATTTTTAATAGAGATGGGGTTTTTCCATGTTAGTCAGGCTGGTCTCAAACTCCTGACCTCAGGTGATCAGCCGTCCTCGGCCTCCCAAAGTGTTGGGATTACAGGCGTGAGCCACCACGCCTGGCCTGTATTTTTTTTTCGTAGAGATGGGGTTTCACCATGTTGGCCAGTCTGGTCTCAAACTCCTGACCTCAAGTGATCCGCGCACCTTGGCCTCCCAAAGTGTTGGGTTTGCATGCGTGAGCCACTGCGCCCGGCCAAGTTTTTTTTTTTCATTTTTCAGTTTCCCAGAAGTTCTGAACTTCACCCAGTAATAACCTTTTAGGATCGTCCAGGAGGGAAATACAGAGCACCTCATGCTGCTGCAGAGAAGCTGCGTTCGGCAGCGTTTTCCTGTTTGTGCACAGCAGACTCAGTGCGGTCACGTTTTAGCGGGTCATTGTTGTCAGTGCTCTTCCTGCTGCTTGCTTTCAGTTATGAGAAGGTTCCCCAGTTTTCCTTTTGAGGCTTGGAAACACAGGAGACCGTCCACCTGCCTGTCCGATCCCACGCCTCTGGTCTCGCTGTCCATCCTCCTTGCCTGTGTCCTGTGGCCCTAACTGCTTTGGGTCAGACCATCATCATCTTTACCTGGACTTGCGGGGCACCGTCCATGCCTCTTGCCTCGTCTCTCCTCACTTCTATTCTTTGCACAATTACAGAGAGGTTCGATTAAAATGTCAATTTGGCGATGCTGTTCGCTTGCCTGAAATCTTTTTAGTAGCGTCCAGTCTGCCTGCACCGTTGGCTTTGATTTTCACAACGTTTGGAGCGTTTTCTGTGGTGCTCAGTAATTGGGCAGTGGTTTCTTTTTGTAAACCTGAGCCAACATCTTAACCCCAAAGGTGCCAAATTTGGTATCTGTCTAGCCTTGAGAACTTTGTGTAGGCTGTTGGGGCTTGGGAGTTTGGAGCTTTTCTGTGCTGAGGAGCGCAGGCCGCTGCTTTGGGACTTGGGGAGAGGGAGGTTTGACCACACAGGCCTGAGTCCGGAGCGCCAGTGTTGTCTTATTACTGGATCCCAGCTTCTAACTTGACAACTTGATTGTCCCTGTGAGTTCTCTAAGCATAATCACAAAAATATCTTGAGCCTCAGACGCTTCATAGTTTATGATCTTTTGTAGATTTAAAAAGCAAACTTTGCTGGTATTTTGGTCAAGTGGGTGCCATATACAAGACTGCTTCTGGTGAGTAAATATTCTGCATTTATCTACCCCCATGGTTAGAAGAGGTGATTTTTTTTTTTTTTTTTTTTTTTGGTGACAGAGTCTTGCTCTGTTGCCCAGGCCGGAGTGCAGTGGCACGATCTCAGCTCACTGCAACCTCTGCCTCCCAGGTTCAAGCGATTCTTCTGTCCCAGCCTCCCATGTAGCTGGGATTACAGGCATGCACTACCCTTTCCAGTGTCTTGATATTCTTGGGGTCTGGATCCCCAGATGCCTTTCAGAAGCGGAGATTAAGTAGTTCCGAGACATAAAGTGCAAGTCAAGTGTCACTTCATCTTTTAGCCAAAGCGTCTATTCATAATTACACATCTTTTGTTTACCTGTTTGTTCTAGGGAGAGTTAGACTTACGAGAGGGTATCTGTTATGTGTCATTTGCTCTTGTCACATTTATTTTTAAGGGGATTTATTTAATGTCACCTGTTAGAGATTGGGAGACTCAAAATGATGTCATAAAAGGAACAAAGTAACTGGGACTGTTTATTTAGCCTAGAGAAAATATGATGGCTTTATAAAGGCTGTGTTTAACAGTCTGCAGTTCATTCAGAAAATATCCTGAGCATCTGCTATGCACCGGAAGTTGTTCCAGGTGTTGTAGATGTGGCACCAACCAAGACCAACACATCGTGATCTAACGCGGCTCCTCGTGGCATTAAAAAAAATCGAAACTCCTTCCTTGGACCTGCAGTGCCCCTTGTTCTCTGGACCCTGCCCACCTTCCCAACCTCTTGTCCTTCTCACCCCCGTTTCTCACTCTGCTTCAGCTACACTGGCCCCTTTGCTGTTTCTTTTCTTTCTTCTTCTTCTTCTTTTTTTTTTTTTTTTGAGACGGGTTTTGCACTGTTGCACAGGCTGGAGTGCAGTGGCGCCATTTCGGCTTGTTGCACCCTCTGCCTACAGGGCTCAAGCAATTCTCGTGCCTCAGCCTCCTGAGTAGCTGGGACTACAGGTGTGAGCCACCACAGCTGGCTGAGTTTTGTATTTTTAGTAGAGACAGGGTTTCGCCATGTTGCCCAGTCTGGTCTCAAATTCCTGTCCTCAAATGATCTGTCTGCCTTGGCCTCCCAAAGTGCTGGAATGACAGGCGTGAGCCACCGTGCCCAGCCCCCTTTGCTGTTTCTGAACTCCCAGACTCATTCCCACTTCAGAATTTGTTGTTTCTTCTGCTTGGGATGTTTTATCCCCGGTGCCTCGTGGTCACTCAAGTCGTGGCTCAAATATTACCTCCTCAGGCATCCCTTCCTTGGCCACCCCAACTAAAGATACCTT
>NW_012107585.1:8087765-8088413 GCF_000951045.1 Mandrillus leucophaeus | reverse complement strand
AATTCTCCTGTCTCAGCCTCCCAAGTAGCTGGGACTATAGGCGTGAGCCACCACACCCAGCTGATTTTTGTAGTTTTAGTCGAGACAAGGTTTTACCATGTTGGCCAGGCTGCTCTCAAACTCCCGACTTCAAGTGATCCACCCACCTCGGCCTCCCAAAGTGCTGGGAGGCGTGAGCCATCGTGCCTGGCCTATTTACTTTTTTATTTTTTTGAGGTGGAGTCTCACTCCGTCGCCCAGGCTGGAGTGCAGTGGTACAATTGTGGCTCACTGCAGCCTCAAACCCTTGGGCTCAAGCAGTCCTCCCACCTCAGCGTCCTGAGTAGCTGGGACCACAGGCGCACACCACTGTGCCCGGCTAATTTTTTTTATTGTTTGTAGAGACAGGGTCTTCCTTATGTTGTCCAGCCTGGTCTCGAACTCCTGGGCTCGAGCAGTTCTCCTGCCTGGGTCTCCCAAAGTGCTGAGATTACAGGCACGAACCACTGTGCCCAGCCACAAGTTTGTTTTGAAGCAGAAGCATTTCTGTTAGAAAAATAAAATAAGGTCCAAGAGTGGTGGCTCATGCCTGTAATCCCAACACTTTGGGAAGCTGAGGTAGGCAGATCACTTGAGCCCAGGAGTTCAAGACCAGCCTGGGCAATATGG
>NW_012107585.1:8058085-8082350 GCF_000951045.1 Mandrillus leucophaeus | reverse complement strand
TCCGCCCGTCTCGGCCTCCCAAAGTGCTGGGATTACAGGCTTGAGTCACCGCGCCCGGCCCTGACTAATTTTTGTATTTTTAGTAGAGAGAGAGTTTCACCATGTTGGCCAGGCTGGTCTCAAACTCCTGACCTCAAGTGATCTGCCCGCCTCGGCCTCCCAAAGTGCTGGGATTACAGGTGTGAGTCACCGCACCCGGCCCCCATGTTTACTTTTTAAAATAAGCTGTTTATCTTGGAATATGGCAGATAAGAAGCCACCTTACAAGACTGCTTACAAAATTCCTGTGAAACAACCCCTCACGTTTTGTAGCTTTATGCACTCAGGCACTGTGAGATTGAATGGTTTGCTGAGAACTGGATAATGAAGAGATGAGAGTCCAGAGAGGATCGTTTCTGTTTCCTGTTTGTAGACCCACTCATTAACCCAGCAGGAATTTATCAGTGTTTTTATTTTTCACAGGAGCTTACAGGAAGGATATTTGTTTCTGTTCCCACAGCATTTTGTAGAAACCTCTGGATGCACTTCACACTTTTTACAGGAATTTCTTGTCTGAATCTTCTTGTCTATCTCCCTTAGTGGCCAACGCTGTATTCTGTTTATCTTTGTTTTTCAAGGATCCAAACACTCAAGAAATGCATATTGAATAAATGAATGATAATTTAAAAATCTGAGGTTTGCTAAGGCATAAAAATAGTAGCTAGGGTTTTTTTTTTGAGTTTCTAGTTTAAATTAATTCTGTCTTCAATAGTGACTTTTACCACAGTGTTAGGAATTATATGCTAACATTCTGAGAGTAAAGAGAATGAGTTATGCTTGTTTGTGTTTGCCATGGGAATCTATCTTTTAGTTTCTTTGTTTGTTTGTTTTTGAGACAGGGTCTCACTGTCTTGTTCAGGCTGGAGTGCAGTGTCAGGATCATAGCTCACTTGCAGCCTGAGTAGCTGGGATCACAGGCTCATGCCACCATGCCTGGCTAATTTTTAAATTTTTGTAGAGATGGGGTCTCACTGTGTTGCCCAGGCCAGTCTCAAACTCCTGGCCTCAAATGATCCTCCTGCCTTGGCCTCCCAAAATGGTGGGATTACAGGCATGAGCCACTGCACCTGGCCTTGTTTTTTGTTTCAATATTAAAAATGTTTTTCTTTAATCACTTAGATATTTGTCTTAGAACATAGATTTCTTAGATATGATTTGATCATAGTGGCTTCTATTTATTGTCAATGCATCATTTAATGCTTCTGTTTCCTGTACATGCATGTACTAGACTTTTCTGCATTGTCTGGAACACATGAGAAATAAAACCTAACTTTATAAAGTCCTGTTTAAATGCATAAACATGTTTTTTGATTGTAGAATGATTAAGTATAAAAACATTTGATGATTTTAGGACTTCATGTGACTTTCTGTCTCCATAGAATAATTACTGATTTTTTACAGGGAAATGAAAAATACATTTTATGTTATATGAGTGAAGAGTTCCACGTTTGGTGGGAGAAAAAATATTAACAACCTTTCTGTTCTAGGAACTAGTAATCATTCATTTCAGACAAACTTTGTGACATGATTTTTTTTCAGGATACATGTATATTACCTGCATTTAGAGAAATAGTTGCTAATTTGTTATTTGTGATTACTTTTTACAAAGCTGATCTGAATGAAGCTTGTAGTTTGCTTGGAGAATTACTGACTATAGCCTGTTAGATGTCTCTTGGAAAAACAATTGTCATGACAGTAACTTCGACTCACCCCCAAAGAATTTAACACATTATCTGAAGAGGCTACATCATCTTTAACTAATGTGCTGTGTCGTGCTCACATGATGCTGGCTGGACTGCTGCTCTGAATGGTGTGGTGTGGGAGGAAGGAGAAAATTCAGGCCAACTTTCTTTACTTTCTTTTGACTCAACTGCAGTAAGGCCAATTTTATATAGGTGACGATTTGTGTATTGGTACTAACTAACGAGTGTTAAAAGATCAAATGTGTCAAGTCTAGAACTAGTACTCTTTTTTTTGAGACAAAGCCTCACGGTGTCACCCAGGCTGGAGTACAGTGGCACAGTCTTGGCTCACTGCAACCTCCTCCTCCCAGGTTCAGGCAATTCTCATGCCTCAGCCACCTGAGTAGCTGGGATTATAGGCGTGTGCTACCACATCCAGCTAATTTTTGTATTTTTAGCAGAGACGGAGTTTCACCGTGTTGGTCAGGCTGGTCTCGAACTCCTGGCCTCAAGTGATCCACCTGCTTTGGCCTCCCAAAGTGTTGGGATTACAGACCTGAGCCACTGTACCCAGCCTAGGAATGATAATTTTAATAGTTGTGAAGAAACAGAGAGCCTCACTGTGGAAAATAGCAAGAGTCAATTATTATTATTTTTTGAAACAGTTTCTTGTTCTGTTGCCCAGGCTGTAGTGCAGTGGTGTGATCATGGCTCATTGCAGCCTTGGGGACGCCGATGATCCTCCCACCTCAGCCCAAAGTGCTGGGATTATAGGCATGAACTTCCACACCGAGCCAATTATTTTTTGAAGTCCTTTTTTTTTTTTTTGAGACAGAGTCTTGCCCTGTCGCCCAGGCTGGAGTGCAGTGATGTGATCTTGGCTCACTGCAACCTCCGCCCCTGGGTTCAAGTTATTCTTGTGCCTCAGCCTCCCAAGTAGCTGGGACTATAGGCGTGAGCCACCACACCCAGCTGATTTTTGTAGTTTTAGTCGAGACAAGGTTTTACCATGTTGGCCAGGCTGCTCTCAAACTCCCGACTTCAAGTGATCCACCCACCTCGGCCTCCCAAAGTGCTGGGAGGCGTGAGCCATCGTGCCTGGCCTATTTACTTTTTTATTTTTTTGAGGTGGAGTCTCACTCCGTCGCCCAGGCTGGAGTGCAGTGGTACAATTGTGGCTCACTGCAGCCTCAAACCCTTGGGCTCAAGCAGTCCTCCCACCTCAGCGTCCTGAGTAGCTGGGACCACAGGCGCACACCACTGTGCCCGGCTAATTTTTTTTATTGTTTGTAGAGACAGGGTCTTCCTTATGTTGTCCAGCCTGGTCTCGAACTCCTGGGCTCGAGCAGTTCTCCTGCCTGGGTCTCCCAAAGTGCTGAGATTACAGGCACGAACCACTGTGCCCAGCCACAAGTTTGTTTTGAAGCAGAAGCATTTCTGTTAGAAAAATAAAATAAGGTCCAAGAGTGGTGGCTCATGCCTGTAATCCCAACACTTTGGGAAGCTGAGGTAGGCAGATCACTTGAGCCCAGGAGTTCAAGACCAGCCTGGGCAATATGGCGAAACCCTGTCTCCACAAAAAATACAAAAAAATTAGCCTGTTTGGTGGTGTGCACCTGTAGTTTCAGCTACCCAGGAGGCTGAGGTGGGGAGATCCCCTGAGCCCGGGAGGTCAAGGTTGCAGTGAGCCATGATCGTGCCACTGCACTTTAGCCTGGA
The DNA here is from genome assembly GCF_000951045.1 of Mandrillus leucophaeus. Classification (NCBI taxonomy): domain Eukaryota; kingdom Metazoa; phylum Chordata; class Mammalia; order Primates; family Cercopithecidae; genus Mandrillus; species Mandrillus leucophaeus. Next base: position 8,078,910 of record NW_012107585.1, on the reverse strand, counting down.
CGACAGAGTGAGACCCTGTCTCAAAAAAATAAATAAATAAATAAAGTGTTTTCTAAGACAAGGAATAATGAACTTGGTGAACAGCCTTAATATCTACATATTAGATTGGCTATCTCATTATTACAACATATTAGGCATCAAATCACTCTGGTAATATAAGTCAGCCAGGTAAGTTTCTTTGCCAGACTTCCTTCAAGAGAACTGTTAGAGTCAAAGAGAAGCTAAAGCAAAGAAGTTGCTGGTGGAAATGGTGGAATGTAGTACCTAGTTACTAGTTGGAACCACAAATGATTAAGCTATAGAGTAACGTTCATCTCTTGATTTTAACCTTCTCTTCTTCCAGGTTGGTGGCACTAAGGCTGGTGTAGTCCGGTTTCTTGGCGAGACGGACTTTGCCAAGGGGGAATGGTGTGGTGTGGAGTTAGACGAGCCGCTTGGGAAGAACGATGGCGCTGTTGCTGGAACAAGGTTGGTTTGGCGTTGTGCAACATCTTGTGTCACTCTTGTACGTGACGATGCTCAAGCCAGTCTCACCAAGTGTGTATCATAACATGGAAAGGTGTGTTCGGAAGAGTGGCACTTTTATTTCCTGAGACCCATCTGCTGATTTGTTTTCCTCACACTAAAACTGGGGCTGTTCTTCTGACTGTCTCCGTAATAATACATGACTGAGTAGATTCTCAACAAGCATTCTGTTTATTTTTCAAAATAGAAAGCAAATACTACGTTACCTGTCTGGCTTTTCTCCCTTTTAATAGCAGTTGACTTCTGAAAGAGTACCTGGGCATCTGGGGTGTGGGTGGGGGTAGAAGGTAGCCACCCTTGTTAGGGAAAAGAACTGCAAAACGTGTCTTCATATTTGATGAGAATTCCATCCTGCGGCAGGAGAACAGACCAGCAAGTGGACTTCTTCCATTGTAAGGATAACCCCGTTCTTTTTTTTTTTTTTTTTTTTTTTTTGAGACAGGGCCTCCCTCTCTTGCCCGGGCTGGAGTACAGTGGTGCCATGTTGGCTCACTGCATGCAACCTCCGCCTCCTGGGTTCAAGCAATTCTCCTGTCTCAGCCTCCCAAGTAGCTGGGATTACAGGCGTGTGCCACCTTGCCTGGCTAAATTTTGTATTTTTAGTAGAGATGGGCTGTTGCCCAGGCTGGTCTTAAGCTCCTGGGCACAGGTGATCCGCCTGCCTTGGTCTCCCAAAGTGCTGGTATTACAGGTGTGAGCCACTGCGTCCGGCCTGGATAACCCCGTTCTTGCCTGGCAGACACAGGATGGGAGTACAGTAATGCACACAGATGCAGAAGGAATTTCCACTCTTCTCTTCAAAATGTTTTGAAGGCACAGGTGTTGTCTGTGATGCATTATTAGTAGTATATAGTACACTAGTGAATCACTTGATTAGTAAAATGTGGTAGTTAACATTTTACTTATAAAACATAGACAAATTGGTTATAAGCAAATTAATTATAGAGAAAAGGGCTTTATCTACCACATACAGTAATTATGACTCATGGAGATAAAGATCTCTTGGAACTGCAATGATTACGAAGCCATCTTTTCTTAATACTAAAGCATTGTAATCCTTTAGAGTCATGACATTGCCCATGTCAGTCCGTAAACAGACATTACTAGTTAATATTTCTCCATGTTTACTTTTTTTTTCTTTTTCTTCAATGCCATTTTCTTTTTTCTGGGTCTTCTCAATGCTATACTTGCAGAATACTTTATCTTTTTTGGTTTTTTTTTTGCATATTTTTATTGAAACAAACATTACAAATTTTCAACGAATCTTTTTTTTTTTTTTTTTTTTGAGACAGAGTCTCACTCTGTTGTCAGGCTGGAGTGCAGTGGCGCAATCTGGGCTCACCACAACCTGTGACTCTCAGGTTCCTGCCTCAGTCTCCTGAGTAGCTGGGATAACAGGCACGCACCACCACGCCCAGCTAATTTTTGTATTTTTAATAGAGTCTGGGTTTCACCGTGTTGGACAGGATAGTCTCGATCTTCTGACCTCGTGATCTGCCCACCTCGGCCTCCCAAAGTGCTGGGATTACAGGCGTGAGCCACCACGCACAGCTCTTCATGTTTACCTTAATGGATCTGCCAAAGTTAGGTGCCTGTTGATTTCCTTTCCCTTTGGCACGGTTTTATTAAATGGGCTTGCTCTATTGCTAAACTCCTCTGCTGTACATTTATCAGGTTGTGGAAATATTTATTTCCTTTATGTAGAATCTCAGCAACAGGTGAGTAAACCTGACTTTGTGTATCATATCGTCACCAGTGTGTGTTCTAAACCATCACTGAAGCTGTTAGTCAGCCTACATACACGTGACTGCTACATGCTGGTGTATAACCCCAGCTTAGTGGTCGAATTTCCAGGAATCCCGCCTTCAGTTAGGAGTTGGGAGAGCATTTTGGTTATAGTTATTATTTCTTGTGATTAAGTTTTTTTTTTTTACTGTTCTTGTTGTTCTCTAAAGGTATTTTCAGTGTCAACCCAAATATGGCTTGTTTGCTCCTGTCCACAAAGTTACCAAGATTGGCTTCCCTTCCACTACACCAGCCAAAGCCAAGGCCAACGCAGTGAGGCGTGTGATGGCAACCACGTCCGCCAGCCTGAAGCGCAGCCCTTCTGCCTCTTCTCTCAGCTCCATGAGCTCAGTGGCCTCCTCTGTGAGCAGCAGGCCCAGTCGGACAGGACTAGTAAGCCCCCTTTCTCTACCTGCCTCCACTTCCCAGGCATGACTAAGGCCCGTGGTCAGTGCCCCTGCTTTGCTGCTTTGCTTGTCCTTGTGCTGAATGTTGCTCACAGCTTTTGCTGTGAAAGTCCTTGCAAGTAAGTTTTGAAAAAGGTAACTCCAGCAAGAATGCATTTTTTGAAATCAGAAAGTGCTTTTAATCGTCCCTTTCATATTCTTAAAAGCTTAAAAATGCATGTGTTCATGGTGAATCTGTGTAACTACTGCTTAGTCTAACACAGGGGTCAAATTATTTTCTATGAAAATATTTTAGGACAAAATGATAGGAACATTGGCGAGATCCTTTTCTTCAAGTCCATAGATCTGTTGCTCCCTCTCTCTTTTTTTTTTCTTTTGAGTCAGGGTCTCACTCTGTCACCCAGCCTCAACGTCCCAGGCTCAAGCCGTCCTGCTGCCTCAGCCTCCCCAGTAGCTGGGACTACCGATGCACACCACCACGCCTGGTTAATTTAATTTTTTTTTTTTTTTTTTTTGTAGAGAGAGGGACCCACTCTGTTGCCCAGGCTGGTCTCGAATTCTTAGGCTCAAGCGATCCTCCTGCCTTGGACTTGCAAAGTGTTGGGATTTACAGGTGTGAGCCACCGCTCCCAGCCTGTCTTTCTCTTTGACTTCAAATAATTTTAGGAACTGAAGTGTTTTGAGAAAAGATGTGTCCGTAGGATTTTAATATTAATACAACCTAACCTACTGGAAGCAGTTAGTGTGTGAAGCATCCCTGACTTGAGCCAGAGGACACTAAAGGGAACTTTTGGAGCCGGAAGAGGATAGTAGGAAAGCCCTGTTTCCATTACTCTCTTCTTCCATCTTCTCCTAGTCTCTTTCCCTCTCTCCCTCTTTTTCCTGTTTAGAGCAGTAAAAATAGAATCACTAGCATTAAAATAGGCAACATCTCATTCTGTTTATTAAGGTGTTATTAGGGTCAAAAGCCCTGCCCATAAGTTTATTTCCTAGAAGTGGGGCAAATACTGTTTAAGTTAGAAATGGCGGCATCAGACTCTCCTCAGACTGAGTTCAGGTCTCCTCTGGGTGGTGGGGAACCACAGGCCAGGAGCTAGGATGTTGCGTGGTGCTATGGGGAGGAGGTGGTTAGCCCGGGATCTCACGGTGCCTGCTCTTCCATTGTCGTCGGGCAGAGAAGGGACAGGTGCTGAAATCTTTACGTGGGGCTGTGCTCCTCTGCCAGCCATCTAGGCTTTCTTCCTCTGTGTTAGATAGAATAAGTACTGCTCAGAGCGTTTCCATTTGCACATGAAGAGACAGAGGAATTACTTTTATGAGAAAAGCATGACAAGAACAATGACATGGAGAAGAACCCCAAACCCCTGTGCTCAGACAGAGCTTTGTTTAATGTGGGTCGGAAACTCTGATATGGACAGCTTGCCTCCTTTGCTGTTCTAGGAACAGTTCCATGGAAGGGTCTATTCTGGATTAGAAATTCTTTCTTGAGTAATTTTTATTACCTTGTAATTGTGTCCATTTGTTTGGGAAATAGCAAGCTCTCCCTGCTGCCACCAATCTCTCCTCTTACTTTTTGGACCAGTGCTCGTACCTCTTCGCTCACCTCATGCAGTGAAAATTGACGAGAGACCTGAGTTTCTGTACCTGTGAGACAGCTTATTGTTGTGTCTTTATGGTTTCTAATCCAAAAATCACCGTAAAATAGTATGACAAAGATACAGAGGAATTGGAAGTGTCATTTCAATTATTTTGCTCAGAAATGTATTTCTGTTTTAGAAAAACAAAAATTGAAAAAATATTGAATTCATTCTCTGTTTTTATTTTTATTTTTTATTTCTTTGAGACGGAGTCTCACTGTTGCCCAGGCTGGAGTGCAGTGGCGTGATCTCAGCTCACTGCAACCTCTGTCTCTTGGGTTCAAGTGATTTTCCTGCCTCAGCCTCCCAAGTAGCTGAGATTATAGGCGCCTGCCACCATGCCCGGCTACTTTTTGTATTTTTAGTAGAGACGAGGTTTCACCGCGTTGGCCAGGCCAGTCTTGAACACCTGACCTCAAGTGATCTGCCTGCCTCTGCTTCCCAGAGCGCTGGGATTACAGGCATGAGGCATGAGCCACCACGCCTGGCCAATTCATTCTTTAATAACCACAATGACTTAGTGTTACTGTGTATGCTGCTGTTGGACTCTACACATCTAGTCGAGCCTTGGAATCTTATTTCTCATCGCGAACCTCATTTCCTGTGCATGTTGATTTTTGCATCATACTTTCTTTTCCGTCATGGGAATAGCCAAAACCCAGCTTTGAAAGACGTGATGTTATTGAAAGGACTGTAGGACAATCTAATGATGAGACTGAATTGCCTCGAACTAGTAGTTTCCATAGAGTCCAGCAGATGTCGCTGTGTTGCTCTTGAAAATTGAAAGCATCCTACAGTGCACTGGTGAGTTTGCTCGGCACCCTGGGGCATCTCTGCACATGGTTGGGAGCCACACATTTAATGTATTCAGGAAGAAATACTAGCAAGAGAAGGTATAATTTAGCTATATAATGCAATTGGAAGGTCAAGGTCAAATGGTTAAAAAAGACAACAGGAGTTACTTCCTAGTATGTTTAAGTAATTTCAAGAACTTTGACTAAATGAAACAGCAAAGGGCAATTTGGGTTCGATTGGCTTCTTTTGTAGTTCTCAAGTTGCCGAGTTATTAATTGAGGAAAGATCCTCGCTGTAAGTCTGCATCCTGTACATCTTGCAGCAAGGGCCTAGGGAGACCGATGAAGAGAAGAGCTTTCAGGCGACAGCTGCAGCTCTGACGGCAGAAGATGAAGTCAAGGCTGAATTGGTCTGGAGCCAGCAGTGGCTGAGCAGATGGCCTTTGGTGCAGTGGCTTGCACCTGTAACCTTAGCACTTCAGAGTTCGAGAACAGCCTAGCGAACATGGCAAAACCCCGTCTCTACTAAAAATACAAAAATTAGCTGGGTGGTAGTGGTACGTGCCTGTGATCCCAGCTACTTGGGAGGCTGAGGCAGGAGAATCACTTGAACCCAGGAGGTGGAGGTTGCAGTGAGCTGAGATCGCACCACTGCACTCCAGCTAATTTTTGTATTTTTAGTAGAGATGGAGTCACACCATCTTGACCAGGTCTGAAACTCCTGGCCTCAAGTGGTCTACTCACCTTGGCCTCCCAAAGTGCTGGGATTACAGGCGTGCACCACCATGCCTGGCTACTTTTTGTATTTTTAGTAGAGACGAGGTTTCACCGCGTTGGCCAGGCCAGTCTTGAACACCTGACCTCAAGTGATCTGCCTGCCTCTGCTTCCCAGAGTGCTGGGATTACAGGCATGAGGCATGAGCCACCACGCCTGGCCAATTCATTCTTTAATAACCACAATGACTTAGTGTTACTGTGTATGCTGCTGTTGGACTCTACACATCTAGTCGAGCCTTGGAATCTTATTTCTCATCGCGAACCTCATTTCCTGTGCATGTTGATTTTTGCATCATACTTTCTTTTCCGTCATGGGAATAGCCAAAACCCAGCTTTGAAAGACGTGATGTTATTGAAAGGACTGTAGGACAATCTAATGATGAGACTGAATTGCCTCGAACTAGTAGTTTCCATAGAGTCCAGCAGATGTCGCTGTGTTGCTCTTGAAAATTGAAAGCATCCTACAGTGCACTGGTGAGTTTGCTCGGCACCCTGGGGCATCTCTGCACATGGTTGGGAGCCACACATTTAATGTATTCAGGAAGAAATACTAGCAAGAGAAGGTATAATTTAGCTATATAATGCAATTGGAAGGTCAAGGTCAAATGGTTAAAAAAGACAACAGGAGTTACTTCCTAGTATGTTTAAGTAATTTCAAGAACTTTGACTAAATGAAACAGCAAAGGGCAATTTGGGTTCGATTGGCTTCTTTTGTAGTTCTCAAGTTGCCGAGTTATTAATTGAGGAAAGATCCTCGCTGTAAGTCTGCATCCTGTACATCTTGCAGCAAGGGCCTAGGGAGACCGATGAAGAGAAGAGCTTTCAGGCGACAGCTGCAGCTCTGACGGCAGAAGATGAAGTCAAGGCTGAATTGGTCTGGAGCCAGCAGTGGCTGAGCAGATGGCCTTTGGTGCAGTGGCTCGCACCTGTAACCTTAGCACTTCAGAGTTCGAGAACAGCCTAGCGAACATGGCAAAACCCCGTCTCTACTAAAAATACAAAAATTAGCTGGGTGGTAGTGGTACGTGCCTGTGATCCCAGCTACTTGGGAGGCTGAGGCAGGAGAATCACTTGAACCCAGGAGGTGGAGGTTGCAGTGAGCTGAGATCGCACCACTGCACTCCAGCTAATTTTTGTATTTTTAGTAGAGATGGAGTCACACCATCTTGACCAGGTCTGAAACTCCTGGCCTCAAGTGGTCTACTCACCTTGGCCTCCCAAAGTGCTGGGATTACAGGCGTGAACTACTGCACATGGCCGATCCCTTTACATTGACGTATTCTTTGTGAGATTTATAGACAGAAGGCACATGCTGTCTTGTGTTTTTGAAGCCTTTCCTAATCCTGGCCAGCCTGCCACCTGGAGCAGCGCCCTTGCTTTGCCGAGCAGATGCCCGCCATGCATGCATCACGCCTCCCTCGCTTTTCTGACAGCATCATCGCCCTTCACTTCTCTAACTTTCCTTTGCAGTTGACTGAAACCTCCTCCCGTTACGCCAGGAAGATCTCCGGTACCACTGCCCTCCAGGAGGCCCTGAAGGAGAAGCAGCAGCACATTGAGCAGCTGCTGGCGGAACGGGATCTGGAGAGGGCGGAGGTGGCCAAGGCCACGAGCCACGTGGGGGAGATAGAGCAGGAGCTAGCTCTGGCCCGGGACGGACATGACCAGGTGAAGTCTGGACCTTGTTGTGGAGATGGTGATGGTTTCTAAAGCCGCTGAGGAGGCCGAGAAGCATACCCGGTGCTTGGCACCGAGGAGCTAGTCTTGAGAGCACTGGAAATGGGTGTACATTTCTTTGCTGTGCTTGTTTGAAAGCTACCACCTGGGGTGCCAGTTTCCATGATCACAGAGATGAAGTTTTGTTCTTGATTCGACCTTAGTGTCTGGTCTTTGTGTCGGGTGTTAGGCCAGCTTAGTTACTAGGGCCTCACCGGTGATTATAGCTGCTGTTTGTTGATTACTCTTAACATGTGTTTCAGCTTCAAAAAAGATGAGGGTTGTTTTACCATTGTTCTTTATCACTTTAACGGTGTGGTTTTTCATCATCTATCTTCCAGGAAAGCTGTGGAGAATAACCTCTTAAAATAGAGAAAGCATTTTAACATAAGGTTTTAGAGTAACGCCCACCCACCATGGTGACCCACAGCTCTTTGGGGAAGTATCTCTGGGTCTGTGTCTTGGTCAGAAATAGTCCATTTACTGACACTCTTGCCTTCCCCAGCATGTCCTGGAATTGGAAGCCAAAATGGACCAGCTGCGAACCATGGTGGAAGCTGCGGACAGGGAGAAGGTGGAGCTTCTTAACCAGCTTGAAGAGGAGAAAAGGTGACCCCAGACTGTTTCCTCGTGCAGTTGTAGCCTCCCCCCGCCCTTTTTTTTTTTTTTTTGGAGACAGAATCTAGCTCTGTCGCCCAGGCTGGAGTGCAGCGGTGCAATCTCAGCTCACTACAACCTCTGCGTCCCAGGTTCAAGCGATTCTCCTGCCTCATCCTCCCAAGTAGCTGGGACCACAGGCACACGCCACCACACCTGTCTCTAATTTTTTGTATTTTAGTAGAGATGGAGTTTCACCACGTTGCCCAGGCTGGTCTCGAACTCCTGAGCTCAGGAAATCCATCCGCCTCGGCCTCCCAAAGTGCTGGGATTACAGGCGTGAACCACCGTGCCCAGCAGCCTTTTCATTTTAAATGACTTTAGAAGAAAATTTCCTATTAATAATCATGTTGGTATCAACCCTCAGGACCAAAGGAATGACTATATGTCCAGCAGAAAGTGAACTCTGCCATACTGTGTGAAGAGGATCTGCTTTGATTTGACTTTTTTCAATAAGTTTGGAATCATTTAGACATGGCCTGATTGACCGGGCACAGTGGCTCACGCCTGTAGTCCCAACACTTTGGGAGGCCGAGGCAGATAGATCATGAGGTCAGGAGTTCTAGACCAGCCTGGCCAAGATGGTGAAACCCCATTTCTACTAAAAATACAAAAAAATTAGCCAGGTTGGTGGCGGGTGCCTGTAATCCCAGCTACTTGGGAGGCTGAGGCAGGAGAATCCCTTGAACCCAGGTGGCAGAAATTGCAGTGAGCCAAGATTGCGCCACTGCACTCCAGCCTGGGTGACAGAGTGAGACTCTGTCTCAAAAAGAAAAAATAAAGACGTGGCCTGGTTAATATAACCTATTTCTTGAGCTGTGATGCATTCCAGACTTCCTCTGGAGGGTCGTCTTCATCAGAGCTGTGGTGGCCATTCCCAACCGGTTTTCACCTGGAACCAGTTTCCTGGTGAGAGGCTCTTCTAGGTCCAAGTTACCTAGTGTTTATGAATTGTGTTACGTCTGGTGAGTGACATAAGGTCCCTGTACTTGAGAAACTCAGGCCTTATTAGGAAAACGAAATTCTCACATGTGGAACGATGAGAGAATTGTAGGGGTCAGTACGAAATCAAATGTTAAATGGTGTGAGACAGAGACTTAAGTTTGGTTCTTATAAAGGGTACTTTCAGGCCGGGCGTGGCACCTCACACCTATAATCCCAGCACTTTGGGAGGCTGAGGCAGGCAGATTGCTTGAGTTCAGGAGTTTGAGACCAGCCTGGGCAACACCCTGGCAAAACCCTGTCTCTACTAAAAATAAAAAGAAAAAAAGAAAAATTAGCTGGACGTGGTGGCGCATGCCTGTAGTCCCAGCTACTCAGGAGGTGGGAAAATCACCTGAGCCCAGGAGGTTGAGGCTGCAGTGAGCTGAGACTGCACTTCAGCTGGGCCACCAAAGTGAGACCCTGTCTCAGAAACAAACAAAGGAACTTTCTTGAGGCCGTGAACAGACACAGTCTCTGAAAAAAGTGTCTGCATGGAAATCATTTGAACATCCCTGGGTTATGGGACATTTATCTCTTTTGGATTTAATGCCATCTTCTGTCATTTCTGGTAACAGGGACTTAATTCAGTAATAAACTAGTATTGCTGTGTGCTTATGCCAGTCATAAGCAATGTTGTCAGGGGTCATAGTGAGGTACAATACCATCTCTTACTTTCTCACTGGAGAGAGAAACACTATACGTAGGAAATTCTCTTCATATTTAAAAAATGGCTGCAAGTAAACAAGAGACAGTGATAGACCCTCTAGGCCCTTCTGAATTCCATGGCACCAGTTCCATTTGCTTCTGTTCTTTTTTAAAAAAAAATGTATGGCTGGCTGCGGTGGCTCATGCCTGTAATCCTAGCAATTTGGGAGGACAAGGTGGGCGGATCACTTGAGGTCAGAAGTTCGAGATCAACGTGACCAACGTGGTGAAACCCCATCTCTACTAAAAATACAAAAATTAGCCAGGCCTGGTGGCAGGTGCCTGTAATCCCAGCTACTTGGAAGGCTAAGGCAGGAGAATCGCTTGAACCCAGGAGGCAGAGGTTGCAGTGAGCCAAAATTGCACCACTGTACTCCAGCCTGGGCGACAGAGCAAGACTCCGTCTCAAAAAAAAAAAAGCCATTATTATCTTTTGAGACAAGGTCTCACTCTGTCACTCAGGCTGGGGTACACTGGTGTGATCATGGCTCACTGCAGCCTTGACATCCCTGGCTCAAGTGATCCTCCTACCCCAGCTTCCCAAGTAGCTAGGACTACAGGCACGTGCCACCATGCGTGGCTAATTTTTGTAGAGATAGAGTTTTGCCATATTGCCCAGACTGGTCTCAGACTGAGCTCAAGCAGTCTGCCTACCTTAGCTTCTCAAAATGCTAGAATTACAGGTAGCTTATTTTATTTTATTTTTTTCTTTTTGAGACAAGATCTCACTCAGTTGCCCAGCCTGGAGTGCAGTGATACGATCATAACTCACTGCAGCCTTGACTGCCTGGGCTCAAGCGATCCTCGCACCTCAGCTTCGCAAGTAGTTGAGATCACAGATGCATGCTGCCACACCTGGCTAATTTTTAAATTTTTTGGTAGAGACAGGTCTCGTCATGTTGCTCTTAAACTCCTGGCCTTAAGCCATTCTCCCACCTTGCCCTCCCGAAGTGCAGAGATGCATTTTTAAACTTATTATGTCTCTAAGGCATTTATTGCTGCTCTCTGTTTGAATTCACCAGGGTAGTGATGATAGCTTTTTTTTTTTTTTAATATACGAACTGGGTCTCACTATGTTGCCTCAGCTGGTCTCAAACTGCTTGGCCTCAAGTGATCTTCCTGCCTTCATCTCCCAAATTGCTGGGATTATAGGAGTGACCTACCATCCCCAACGTGAATTTTTTTTTTTTTTTTTTTTTAAGGCTCTGTGTTACTTAGTTTCTTAAGTGTTTTGTTTGGGTTTTATTCCGCAGGAAGGTTGAGGACCTTCAGTTCCGGGTTGAAGAAGAATCAATTACCAAAGGTGATCTTGAGGTAAAACCCCTTCAGCTCTCTTAAAGCTTCGATGGGTATCAGTATTCAGAACATGAGTGAAATAATGCACCAATCGAAATGAGTGGCCAGAGCAGTCAGCTGAGGAAGTGGCAGGGGAAACCCTGGCCTCTCTGGCCAGGTTGGCTTCTGGGGGTGGCTTTGTGGTGACGGTGCCAGTCCTTGAGCCTGTGATTGTGTGTCCATGTCCTGTGGCAGAGTGAAACTTGCACTACTTCTTTCTCGTGCTTCACAATTCAAAACCATGAATTGGATTTCATCAAGTCATAAATCTGGCAGTGTGTCCTCAATTTAAAGCAGTCCTAAGTGAGACTGATGTTCCTCTGATGATTAGAAAAGGCATTTTAAATTTGGTCATAGCGGTCCCTAACAGGCCGGGCACAGTGGCTCACGCCTATAATCCCAGCACTTTGGGAGGCCGAGGTGGGTGGACCACCTAAGGTCAGGAGTTCGAAACCAGCCTGGCTAACATGGTGAGACCCCATCTGTACTAAAAATACAAAATTAGCCGGGCATGGTGGCGGGTGCCTGTAATCCCAGCTACTTGGGAGGCTGAGGCAGGAGAATCGCTTGAACCTGAGAGGTGGAGGTTGCAGTGAGCCGAGATGGTGCCACTGTATTCCAGCTTGGGGGACAGGACGAGACTTTGTCTCAAAAAAAAAAGTCCATAACAAAGCTTTTTTTCTTTATCTCAACTTTGCTTTCCAGTTGAGCAGGATAAATCCTTTTATAACCCTATAAAAGGAATATGTTGTAATTGTTGATTTTTTTAAAAAAAGTAATCGGCAGAGCAAAAACTAAGAACACTTTATATTTCAGCTTCTTTTATTTCATGGCATTTGTAGAATTCATGGATTTTCCTTTAGTGTCAGGTTTCTCATCCCTTTTAAACAATGTATTCATATTAGTTTTTAAATTAGATACCAGAATTAAATGGTTTTGATGGTTTCAAGCCATTGCTAGATATATGACAAATGTAAATCATTCAGTTTTTCAAATTTTCCAGATTTGTGGTCCTTTAATCTACAATATTTTAGTAAAAATTGTACTTAACTGTGCATTTTCCAAATATGCAGTTTTGCTACAATTTTAGAGTCTGTCGGCTGCCCACACCGTGCTTAAATTTGAGGGGTCCTTCCAAACAGCAACTCTGATTTCTTTGGAAATAAATGTGTCTTTACAGTTAACAAAGCAAGGAGGGGGGCATTTCCTGGGTTCTAGTTTTATGGGGCCCAGAATTTAATGGTTCATTAACAATGTAATAGATATCTTCTTCACTCATTTCATATACAGCCACATTCCTTTAGTCAATTTTTGTGTTGTTCTCATCCATTTAAAAACATCCCAAAGTCTCATTAGAAGTTTCATGTCATCATCTAATTCATATGAAATACAGCCTATGGGTCTTGGGGAGGGTCCAGTTAAAATAATTTACATCAGCACTAGGCTTGTATAGTCTGTCTGATAAACTTACTTGAAATTAATCAAATAAAGTTATCTTGAAACCCTAACACATATTGAAGCTTTATTGGAATCTCTTTTTTGTTGTTGTTTAATTTTTTTTATTTTTTTACTGATAGCAAAAGAGCCAGATTTCTGAAGATCCTGAGAATGTAAGAGGGCACTTAACTGTGTGGATATTTCCCTTGTTAACAAAGATTGATCACAGATTAAAATGCTTATTGATATACTCAAACACTAACTGCATAATCTGACCTTGGGACATTGACCTTAATGTTTCTGTGCATGTGGCTTTCAAAGCAATTACGTTTATATCCTGAAGAAATTGTATATAATGACTAAGCTCCACACATTCATGTGTTTAATGAATAGGTCAATATTTGCTTTATAAAGAATTTTGCCAGAAAGGGGGGAAAAAGTTTTTTGTCTGGAGACCTGGCCTTCTTCACTTAATTCATAATGTCTTCTAATTTTAGTGGAATTACTCCAAAAGAGATGATATCTGACTGGAGCTTAAAGCATTCTAGATGTGGAGTTGTGGGAATTCTGGGGAAGTTTCCAAGTTGTCTAATTTTACTTCCCATGAGAGGAAAGGGTATCGTGAGGCTGGCTGCTGTCCCAGAGCTGACTGGCTGCCTTTTCAGTGTGCCCCCGCCACTGGCCAGTGCCTGCCAATGCAGTTGATGAGACATTCAAACTTCCGTTTGTTTCTACAGTATTTTCCTTAGTTGTGAAACTAGAGGCAAGCATTTGTCAGTGAAGACACAGTATGTTTTAAATTGTTGTTAGTGAAGTGAGAGTTTTTTAGCTGTAGCATTACTAGGCATGCAGGTGTTTTATTTTTCTTCCTCTAAGTTCAAACATCCAGTACAAATTCTTGCTATGTGGTCTCTAGAGCACTGCTTCCTGGTATACCCTGCCAGCTGTGCTGCTGGTTGTAAAGAACCTGAAAGCATTCCGCTTTGATTTATTGCCACATAAGAAGGAAATTAAAGAATGACATTACTTCCTACCACCTTCTGGCAGCTGAAATAGACAGCTCAAGACTAAACTTTTGGCCGGGCACTGTGGCTTACACGTGTAATCCCAGCACTTTGGGAGGCTGAGGCGGGCAGATCACCTAAGGTCAGGAGTTTGAGACCAGCCTGGCCAACATGGTGAAACCCCGTCTCTACTAAAAATAAAAAAATTAGCCGAGTGTGGTGGCACACGCCTGTAATCCCAGCTACTAGGGAGGCTGAGGCAGGAGAACCACTTGAACCCAGGAGGCAGAGGTTGCAGTGACCAGAGATCACGCCACTGCATTCCAGCCTGGACAAAAAGAGCAAAACTCCATCTCAAAAAAAAAGATTAAATGTTTTAAAAGGTCTTCGTTCTGAAGAGTTCCTTTTTGTGAAGCTACTTCAGTGATCTGGGTCTCTTCTCTCGTTCCGAAACAGGCTCCTGCTGCCCCCGGTGTCAGTCTGCATGGGATTTCCCCCCTGCCTTTCCTGTGCGCTTCTCGCAAAGCCTTTGCATTCCTTCTCAATCCCCTGTCCCAGGACTTTCCTCTTAGGATACTCTGTGTCTTATTCTAAGAAAGGAATGATTTTATAAGAAGGGTTGTCCTGTTCAGTGTCACATTTTTTACTGTGTACTGCGGCATGGAAGTGGATCACTAGTTCCCTTGCTGCTGATTGGTCACCTAAGGTCAGGAGTTCAAGACCAGCCAGGCCAACATGGTGAAACCCAGTCTATACTAAAATACAAAAATTAGCCGGGTGTGGTGGCGCACGCCTGTAAACCCAGCTACTGGGGAGGCTGAGGCACTGTAGAGCCCCAGATAATAGGTATATAGACCCATCAGTAAGGAGGCATTGGCTACGCTTATCTGGAAGATCTCTGAATGGGGAGGAGATCACATTAAACATATATTTGCTTTTTATCTGGAAATAGTGACCTTTTACCCAGAGGACACTTAACTATGTCAAGAGAAAAAAGGTTCTGTTGCCTTTTCTTTTCCTACTACTGTAGTTTTGGATTTCAGCTCCTGAGGCTGTAACCCCAATTATGTGGGTAAGGATTAGATTCTTTTCTTATAAAAGCAGGGAGATTGAACAGTGTCCATCCAAGGCACATACAGACCAAGGGGATTATCCAGACAGTTAGGGCTTGAATTGTATTTCATTATTTTTGTGGACTCTACAGAGCTGAAGCAGGTGATAAAAAAAAATTTTGTTCACCTTTTAAATATCCCATGATGGTTTGTTGATACCTGGTTTACAAGCAAAATGACCTCTTGAATGCATTGAGGCCCCCGAGTCCCACTGGAATGAGTGAAGACGTTTGTAACCTTCACTTTTACGTTCCCCTCCTCTACTCAAGCTCTACACTACTTTGTGTCACTTTGTTTAGAGTCTGTTGTCATTTTTTCATTGCCTGTAATTGTCCAGACTGACAGGTCAATTAGAACCACAAAATATTTAAATTACTGCAAGTAACTGACAGCTGCTGAGAGCAGCCCTGCAGGTGTGGGCCTTGTCAGTCGCTGATTCTGATAACTGATAACCTCTTGTATAAGAGAGGTGGGGGTGGGAAGTGGTACATTTGGACCCAGATTATTTCAAATTGATTAAGATTCTGCTGCAGTTAAACCTGTTAGAGATTATCCTCTGGGTTCCCCATCAGGCTACATCCAAGTGCGTGATGGTGGGGAGAGCAGAGTTTCTGAGATCACAAGTGTTGAATCACCTTAGTAACCCACCAGCTCTTTTTGCGAGAGCTCAAACCCATGCCTTTGTGTTGAGTCACCTTTTTACATCTGAGCTAATAAAAACATCTGCATCTTAAGGTAAAAATAACCCCTTACCAGTTTGAGCTAAACTTTGCTCTTCTCCTGAGCCTCTCAGTTGGCCTGCTTCAGAGATGGAGACTATAGAAGATAATTATTACTAAATTTTCTCTTTGTAATTCTGAGTCCTTTTTTCCCTCCCTGGAGCCAAATAGCCTTTGGGAAATCCACTGCTGGAAGGAAGCTAGAGCTTCCATGGCCTCTTCCCCATCACATGTAGGAATGTTGCTGAGACTCTAACTCAGACCCTTCTCGCCCATTTCTGCAGAGCCTGCTAGCATGATTTCTTAGCTCTAGTTTCCAGATTCCTTCTATTGGGGTTATTTTTTGACCCTTATTTACGTCAAGTTATATGCTAAGGTGCAAGAATCTGCTCTAAGGACTTATTGAACAGTTTAAGATTTATGGTATCTTTGCCATATTTAGGTGATAGTGACGGTCATTCTGAGGGTCAATATACCTTTTAAAGTGATCAAGTCAGTTACATACACATTAATGTCAAGTAGCCTTTGTGGGGCGGAGGGATAAGGATAGTTTAGAGGGAGGGATATTAACTATTCTAATTGGTGCTGATAAACTTCACTTATCAATATTACTTATATTTGGCTGCATGCCTCTGACACTTCATCTGGCCTCATGTGTTTTCCATTTTTTTCTTTCTGAACAGACTAGCCCATGCCCCCTGCCCACCACCATCCTTTATCCCTGGTATTCATCCTCACTGCCCACCTCATCTCACCTCCACTTCTTCCCTTCTCCATTCCCCTTTGGTTCACCCCTTGGCAGAAGGTACTGGTGGCTCAGCCTGCATGCCGCTGTCTCTCCTCTCGTGCTGGCATGTCATGGTGGCACTGTTGTGTTCTCTTCCTCTTCCTTTTTACTAACAGACGCAGACCAAACTGGAGCATGCCCGCATTAAGGAGCTTGAACAGAGCCTGCTCTTTGAAAAGACCAAAGCTGACAAACTCCAGAGGGAGTTAGAAGACACTAGGGTAATGGTTTTCACTATTTAATGAAGCAGACCCATGCATGTGAATGGTGGACACCTCAGGTGACAGGCTTTAGAGTTGGCCTGAGCCTTGACCCAGTGGTTCAACCTGAGTTTGGTCTTGGTACCGTTCAGGTGTTCGTGAGCTGAGACTGATGAGCAGGAACAGGTGTTTATATCTCCTCTTTTGTCAAAAGGAAAGACTCATTCCTTTGGCAACCCAACCAAATCAGGATCAGAAACTTTACAACTGAATAAATGAGTGGATATAACTGTATTTAAAGTTCTTTATGTTAATACCATGAAATACATTTCTCCAGTTGGCCACAAGCAGTCAATTGTCCTCTTGTTCTCATATTTCTAGTTAGTAGGCTTTCTAAAGAATTTTTTGTTATTGTTGTTTTACTTTAGCTCTCTTCCTGACTTCTTCCCTGGCCTCTTGGGAGAAGGAAATGGAAACATGGGCTCTGTTTCATGAGAGTTAAAGACTTTCACCCCAGTTACCTTTTTATCTTGGAAGGCTGATCTCTGCATCTCCCTCCATCCTGTCACTCAGGGGATTGAAACCTCAGTGGACGCTGGGCGCAGTTGCTCACGCTTCCAATGCTAGCACTCTGGGAGGCTGAGGCAGGCAGATCACTTGAGGTCAGGAGTTTGAGACCAGCCTGGCCAACATGGTGATACCCTGTCTCTACTACACATACAAAAATTAGCTGGGCCTGGTGGCATGTGCCTGTAATCTCAGCTACATGGGAGGCTGAGGCAGGAGGATTGCTTGAATCCAGAAAGTGGAGGTTGCAGTAAGCTGAGATCATGCCACTGCACTCCAGCCTGGGTGACAGAATGAGACTGTCTGGAAAAAAACAAAACAAAACAATAAAAACCCTCAGTGGTCAGGAGGGAAATGTATGTTGGGAACAGAATGGCTTCTTCCTGCCCCGAGCTCATTGTGCTTGGCCCTTGGAGCCAGGACATTAGTCAGGTTTTAGTTTATTTATATATCAAATCACCTATATAGTACATACTACATGCCAGACACTATTCTAAGTGCTTTAGACGTATTCCGTCTCAACACAACCATAGGAGGTAGGGAGTATTAGTGTCCCCGTTTTACAGACAAGAACACTGAGGGACAGAGAAGTTAAGTAACTTGCCTAAGATAAAACAGCAAATAGAATAGTGGAGGCAGGATTTGCATCTAGGACATTTGGCCCCAGAGCATGTGCTCTTAAGCACCACAGGATGGAGTCTGTCTAGTATGGAAGTCGTTTTGTGCTTAAAGATTAAGAAACAGTCACTTACATGTAAGATATGTATTCACATACCCTTTTAAATCATGAATTTGTCTGTCAGTGACTAAATTGCCCAGATTCTTAACTTTAGAATTTCAAAAATTACTCTGTCTAATCAAATTTTCTATCTTGATTTTTAAAAGAAATTTCTAATGTTTGTAGAAATTTCTCTTGTTGAGAATTCATTGACTGATCTAAAAATCTAGACAGTTTTTCTTTTCTAAATCATACGTTTTTATTTTTTAAGAAGGAACGATCGGCCTCCGAACTAAAGATTTCTCCTGTGTATTTGGTAAGAAAACAAAAAAAGTGGGCCAGGCATGGTGTCTCATGCCTGTAATCCCAGCACTTTGGGAGGCCGAGGGAGGAGGATCACCTGAGTCCAAGAGTTCAAGACCAGCCTGGGCAAGATGGTGACACCTGCCTCTACAAAAAATTAAAAAAAAAATTAGCTGGGTGTGGTGGCTACATGGGAGGCTGAGGTGGGAGGATCTCTTGAGCCCAGGAGGTTCAGGCTGCAGTGAGCCATGTTCACGTCTCTGCACTCCAGCCTGGGCAACAGAGCAAGACCCTGTTTAAAAAAAAAAAAAAGTGGTAATTTGGTGCTGTTTCCTCATTAACTGAGAGCCGAATAATTGATCTGGGAAATACAATGGACTAATGAGATTGAGTTCCTTTAGTGTGATGGGTTGTTGAAGCGATATATTTTTTTTAAACATGTAAACTCCTCTCCCTTTTGTCAGCAAACAATTTTGTGTTTTTTTTTCTGCTCTAGATAAGGCATACAGTTACACTATGTTTTATCCAAGTATTTCAGTGTAAAGCTTATAATCTTTCCATAATGAAGTATGTCTTCCGTTGATCCTCACTCTTGGTTTCCCAAGTGTTAAAATAACCAGCTACCCATGTAAGTTTCGTATCACCTATGTTACTTTTTAGGAAGTGCTTCAGAATTTTTTCTAGCCAATAAATCCAGTTTCCAAACAGTGTGCTTGGTGCTGTAGAGATGTTAGCAAGAATAAGAAATAATTTCTGACTTAATTCATGGTCTCAAACTAGTGGGAGAAGCAGACATACTACATAGTTTTGAATGAGGGCAGATTTTGGGAAATGAAAAATAAATTGCTGTACTTTATAGGAAAATGCCACGGAAAGTAAAATCACATTGTTATTTATTATTTTTACTTATTTTTTACTTGGCATTTTTCTCTACTTGACTGTTTTGTTGTAACTAAGAACCATTGCCCTATTGGGTTTAATGTATTTATGCTACAGACCTTGCAGCAATGGGGTTTATTAGTGTTTTGTGGTTTTTTTTTCTTTTATTTAGCAAATTTTACCATATCCTAATGGGTTTATTAATGTTTTGTATGTTATTTTAGCATAACAAACTCTTGGACTCTTCCCTCCGTAGAAAATCATGTGTAAATGAATTAACATCTTTAACCTGATGAGTCTATAACTATGAAGCACAGCAATTATAGTCAGCTCTGAAATATTTAATTTTATTTACTTTGATTATGTAATTTTGGAGACCCAGTGCTTTCTTTTCCTCTTCTTTTATGGACATTTTTAATCTTTAATGTTGTCACAGCCTGTAGGGTGGGCAGAGGAAATGAAAGAAACATATCTGTTATTTTCTGTTTCAAAGAAAGGCAGTGTGGGAGAGGAGTCTTAAATTCAGAGGAATATTTAACATTTTTTTATAGAGATGGGGTTCTCGCTGTGTTGCCCAGGCTGATCTTGAACTCCTGGCCACAAGTGATCCTCCTGCCTTGGCCTCCCAAAGTGCTAGGATTATAGGCATGTACCACCTCACCCAGCCAATCAGAGGAGTTTTGATCCTTGAAATATGGGACTCATTGCTGTTTTAAAATTATTTTGTTTCCTTTCATTTCCCAGATTAGTCCAAGAATTTTTATGATGGAAGCTATTTTCCACATGTCCTATGTACTGAATGGACTGCGTAGCAGGTAGCAGAGGGAAATAATTTTCTAGCACTGAAAGGGCACAGGTTAAGAAAGTGTTTTTCTAGCCCTGGAGTATTTATTTAAAGGAAGAAGATTCTTGGGTACTACCCAAGAGCTCAAATAGAATCGAAGTACTTGGGAATAGGTGGAAACTTGCAGGTTAGATGTACATTCCAGGTGATTCATGTGCATTCTAATGTCTGAGAACCACTGGGTTAGAGGGTTAGGGGAAGAAGATATTTACATCAAAATGCTGATAGAATTATCAAATCTAAAAAGGGGATTTTGTGTAAGGTTCTTATGTATTATTGCAGGTAAGTAATCATTCTTACTTTGTGTTTTAATAAAATGATTAGTAGGCCGGGCGTGATGGCTCATGCCTGTAATCCCAGCACTTTGGGAGGCCAAGTTGGGTGGATCACTGGAGGTCAGGAGTTCGAGACCAGCCTGACCAACATAGTGAAACCCTGTCTTTACTAAAAGTACAAAATTAGCCAGGTGTGGTGGCACATGCCTGTAATCCCAGCTACTTGGAAGGCTGAGGCAGGAGAATTGCTTGGACCTGGGAGGCAGAGGTTGCAGTGAGCTGGAATCACGCCATTGCACTCTAGCCTGGGCAACAAAAGCAAAACTCCCTCTCAAAAAAAAAAAAAAAAAGTTTAGTAAATTAATTCTTCATTCTTCAATGAGAGTTTCATTCTACAGGTGATGTGTTATTTATTGAAACATTTGATAGGTAATTTTAGACCTTTTATGCAAGTGCTATCCAATAGAAGTATAATGCAAGCCACACATGTACAATTTATAATTCTCTGGTACCCACATTACTTTTTTGTAAATCACAGGTTAAATTAGTTTTAATAATATATTTTATGTAAACTTATATATCCAAAATATTTAATCAATATAAAAATTAACAAGATATTTTAACCATTTTAAAATATAATTTCTTTTTTTTTTTTTTT
>NW_012107585.1:8048141-8058035 GCF_000951045.1 Mandrillus leucophaeus | reverse complement strand
TTTTTTTTTTTTTTTAAGAGACAGAGTCTTGCTCTGTCTCCCAGGCTGGAGTGCAGTGGCACAATCACTGCTCACTATAGCCTCAACCTCCTGGACTCAAGCAATCCTCCTGCCTTAGCCTCCCGAGTAGCTGTTACCACAGGCGACACCACCATACCTGGCTAATTTTTTATTTTTTGCAGAGATGGAGTCTTGTTATGTTGCCCAGACTGATCTTGAACTCCTGGCCGCGAGTGATACTTCTGCCTCGGCCTCCCAAAGTGGTGGGATTACAGGCGTGAATCACTGCACTTGGCCCACAAGACATTTTGTGTTCCTTCTAAGTCTTCAAAATCTGATGGGTATTTTACACTTACACCACACCTCACTTCAGATGAGCCCTGTCTCAAGTGCTTAGTAGCCACGTGTGGCTAACAGCTACTGTTCCGGATGGCACAGTCGTAAGATCACTTCCATGAAATGGATAAGCATTTATGCAGCCTGGATGAAGTGGAGTAGAACAAACTGGCAAAATAAGGAAATGTTTTCTTTCAGGAGGCAGATATATCTGAGAACTTTGAAAGTTACTGTTTCTGTTAACTTATCAGTTAATGGATATTTATCTGATTTAAGCTTCTTTAGAATTGGAGCTATTAAAGTTGAACTTAAGCCATTATCACAGTTAGAAATATGTATTAACCTATAAACATTCATAATAGTTTGCTGCCTGAGATGAGGTAGTTATTAAATATCTTCAGTGTCAGAGAAAATCAGACCGGGCGCGGTGGCTCACGCCTGTAATCCCAACACTTTGGGAGACCGGGGTGGGTGGATCACCTGAGGTCAGGAGTTTGAGATCAGCCTAACCAACATGGTGAAGCCTCGTCTCTACTAAAAATGCAAAAATTAGCTGGGCATGGTGGCGCATGCCTGTAATCCTAGCTATTCAGGAGGCTGAAGCGGGAGAATCGCCTGAACCCGGGAGGTGGAGGTTGCAGTGAGCTGAGATCGCACCATTGTACTCCAGCCTGGGCAAGAAGAGTGAAACTCCATCTCAAAAAAAAAAAAAAAAAAAAAAAGTCAATGACTTATTATTTAAATGATCTTTTTTTCTTTGGACTGCTGTTAATAGGTGGCTACAGTTTCAGAAAAGTCACGTATAATGGAGTTGGAGAAAGACCTAGCATTGAGAGTACAGGAAGTAGCTGAGCTCCGAAGAAGGCTAGAGTCCAATAAGCCTGCTGGGGATGTGGACATGTCACTTTCCCTTTTGCAAGAGATAAGCTCTTTGCAAGAAAAGTTAGAAGTCACCCGTACTGACCACCAGAGAGAAATAACTTCTCTGAAGGAGCATTTTGGAGCCCGGGAAGAAACTCATCAGAAGGAGATAAAAGCTCTGTATACTGCCACGGAAAAGCTTTCCAAAGAGAACGAGTCATTGAAAAGCAAGCTGGAGCATGCCAACAAAGAGAACTCAGATGTGATAGCTCTATGGAAGTCCAAACTGGAGACTGCTATTGCGTCCCACCAGCAGGCGATGGAAGAACTGAAGGTATCTTTCAGCAAAGGGCTTGGGACAGAGACGGCAGAATTTGCTGAGCTAAAAACACAAATAGAGAAAATGAGACTAGATTACCAACACGAAATAGAAAATTTGCAGAATCAACAAGACTCTGAACGGTCTGCTCATGCTAAAGAGATGGAAGCCTTGAGGGCTAAACTGATGAAAGTTATTAAAGAAAAGGAAAACAGTCTGGAAGCCATCAAGTCGAAACTGGACAAAGCAGAAGACCAGCATCTCGTAGAAATGGAGGATACGTTGAACAAATTACAGGAAGCTGAAATAAAGGTAAAGGAGCTAGAGGTTCTACAAGCCAAATGCAATGAACAAACCAAGGTTATTGATAATTTTACATCACAGCTCAAGGCTACTGAAGAAAAGCTCTTGGATCTTGATGCACTTCGGAAAGCCAGTTCCGAAGGTAAATCGGAAATGGAGAAACTTAGACAGCAGCTTGAGGCAGCTGAGAAACAGGTTAAACATTTAGAGATTGAAAAGAATGCTGAAAGTAGCAAGGTTTGTATTGACATCCTCCATCCTTTTCTTTTCCATTTGTTATTCTTATTTTGCATTATGTTACTTTTGAGTTGAGGTCATTCATCTTTCAAATTGCTAATTTAATTAAATTGTTCGATGTCGCCAGTTGAGTATAGTGTAGTATGTTCTGAGTATCTCAAGTATGGTTTCATCTGAGGAGATTAGAGAAAACAATGGCTCAACCATGTGAATTTATTTTGGCTGCCTATTGTCTGAGTACCTGATCTATTTATCTCTGGGCTATGCTGTGACTTCTAATTTGAGCTTAGCTCCAGTCTATACTCTTTAAAATAAAGAATGCCCTAACACTATGGTGTTAAGATAAATGAATAAATGAACAGAAACTTAAAAGATCGGCCAGGCGCAGTGGCTCACGCCTGTAATCCCAGTACTTTGGGAGGCTGAGGCAGGTGATCACCTGAGGTCAGGAGTTCGAGATCAACCTGGCCAACATGGCAAAACCCCATCTCTACTAAAACCACAAAATTAGCCTGGCATGGTGGCGGACGCCTGTAATCCCAGCTACCCAGGAGGCTGAGGCAGGAGAATCGCTTGATCAACCCGGGAGGTGGAGATTGCAGTGAACCGAGATTATGCCACTGCACTCCAGCCTGGGAGACAGCAAGATTCAGTCTAAAAAAAAAGAAAAAAAAAAAAAAAGAAGCTTAAAAGAACATCTCCTCCTTTTCTAACCACACGTAGTCAGGTGCCACATAATGATGTTTCAATCAACAATGGATCACATCAACAAAGGTGGTTCCATAAGATTATAATATGGTATCTTTACCTTTTGTATGTTTAAATTGCTTCGATAGACAAATACTTAGCATTGTGTTACAATTACCTGCAGCGTTCAGTACAGTAACATGTTGTACAGGTTTATAGTCTAGGAACGATAGGCTGTGCCATGTAGCCCAGGTGTGTAGTACACTATACCTTCTAGGTGTGTGTAAGTGCACCCTGTGATGTCCCCACAACAGTGAAATGCCTCATGATGCATTTCTTAGAAGGTATCCTGATTCTTAAGCAATGTGTGACTGTAATTGCCTATAGGGTTATGTATAAAAACAGAATGTGAACTCAGTGCTTCTTGACTATTATAAATTAACATGTTGGCCGGGCAAGGTGGCTCATGCCTGTAATCCCAGTGCTTTGGGAGACCAAGGCAGACGGATCACTTGAGGTCAGGAGTT
Source organism: Mandrillus leucophaeus (assembly GCF_000951045.1). NCBI lineage: Eukaryota > Metazoa > Chordata > Mammalia > Primates > Cercopithecidae > Mandrillus > Mandrillus leucophaeus. Next base: position 8,054,765 of record NW_012107585.1, on the reverse strand, counting down.
TGAGTCCAGCCTGGCCCCCTCTACTAAAAATACAAAAGTTAGTCAGGTATGATGGTGTGCACCTGTAATCCCAGCTATTCGGGAGGCTGAGGCACAAGAATTGCTTGAACCCAGGAGGTGGAGGTTGCAGTGAGCTGAGATTGTGCCACTGTACCCCATCCTGGGCGACAGAGCGAGACTCCATCTACAAAAAACAAACTGAAAAAACACATGTCGTGATAAATAACATTCATAGCAAAATTAAGGGTAAAAGCTTGGAGCCCTTTGCATGGCAAAAATCTCATTGGAGTTTTTTTCTGTGGCACAATGAGAACACGATCTGTCCCTTTCTTTTCTGGGGGAAATACTGAACAAGTGTGCGTGTGGTCAAGGCTTAGAAAATTAAATGAAACATTCGCCAGCTGTGTTCCTTACTAACTAGCCTTGTTAAAAGTCATCTTTATTTTTAAGGATGGTTCGAGGAATTGTTTCCCAGTCCTGCCACTAGTCGAGGCACTGATATTGATGCTCAATGTTCTGAACTTTTTTGTGGGAGAGGCTGCTCTATTGGCAAAGAAGGAAGGGTTGTAATGGTTAAGGTGGGGTGAGGTGAGGACTGACAAACAGCAAAAAATTTCTAACCGTAGTCAAAGATGACAAACTGGTTACAGGAAATTTTTCTCAAATCTCCTCATGTGGTTCCGAAATACTAATCAAAACACAAAAATTAGAAGATAATATTTAGCTAATGTTAGTTTACTTTTTAACATCAAGATTTCATGAAAACCAAGTTATAATGACTATTGTCCAGTGGATTTTTTTGTTTTGTTTTTTTGAGACAGAGTCTCACTCAGTCGCCCTGGCTGGAGTGAAATGGTGCAATCTTGGGTGTCACTGCAACCTCCACCTCCCAGGTTCAAGCGATTCTCCTGCCTCAGTCTCCGAGTAGCCAGGATTACAGGCACCCGCCACCATGCCTGGCTAATTTTTGTATTTTTAATAGAGACAGGGTTTCATCATATTGGCCAGGGTGGTCTTGAACTCTTGACCTCAAGTGATCCACCCACCTCGGCCTCCTAAAGTGCTGGGATTACAGGCTTGAGCCACCACATCTTGCCTGTCCAGTGGATTTTTAAATTTTATTTGTATTTAAATGTCAAAATACCTTAAGCATATACACAAATAGAGAAAATAATGTAGACCACATATATTCCCATCTTAAGGTTTTTGTTTTTATTTATTTATTTTTTAAGACAGAGTCTCGCTCTGTCGCCCTCACTGCAACCTCCACCTCCGAGGCTCAAGGGATTCTCCTGTTTCAGCTTCCCCAGTAGCTGGGATCACAGGTGTGTGCCACCACGCCTGGCTAATTTTTGTATTTTTAGTAGAGACAGGATTTCACCATGTTAGCCAGACTGATCTTGAACTTCTGACCTCAGTTGAGATCTACTGGCCTTGGCCTCCTAAAGTGCTGGGATAACAGGTGTGAGCCACTGTGCCTGGCCTTAAGGCTTTTTGTTTTTGTTTTTGTTTTTGAGACAGAATCTTGCTCTTTGGCCCAGGCTGGAGTGCGGTGGTGTGATCTTGGCTCACTGCAGCTTCCGCCTCCCAGATTCAAGCGATTCTCCTGCCTCAGCCCCCTGAGTAGCTGAGACTACAGGTGCGTGCCACTACGCCTGGCTAATTTTTTGTGTTTTTAGTAGAGATGGGGTTTCACCATGTTGGCCAGAATGGCCTCTATCTCCTGACCTTGTGATTCACCCACCTCTGCCTCCCAAAGTGCTGGGATTACAGGTGTGAGCCACCGCGGCCAGCCAAGGTTTTTAAAGTCTAGGAAATGAAATTGCTCAAGTAGCTCATTTAGAAAGTAAGCATCCACACCGTCTACTTTAGATCATGCTGATACTCCAAGTTACAATGAAGTATAGAAAAAGAGTCTATTTTGACTCTTTAAAAATAGTTGCTGGGCACAGTGGCTCATGCCTCTAATCCCAGCACTTTGAGAGTCCAAAACAAGAGGATTGCTTGGGTCCAGGAGTTTGAGACCAGCCTGGGCAGCATGGTGAGACCCCATCTCTCTCTTTCTTTCTTTCTTTCTGTTTTTGAGGCAGGGTCCCACTCTGTCACCCAGACTAGAGTGCAGTGGCGCAGTTTCAGCTCACTACAACCTCGGCCTCCTTCACAGGCTCAAGCAATTCTCCTGCCTCAGCCTCCCGCGTAGCTGGGATTATAGGCACATGCCACCATGCCCGGTATATTTTTGTATTTTTAGTAGAGACGGGGTTTCACCATATTGGCCAGGCTGGTCTTGAACTTCTGACCTCAAATGATCCACCTGCCTCAGCCTCCCAAAATATTGGGATTACAGGCATTAGCCACCGAGGCCGGCCAGAGACCCCATCTGTAAAAAATTGTTTTAAACATTAGCTGTAGTGGCATGGGCCTATAATCTCAGCTGCCTAGGAGGCTGGTGCTGGAGGATCACTTGAACCCAGGAGTTCAAGGCTGCAGTGAGCCATGATCACACCACTGCACTCCAACCTGGGTGACAGGGGAGAGAGACCCTGTCTCAAAAAGAAAAAGAAACACACAAAAAAACCATCCTGGCTAACACGGTGAAACCCCATCTCTATTAAAAGTACAAAAAATTAGCTGGGCATGGTGGCGGGCACCTGTAGTCCCAGCTACTCGGGAGGCTGAGGCAGGAGAATGGCGTGAACCCAGGAGGCGGACCTTGCAGTGAGCTGAGATCGCGCCACTGCACTCCAGCCTGGGCAACAGTGCGAGACTCCATCTCAAAACAAACAAACAAAAAGGCAAACAACAACAACAAAAAAACGAAAATAGCCATTAGGAAATCGTATCATAGAACTATTGTCGAAATTGTTCGAAAAGTCGTTGACGTCTTAGAATTAAAAACCAATACCAAATTTGTATTCCTTTCAGTTTTGTTTTATGTTTCTCATAAGTTTTTTTACTTGTTTATTTTTTTTTTCTTCTCATTCTCTTTTGTTTTCCTTTTGTTCATTTGCTTCCATACCATGTAACTCTGTGTGTTAGGCTAGTAGCATTACCAGAGAGCTCCAGGGGAGAGAGCTAAAGCTTACTAACCTTCAGGAAAATTTGAGTGAAGTCAGTCAAGTGAAAGACACTTTGGAAAAAGAACTTCAGATTTTGGTAAGTACCTGTTGGGAATCTGAATCTCAGGGTTTCTGGCCATTTCCTGTTTTAAAAAATCCTCCAGTAAGAAATATTGCAGCTGTTTCCTTTCTCTTTCTAAGTGTTGATTGAACTTGAGTGTATTAGTTATTGGCTGATAAATATTGTCCTTTGAGGGGAATCAGATCAAACCTAAACAACCGAGGTAGGTATTACTTTTTTTTTTTTTTTTTTAATCTATCCCTTCGCCTCTGGTAACACACTGCTTTGAAACGTTACTGACTACTTAGTTTTACTAAAGACAGAGCCCTTCCAAGTTATGCATTGAACAATTAGGTTTCATATTGAATAAGGCCCCTCAATTGTGCCTATCAGGGCAGCAGCTGTCCTGGGCCATTGGCGCCCTCTGTTGGCGAGGCAGGATGTTTGCTGTCTAATTAAACAAATTCAAAGAAATCTAACTCAGTTTATTCCACCTCAGAAAATTACCTTCCCTTTTATATGTTGTCTTTTACCTTAATCTCAAGTTGTATGACATATATATATTTTTTACCTTTTCTCAACTTTGTTCCTTCCTACTTGCTTCCTGCACTTAAAACCTGAGTTTAAACAAGGCTGATACTCACGAGTAGTGCCAGTGGTACCCATCCACATGCCATGGAAAGAAAAGCCAGAGGCTTATGGAGAAACTAGACAAGAGGCATATGTGCCACGCAGGCTCAGCTGTCCCAGGTCCTCCACATCCCTCCCTCTTCCCTGTTCATTACACTTCTGTGCTATTAACAGTGTGAATAAATGTGTGATTTTTTTTTTTTTCTTTCTTTCTTTTTTTTTTGAGACAAAGTCTTGTCCTATTGCCCAGGCTGGAGTGCAGTGGCACGATCTCGGCTCAGTGCAGCCTCTGCCTCCCAGGTTCAAGAGATTCTCCTGCCTCAGCCTCTTGAGTAGCTGGGATTACAGGCGCCTGTTACCAGGACAGGCTAGTTTTTGTATTTTTAGTAGAGATGGGGTTTCTCCATGTTGGCCAGGCTGGTCTTGAACTCCTGAACTCAAGTGATCTGCCCGCCTCGGCCTCCCAAAGTGCTGGGATTACAGGCATGAGCCACCACACCCGGCCTGATGTCCTTTAAGAAAATGTTTTGAGTTCATTGCTTCTCTGCCCTCCTCCCAAAGCTTTTAGGAAGCCTTGCCTTTTTTTTTTTTCCCCCCTAAGTTAGAGTATCCTTCTGTATATCTTAGGACAAGACATGACACCCTGAGTCTGGCTGTGGGAAGGCACAGAGGGCAGCCTGAGGGCTTGGATGCACTGTGGCCCCTGTGCCATCTTATCATAATCCTAGCTAGTTAGAAATACTCATGTAACAATCTGCTTGATGTAGCTAGCTCGAAGTTCATCTCAGGACAACCAGGAGAGTGATTCTTAACTTGGCCTATAGTCATGTTTAGAAAAGAAGACCTTGAACAGTAAGTGACTGAAGGGCCTTTTCAGTTTCAAAAGTAGCAACACAGACCTAGATTTAAGATATTAGACTCAGATTACTCTCAGAAATAACAAACTTCAGAGCTGTGTTCACCATCTCAGGCAGATTTCTGAAGAGAAGGTCTGCTGTTTGAGGGGTGGCAACATGAAGCATACACATGCACCCTGTGTATACACGCACATGCATGTACTTAACCTAAGTATGAACATGCCTACATGGGCATGCAGGTACACCTGCCTTCCCACGTGTGCACACACACACATGCAGACTGCAGTCTTTTGTGTGTATACATGCACGTGTGTATGACCCACATGTGGTAGTAATTGGTATCATATGTTTCAAGTATATTAGTTTTAATAAAACAAGGCCAGCAACAAAAAGTAGATAGTATTGTAATTATAATCGATAGAAACTTCTTGTCTTCACAATTTGAAATCTTTCTGTTCAGAATCTCCGATTCTTTTTCTTTAGAAAGAAAAGTTTGCTGAAGCTTCAGAGGAGGCAGTCTGTGTTCAGAGAAGCATGCAAGGTATGTCTTACTAGAGCGTGTGCAGATTGCTTTCAAGAACATCATTCTTTCAAACTGGAGCTGGCCTGTGGAGTGCACAGAGTAGACACTGCCCGTAGCCTCATTTCACTCCCCTGGAAGTTCCTGCCGTGCTCAGAAAGACTGGCTTCCATTGGTTTCCTGAAGCCTCAGACTCCCAGTTTTTTCCTCTTTTAGCTTAAGGCTTGTTCCGTATTAAAATGTAAGTATTCCTGGGAAGAGAGTTATTTATGCTCTCATCATTGATAGCTTTATTGAGTTTTAATTGGAAGAAGGAAAGAGATGAGTGGAAAGGGCCTGATGCCTGCCGAAAGTACAGATTCGGGGAGGCCGGAGACAGCAGCAGACGTGCTTCTTTCAGGCTGTGCATAGCTGTGTGATTTGTAAGGGGACTTTTTAGTATTCCTGTGTTCTCAGATCTTTTGAGCATAATATTTGATTGGGTTGTAAGACAGCCAAGCTCCAGATAGCTTATTAAACATGAAACATATTAAACTTCTAACTTTATCCTAAATAGAAACTGTAAATAAGTTACACCAAAAGGAGGAACAGTTTAACATGCTGTCTTCTGACTTGGAGAAGCTGAGAGAAAACTTAGCAGGTAAGAAGACATCTCTGGTGACTAAACATTAAATACAGTAGGCTTTCCCGTATTTGAGACAGTTGTAGTATGTTACATAACAAATGTACTATTCAAGCGTAACCTCTTCACTCATTATGGTGATATAACAATGTGATGAAATACTTGTTCGAAATCTGTAACCTCCAGCAAATCCTCTTTGCTCTGTTTTGACAAGAGCCAGAATCTACCACATCTCACCACTCCCACTGCTATCCTTGCTCCAGGCCAACAGCCATCTTTCATCTGAGCTACCCTGACAGCTGACCACCAGGGCTCACTGCTGCTGCCTGTGCCAGCTTCAGTCTGTTCTCAACACAGCAGCCAGAGCAATCCTTTTAATATGAACTTAGATCATGTCGCTTCTCTCCTCAAGGTCGTCCAGCGGCTCTCTTCCCACTCAGGGAAAGCCGTGGCCCTTACCACGATCAGGCCCTATTACCTGTTGGATTTCATCTGGGACCCCCTTCCCCTGTTCATTCCACTCCAACCACTTCAGCCTCCTTGCGGTGCTTGGACGTGGTGGGTGTTCCTTTCTCAGAGCCTGTGCACTTGCTTTTCCCTGTTCCCTCACTTCCTTCAGGTTTTCTCTGAAATGTCAGCCCCTGAAATGTCAGGGAAGCCCCATCTGAGAGTCTAACCTCCTTCCCAGCTCCTTTCCCTGCATTTATTTTTCTTCCTCTTAGAACTTACCACTATTAATTATATGATTTCTTTTCTTTTTTTCTTTTTCTTTTTTTTTTTTTTTTCAGACGGAGTCTCGCTCTGTCACCCAGGCTGGAGTGCAGTGGCGCGATCTCGGCTCACTGCAAGCTCCGCCTCCCGGGTTCACACCATTC
>NW_012107585.1:8045605-8046271 GCF_000951045.1 Mandrillus leucophaeus | reverse complement strand
TTGAGATAGAGTCAGTCTGTTTCCCAGGCTGGAATGCAGTGGCGTGATCTCAGCTCACTGCAGCCTCCACCTCCCAGGTTCAAGCAATTCTCCTGCCTAAGCCTCCCGAGTAGCTGGGACTACAGGCATATGCCACCATGCCCTGCTGATTTTTGTGTTTATTGTAGAGATGAGGTTTCACCACGTTGGCCGGGGTGGTCTCAAACTCCTGACCTCAGGCAATCTGGCCGCCTTGGCCTCCCAAAGTGCTGGAATTACAGGCATGAGCCCCACTGTACCTGGCCTGAACTTATTTTAATGGGAAACACATATTACCTATTACTATGGGCCATGCACTGTGCTAACAGCTTTGTAATTCTTATTATCCTACGAGGTGAGTTTAGTATTATTCCCATTTAAAAGAAAAAGAGGCCAGACACGGTGGCTCACGCCTATAATCCCAGTACTTTGGGAGGCTGAGGCAGGTGGATCGCCTGCGGTCACCAGTTCGAGACCAGCCGGGCCAACATGGTGAAACCCTATCGCTACTAAAAATACAAAAATTAGCCAGGCATGGTGGTGTGCGCCCATAATCTCAGCTACTTGGGAGGCTGAGGCAGGAGAATTGCTTAAACCCAGGAGGCGGAGGTTGCAGTGAGCCAGGATCACACTGCTGCACTCCAGCCT
>NW_012107585.1:8038284-8039500 GCF_000951045.1 Mandrillus leucophaeus | reverse complement strand
TTTCAGACGGAGTCTCGCTCTGTCACCCAGGCTGGAGTGCAGTGGCGCGATCTCGGCTCACTGCAAGCTCCGCCTCCCGGGTTCACACCATTCTCTTGCCTCAATCTCCCGAGTAGCTGGGACTACAGGCACCCGCCACCACGCCTGGCTAATTTCTTGTATTTTTAGTAGAGATGTGGTTTCACCATGTTAGCCAGGATGGTCTTGATCTCCTAACCTTGTGATCTGCCCGCCTCGGCCTCCCAAAGTGCTGGGATTACAGGCGTGAGCCACCGCGCCTGACCAATTTATTTTCTTTATCTTGCTTATTGTCTGCCTTCTTTATTAGAATGTGATTTTTATGAGGACAAGGATTGCTATGTGAAAATATTACAAGAGCAAGGATATACTCAGTCAGTTTTTGTTGATTATAACACAGCCGTGCTATTCTTTTTTTCTGTATATATTTAGAGATGGAGGCAAAATTTAGAGAGAAAGATGAGAGAGAAGAGCAGCTGATAAAGGCGAAGGAAAAACTGGAAAATGACATTGCAGAAATAATGAAGATGTCAGGAGATAACTCTTCTCAGCTGACGAAAATGAACGATGAGTTACGTCTGAAAGAAAGGTATATGTGACTGTTGAAAAGAGTGTCCACCTTCAGTTAGGCTCTGTGGCAAGCTATAGATGGGAGGGAAGAGAAAATGTTTAGGATTGTTACGTTTTCAAGTTCCCCGTCTCTGTTCCTTTCTGTTGTTACCTCATTGTGTCCTTGAATCAACTATTTAACCTTCTAAAATGGGTTTTACCTATCTTACTTGTCAAGAACAACAGAATTAAGGAATACAATATTATTTGTAGAGCTTCTGGTGACTTGTAAAGAAAAGATAAGAAGGCCGGACACGGTGGCTCATGCCTGTAATCTCAGCACTTTGAGAGGCCGAGGCAGGTGGATCACTTGAGGTCAGGAGTTTGAGGCCAACCTGGCCAACATGGCGAAACCTTGTCTCTACTGAAAATACAAAAGTTAGCCAGATGTGGTGGTATGTGCTTGTAATCCCAGCTACTCAGGAGGCTGAGATGAGAGAATCACTTGAAACCCAGGAGGTGGAGGTTGCATTGAGCCAAGATTGTGCCACTGCACTCTAGCCTGGGCAACAGAGTGAGACTCCATCTTGAAAGAAGAAAAAAGAAAAGGTGTGTGTGTGTGTGTGTGTGTGTGTGTGTGTGTGTATAT
>NW_012107585.1:8009376-8037210 GCF_000951045.1 Mandrillus leucophaeus | reverse complement strand
GGAGGCTGAGGCAGGAGAATCACTTGAACCTGGGAGGCGGAGGTTGTGGTGAGCCGAGATTGTGCCATTGCACTCCAGCCTGGGCAACAAAAGCAAAACTCCGTCTCTAAATAAATAAATAAATAATAAAAAGGAAGAAAGGGAGGGAAACTGAAGCTTACTGGGGTGAAGCCTGAGGTTTCAGATCTGATCAGTCTGGTCCCAGAGCCCCTCCTGCTCTTAATAACTGCATTGTAGGCCAGGCGCAGTGGCTGACGCCTGTAATCCCAGCACTTTGGGAGGCCAAGGCGGGCGGATCACAGGTCAGGAGTTCAAGAATAATCTGGCCAACGTAGTGAAACCCTGTCTCTACTAAAAAAGTGCAAAAAAATAGCTGAGTGTGGTGGTATGCACCTGTAATCCCAGCTACTCTGGAGCCTGAGGCAGGAGAATCATTTGAATCCGGGAGGCAGAGATTGCCGTGAGCCAAGATTGTGCCATTGCACTCCAGCCCAGGCAACAGTGCAAGACTCCGTCTCAAAAAAAAAAACAAAACCAAAAACTGCATTGTACTTCCTCAGTGCTGAAGTTTCCTCTGTCTTAATATCTGTTCTTGTCTTTATTTGGAATTCTTGTTGCTTTGATCTTTTTCTTTTAATAGCTGTCATATAAAAATCAAAGAATTTATAAGGCAAAGATTTATAAATTAAGTCTGTAGGCATTAGACTTTTACTTCTTAAAAGTGTTAATACCTGCAGAGTTCTATTTATTAAGACATCCAGTCTTTCACCCTCACACAATTCTGCCCGCACTGAGTGGTGGTCAGGCCTTGGTTGGGCAACTTTGGTCAAACTTGCCTTGAGGTGGTGCTGCTGCCCAGGTAGTGGTGGCTCAGTGCCTTCAAAAAGCTCCATTTTTGTAGGTGTTTTGTGGATGTAAAAGCCAGAAGTGCCCCCAAGTTTCCCTCTCGTATCTGTGATTCATCTGATAGTCTGTTTTCTTGGTCAACGTCCCATGTTTTTTTTTTTTTGAGATGGAGTTTCACTCTTGTTGCCCAGGCTGGAGTGCAGTGGCGCCATCTTGGCTCACCACAGCCTCCGCCTCCCAGGTTCAAGCGATTCTCCTGCCTCAGCCTCCTGAGTAGCTGGGATTATAGGCATGCGCCACCACGCCCTGCTAATTTTGTATTTTTAGTAGAGACGGGGTTTCTCCATGTTGGTCAGGCTGGTCTTGAACTCCCGACCTCAGGCGGTCCGCCCACCTCGGCCTCCCAAAGTGCAGGGATTACAGGCGTGAGCCAATGTGCCGGCCCCCCATGTTTTATATACATGTTTTTGTTCAACCACGTGGTCTCTTTAAAGTAGAACTTCGAGTTATTGTCATTTTTGTATCTTCTGTCCTCCAGAAGCACTAGAATGAATTTTTGGTTATCTAGTCTGCTAAAATTTTAAAATACTCATTTCCTTTATTTTATTTTATTTTATTTTATTTATTTTTTGAGACAGAGTCTCACTCTGTCGGCCAGGCTGGAGTGCAGTGGTGTGATTTTGGCTCACTGCAAGCTCCACTTCCCAGGTTCATGCCCTTCTCCTGCCTCAGCCTCCGGAGTAGCTGGGACTACAGGCACCCACCACCATGCCTGGCTAATTTGTTGTATTTTTGGTAGAGATGGAGTTTCACCATGTTAGCCAGGATGGTCTTGATCTTCTGACCTCATGATCCACCCGCCTCGGCCTCCCAAAGTACTGGGATTACAGGCATGAGCCACCGCACCTGACCTCCTTTATTTATTTTCAATTGAGACGGAGTCTTGCTTTGTTGTCCAGCCTCGACTGCAGTGACGCGATCTTGGCTCACTGCAACCTCTTTCTACCGGACTCAAGCAGTTCTGCTGCCTCAGCCTCCTGAGTAACTGGGATTACAGGCATGCGTCACCACACCCAGCTAATTTTTGTATTTTTAGTAGAGACGGGGTTTTACAATGTTGACCAGGCTAGTCTCGAACTCCTGAACTTAAGTGATTTCATCTTGACCTCCCAGGTTACTGGGATTATAGGCATAAGCCACCACACTTGGCCTCATTTCCTTTAATAAGTTTATTTTTCACTCATTTTTCCTTTTTAAATTATTGATGTAAAATAGTAAACCTTCACAATTATAGTAGTTGTTACTGTAAATAATGTATTTGTAACTGTCATAATTGGTAAAATGATTAGGCAAAGCATTTAAAAATTTCTTGCCTAGTTCAGATGTTATTAATTACACATAACTTTAAAAAATAATTACTACAGTTGTTGTTAGTAGTATATTTTAATATAACTCTGAAATTTAAAACATTCTTATGAAAAATCTGACACCTTATGTTGAAACTTTTTCTAGATATGTAGAAGAATTACAGCTAAAACTTACAAAGGCTAATGAAAATGCAAGTTTTCTGCAAAAAAGTATTGAGGACATGACTCTCAAAGCTGAACAGAGCCAGCAAGAAGCAGCTGAAAAGCATGAGGAAGAAAAGAAAGAATTGGAGAGGAAATTGTCGGACCTGGTAAGGAGAGACTCAGTGGGTCTGTTGGCTGGAAAGGAAGGCAAGGGGTAGTACACACATGGGCAGATGACTGATTCCCTCACTCGGGGTCTCTGCAGGAAAAGAAGATGGAAACGAGCCACAACCAGTGTCAGGAGCTGAAAGCCGGGTATGAGAAGGCCACTTCTGAGACAAAAACCAAGCATGAAGAAATCCTGCAGAACCTCCGGAAGACGCTGCTGGACACAGAGGACAAGCTGAAGGGCGCACGGGAGGAGAACAGTGGCTTGCTGCAGGAGCTGGAGGAGCTGAGAAAGCAAGCCGACAAAGCCAAAGTACGTGATGCAAGAGAATTTCCTTGTGCTGTAGCTTGCCTGAGCTCTGTGTCAAGGCAGGAAGGGTGCTTAGAAAGCAGCATCCAGTGGGACAAGTTACGATGGCCTCTACAAACGTTACCCTTCTGAGTGCGTGGGTGGTACGTTACGTTTCCTATGGCTTCAAGTGTTTTGTGCCAGCTGCCATTCCTTCTCAGGGACGGTGATGGCGGCCGGTCTTTCCTGGAATGGTGTGTGTAGCTGTCACCCCCGTGCTGCTTGTTTCCCAGCCATCACAAAGGTTCTTCCATTGCCTGAGCTCTGCTTGCCTGCTTGTTCCTCTAATATTGGCCATGCTTATTGCCGCCTTGCACTAGGGTTAGGAGAGACATTGCAGTAAAGCAAGAGGCAGAGGTCACATGAAGCAAGCAAGCAAGGAATCAGGACTAGAGAGAGCCTGGTTGGAGGAACAGAGCTCTTCCAGGAAGAGTTAGAACTGAGAACTCCACAGAGGGCTTTTGTGTGTCCCCAGGAAGGTACCGTGAGCTTATTGACGAGGAAGCTGGATTCAAGGGCAGGGAGGAAACACCCTGTTAGTAGATAGAACAGAACTTGATATGTTGGATTTCATTTTATGGTTTCAGGATTGTATCTGTGCCCAATATATATTTTTTACTTTTTCTTTTTTTTTGTAGAGAGTGGGGTCTTGCTATGTTGCCCAGGCTGGTCTTGAACTCCTGGGCTCAAGCAATCCTCCCATCTTGGCCTCTTAAAGTGTTGGGATTACAGGTGTGAGCCTCCGTGCCTGGCCTGACCAGTATATTTTGTGACTCTGGTAACTTCACGAAGTTCAACCTTCCCACTATTTAACCTTTTATTGCTCAAAGGAAAGTAAATATTCGTCTTTATTTATTTTTTATGTGTTTTGGGAGTTTAGTAGAAAGAAATGATAAAAAAGCATATTAGGACTTGAAACCAGTCTCATGAAAAGCCTCTTGCTAACTAAGTGGACGTGACATGGTGTGTGTGCGCCGTGCATGTCATCTGGGAGGCCCATATTCTCCCTCTTCTACAGCTGATAGTTGAAGATTTCTCTTCTTTCTGTGAAATACCTCCAGTTTTGTGAGCCATTTAACACTAGATACAATTCCCAGATCTTTTGTCTTTGTGGTTTCCTTTATCTGTGCAGACTTCAGGTTTTTTCTGTATTTTCTTTAAAATGCTGCAGCCTGAGCAAACCACAGCATTGTAGAAGCTGATGCAAGGTCTCCTCCGTTTTTGTTTGTTTTTTGAGACAAGGTCTCACTTTGTCACCCAGGCTGAGTGCACTGGCACAATCATGGCTCACTGCAGCCTCAGCCTCTCGGGCTCAAGTGATCCCCCTGCCTCAGCTTCCCAAGTGGCTGAGACTAAAGGCACGTGCCACTACACCTGGCTAATTTTTAATTTTTTTTTGTAGAGACAGAGTCTCGCTATGTTGCTCAGGCTGGTCTCGAACCCCTGGATGCAAGCGATCCACCTGCCTCAGCATCCCAAGGTGCTGGGATTGCAGGTGTGAGCCATCATTCCTGGCCAGTCTCACTAATTTTGTTGGTTGGTTTTGTGCAAGGGTCACTGAGTTAAAATGCCAGGACTGTTCCCCTCCAAAGTTGTCTGGTATCTGATTTCAGTGGATCTTAATCAGTCCCAGACTCTTTGGAAAAATCTAATGAAATCTACAGATATTTTTTCGGGAAAGTTTATGTGTGCACTCAACAAGGTTCATGGAGCCCATGAAGCCTCCTTATTCCCTACTTTTAAGAGCCAGTGGGCTATAGCTGTGCTGCCTAATACAGTAGCCACCAGCCATGTGAGGCCATTCAAGTTTAAATTTGTAGCCAGTTCTGGTGGCTCACACCTGTAATCCTAGCACTTTGGGAGGCTAAAGTGAGCGGATTGCCTGAGCTCAGGAGTTAGAGACCACCCTGGGCAACATCATGAGACCCTGTCTCTACTAAAAATACAAAAAATTAATCGGGCGTGGTGGCACGCACCTGTAGTCCTAGCTACTCAGGAAGCTGAGACAGGAGAATCCCTTGAGCCTGGGAGGTGGAGGCTGCAGTGAGCTGAGATGGTGCCACCACACTCTGGCCTAGGTGACAGAGTGAGACTCTGTCTCAAAAAAAAAATAAAAATAAAAACCTTAATATGGAAATATATGCGGTCTACATTATTTTCTCTATTTTTGTATATGCTTAAAAGAGGATCGCTTGAACCTGGGAGGCAGAGGTTGCAGTGAGCTGAGATCGCGCCACTTCCTTCCAGCCTGGGCCACAGAGTGAGACTCTCTCCAAAAAATAAATAAATAAATTTAAATTTGTTACATTTTAATTAAAAATTTAGCTCCTCAGTTGCACTCACCACATTTCAGGTGCTCAGTAGTCCTAAGGTCACCATGATGGGACTGCAAATAAGAACATTTATATCAGCCGGGCATGGTGGCTAATGCCTGTAATCCCAGCACTTTGGGAGGCCTAGGTGGGTGGATCACTTGGGGTCAGGAGTTTGAGACCAGCCTGGCCAACATGGTGAAACCCTGTCTCTACTAAAAATACAAAAATTAGCTGGGCGTGGTGGTGGAGCCCTGTAATCCCAGCTACCCGAGAGGCTATGGCATGAGAATGGCTTGAACCCAGAGGCGGAGGTTGCAGTGAGCTGAGATTGCACCACTGCACTCTAGCCTGGGCAATACAGCGAGACTCAGTCTCAAAAAAAAAAAAAATTTATATCATTGTAGAAAATTCTGGACAGCACTGTTATAGACACTGTGGTCAAATTATAATTCAGTAAATTAAAAAAAAATCTATTCATTTTAGTCACCAAAGCCTAGAAATTAGGCTGTAGTTTTTAAGTTATATGTGATATTAGGACTAAATCACTCTCAGCCCAGTGGCTGTCCTTAAGTAAGGTTCTGCGGTGAGTTTGGAAGGCAATAGTTTATTTTCCCTTGTTATGCCCCTTCCTTTTTTTTTATTAAAATGTACTGACTTTTTGTACTTCTTTTAATTGTATTTTTAAAAATTCTTCTATGAATCCTTTCTGTATTCAAAGTAATTCGATAATTGGAATGGCAAGAAAGAATCTTTTGCCCTGATATTAAAATCAAGCTACTGTTTTTGTCTTCTAGGTAGCTACTGGGAATAATTTCACAAGTTGTTTCAAAGATAAAATAAGCTAACAGATAAAGAAGCACTTTGCAAAGCTACTTTTGACTTATCTTTTTATGGGCTCTGTTTAGTTTCTTTCCCTTGTTATTCAGATAGTTTCTATAAAGTTTATTGTAGAAATTGTAAAGGTTTTATCATTTAGGTTACATTAGGTTATTTGGGCTTGCATTTGTCTGCTTGATTTCATTTTTGTTTCCATTCTTTCCATCTTTTGTTTCTGTAGTCGCTAACTTATTTGTTAACATCAGCCAAAAAAGAAATTGAACTAATGTCAGAAGAGCTGAGGGGTCTGAAATCAGAGAAGCAGCTTCTTTCGCAGGAGGGAAATGATTTAAAGTTAGAAAACGGTTCACTTTTATCCAAGCTTGTAGAATTGGAGGCCAAAATAGCTCTACTTCAGGGAGACCAGCAGAAACTGTGGTCAGTGAATGAAACTCTTAATTTAGAAAAGGAGAAATTCTTAGAAGAAAAGCAAGATGCTGAAAAGCATTATGAGCAGGAACATCTCAATAAAGAAGTTTTGGCTGTTGAGAGAGAGAAATTGCTTAAAGAAATCAATGTTGCACAGGAAGAACTCTTGAAGATCAATATGGAGAATGACTCTTTGCAAGCTTCCAAGGTGAGCATGCAGACGCTCATCGAAGAGCTCCAGCTCAGCAAAGATGCTTTGATTGCTAAGACTGAGAAGGACCAGGAAGAAAGAGATCACCTGGCGAACCAGATCAAGAAACTTATTACCGAAAACTTCATCTTGGCCAAAGATAAGGATGACATCATTCAGAAGCTGCAGAGCTCTTATGAGGAGCTAGTCAAAGATCAGAAAGCTTTGGTACAGGACATTGAAGATCTCACAGCTGAGAAAAAGTCAGCTTTAGAGAAACTGTCCAATCTCGATAACACGTGCATAGCCTTAAAGGTGGAACGAGATAATGCTCTTCAGAACAACAGAGATCTGCAGTTAGAGACGGACATGCTGCTGCACGATCAGGAAAAGCTGAATGCTAGCCTCCAGGCCGCTCTCCAGGTCAAACAGCTGCTCCGCTCAGAAGCCAGTGGGCTCCGTGCACAGCTGGATGATGCCAGCAAGGCCCTGAGGAAGGCAGAGCTGGAGACCATGCAACTCCAGGCCACAAACACAAGCCTCACGAAGCTCTTGGAGGAAATTAAGGCCAGGCGGGCAGTCACAGACTCTGAGTGCATCCAGCTTCTGCATGAGAAAGAAACCTTGGCTGCCTCTGAGAGAAGGCTCTTGGCTGAGAAAGAAGAACTTTTAAGTGAAAATAGAATCATCACTGAAAAACTCCACAAATGCTCAGAAGAGGCTGCCCATACTGAGATGAGCCTGAATGAGAAGATCACTTACCTGACTTCCGAGAAGGAGATGGCTTCTCAGAAAATGACTAAACTTAAAAAGCATCAGGATAGTCTCTTGAAAGAAAAATCCGCACTGGAAACCCAAAATGGAGTTTTACTTGCAGAGAGAGAGAACTCCATCAAAGCTATAGGAGACCTCAAAAGGCAATGTGATCAAGAGTCTGCAAACAGAAGGATAATTGTGCAAGAGAATATGAAACTCCTCGGTAATATTGACGCTCTGAAGAAGGAGCTTCAAGAGAGAAAAAACAAAAACCAAGAACTAGTGGCCAGCAAGTGCGACCTCTCTTTGATGCTGAAAGAGGCTCAAAATGCCAAAAAGAATCTGGAAAAAGAACACACTCACATATTGCAAGCAAAGGAGAGTTTGGATGCTGAACTTAACACGTGTTGTTCCGAGAAGAACATTTTGCTGAGAGATAGCTTGAACCTGCAAGAAGAGTGTCAGAAATTAAGCGAGGAGATCCAGGAAATGCAGCAGTCCTTAATCCTGGAACAGGAAGCCAGAGCAAAGGAGAAAGAGTCATCCTTGTACGAAAACAATCAACTTCACGGGAGGATGGTGCTTCTGGAGCAGGAGGTGGAGGAGTTAAGAGTGTGTATCGAGGAGCTACAGTCCGAGAAGTTTGTGCTACTTCAAGAGAAGACCAAATCGGAGCAAGAAGTGGCAGAGATAATTGAGGAGAAGGAACTGTTGACTGCAGAAGCAGCTCAACTTGCTGCCCATATAAAGACTCTGAAAAGTGATTTTGCTGCCTTGTCCAAATCCAAGGCAGAACTGCAGGAACTGCACAGCTGCCTCACCAAGATTCTGGATGACCTTCAGCTGAACCATGAGGTGACCCTGGCCGAAAAAGCCCGGGTGATGCAAGACAACCAGAACCTCCTGGCTGAGAAGAGTGAAATGATGCTGGAAAAGGATGAGCTCCTGAAGGAGAAGGAAACGCTGGCAGAAAGCTACTTCATCCTTCAGAAAGAGATCAGCCAGTTGGCCAAAACCAACAGCCATATTTCAGCCAATCTCCTAGAATCTCAAAATGAAAACCGTACTTTGAGGAAAGACAAGAACAAGCTTACTCTTAAAATTAGAGAGCTCGAGACTCTTCAGTCATTTACGGTAAAGTGAGAGGGTCAAGTATTGAGCACCCAGACTGTTTACTAACACTGTGCACTAACTCAAGTGGTGTAGGTCATCTTTCTTCATTTCTGCTTATGGAAATCCACCTCATTAAGTCAGTTGCTTATATGTCTCAAGCTGTTCGTTATAGTCTGAAAGGGGGATTCTTTATGAAGTATCTCACTGTAGTAGTCTCTCCCCATTTGAAAAAAATTGCAAACTGTGAATAAAAAGGATTTATTTTTTAATTTAAGGAGGAACTTTGTGAAAAAGCTAACTGTGGTTTCTTAAAGGCTTAAGAGCAATAGTGAAATAAGGCCAGGCGCAGTGGCTCACGCTTGTAATCCCAGCACTTTGGGAGGCTGAGGTAGACAGATGACTTCTGTCCAGGAGTTTGAGACCAGCCTGGACAACATGGCAAAACCCTGTCTCTACAAAAAATGCAAAAATTAGCTGGGCTTGGTGACACATGCCTGTAGTCCCAGCTACTCAGGAGGCTGAGATGGGAGGATTGCTTGAGCCCAGGAGGCAGAAGTTGCAGGAAACCGAGATCATGCCATTGCACTCCAGTCTGGATGACAGAGCAAGACCCCATCTTAAAAAAAAAAAAGCCGGGCGTGGTGGCTCACGGAGGCTGAGGCGGGTGGATCATCTGAGGTCAGGAGGTCAAGACCAGCCTAACCAACATGGTGAAACCCCGTCTTTACTAAAAATACAAAAATTCGCCAGGCGTGGCGGCGTGCACTTATAATCCCAGCTACTCAGGAGGCTGAGGCAGTAGAATCACTTGAATCCAGGAGATGGAGGTTGCAGTGAGCCGAGGTTACGCCATTGCACTCCAGCCTGGGCAACAAGAGGGAAAAAATCTGTCTCAAAAAAAAAAAGCAATAAATTGGCGCATATTGAAATATAGGGTCTTCTGTTTGGCTTTTAACTCTTTCATTGTGTCTATCCATTTGGAGTTGGAAGATTCCATTAAAATCTTCATGGCTGATAATTGGATAGGGAAAATTGCAGAATTTTCATAAACTTTATTAGACCAATAAATTATAAACAAGTGCCTAAAAGAAATTTATTTATTTATTTATTTATTTATGTTTTAAGACAGAGTCTCGCTGGGTGCAGTGGCTCACGCCGGTAATCCCAGCACTTTGGGAGGCTGTCGCAGGTGGATCACGAGATCAGGAGATGAAGACCGTCCTGGCCAACGTGGTGAAACCCCGTCTCTACTAAAAATACAAAAATTAGCAGGGTGTGGTGGTGTGGGCCTGTAGTTCCAGCTGCTCGGGAGGCTGAGGCGGGAGAATCACTCTAACCGGGGAGGCGGAGGTTGCAGTGAGCTGAGATTGCACGGCTGTACTCCAGCCTGGTGACAGAGTGAGACTCTGTCAAAAAAAAAAAAGAAAATCTCGCTCTGTCACCCAGGCTGGAGTACAGAGTACAGCGGTGTGACCTTGGCTCACTGCAACCTCTGCCTCCCAGGTTCACGCGATTCTTCTGCCTCACCCTCTTGAGTAACTGGGACTATGGGTGCATGCTGCCACACCTGGCCAAGCTTTGTATTTTTAGTAGGGACTCGGTTTCACCATATTGGCCAGGCTAGTCTCAAACTCCTGACCTTGTGATCCACCTGCTTTGGCCTCCCAAAGTGCTAGGATTACAGGCATGAGCCACTGTATGTGGCCTGTTTATTTATTTATTTTTTTAGAGGTGGGAATCTTGCTGTGTTGCCCAGGCTGCTCTCAACCTCCTGGGCTCAAGCAATCCTCCTGTCTCAGCCCCCTGAGTAGCTGGGACTATAGGCACATGCCACCATGCCTAGCTATATTTTCATTTATTTTTATATCTAACTTTTTTTTTTGTTTGTTTTGAGACAGAGTCTGGCTGCGTTGCCAAGCTGGAGTGCAGTGGTGCAATCTCGGCTCACTGCAACCTCCACCTCCCAGGTTCACACTATTCTCCTGCCTCAGCCTCCCGAGTAGCTGGGGCTACAGGCGCCCGCCACCACGGCCAGCTAGTTTTTTGTATTTTTAGTAGAGATGGGATTTCACCATGTTGGTCAGGATAGTCTCAATCTCTTGACCTCGTGATCTGCCCGCCTCGGCCTCCCAAAGTGCTGGGATTACAGGCGTGTGCCACCGCGCCCGGCCTATATCTCACTTTTTATAATTAATTTTGATAGCAGCTAAGAATTTGTCTCCATATGCATCTTTTTATTCACAGCCGTGTTTTTATTCATTACCCACAACTTGCATTAAATACTTCTCATTAAACACTTGAGCCTCATGTTAGAAGTGCCCAAATAATTTTTATATTTATTTGAAAAACTCTCAGCCTAAATTTGAGTGACTTTAAAAGTCCCAGATTTGAAATAGCAAGGATAATATTTTAAGCTTATAATAAAAAATATGATTCCAAGAAATTCAGCTATATTAGGATGTTATTCATTGTTACCTCCGAACAGTCTCTCAAACTTAAGTCAGAATGAAGGGAGCATGCTTGCCAGTGTCATTTGGAACTTTCATTGGAAGATGTATGTTTAGAGGTTCTGAAAACATGCAAATTGCATAACAATTGACATTGAAAAATGGCAGGAAAGAGTCTGTATATTCTACTTTAGAGTAAAGACCTTTCCTGTCCTGGTCTGTCTGTTTCAGCACTGGATTGGTGACTGATTCACCCTCTCTGTGTGCCTCCCTTACCCACACAGACACTGAGTGCTGCCTGAACGGCACAGCCCGATCCTCACCTAACGGTGTTGGCAAGGGGTGTCCTCATTTCTCACAGTGTTTCCTTGTATTTAGGCTGCTCAAACAGCGGAAGATGCCATGCAGATAATGGAACAGATGACCAAAGAGAAGACTGAGACTCTGGCCTCCTTGGAGGACACCAAGCAAACAAATGCAAAACTACAGAATGAAGTAATCAGATTTAAATAGCTTTTTATACAAAGAACAGCTTACCAACTTCGTGGAATGTTTGATCACTAACTCAGGATTGCTTATGTTTTTGAAGTGTGACCTTACACAGGTTTGAAATGCATTCCAGAGTCATGATAATCTTAAATAAAGTGTATCACTTCATTACTTATTAGGATCAACTTTACAAATTGAGGAAAAAACCCTAATAGTGTGGCTTTCTAAGATGACTATTTAGTGATAGCACTAGTGAGAAGAGCTACTGATGGCCTGCTCTAGCTTTTGTATCCTTTAACTTACATCACACACATCGTTTTTTCTCTTCCCTTTCCCAACTTTGAGCCACTAAGTTGCGTTCCTCAGTCCTGAGTCTGATGTAGGCCTTTTCTTGGCCCATTTCAGTACTGATTTCCTTTTGTGTCATCTTGAATGAGTCACTTTTGGAGCAGGGACAAATATGTGGCGTCAAGATATTTTGATTCTGTCCACAAGTAGCATTTCTCCTCCTCTTTGGATTTCCCTGCTCCCACCCTCCCAGCTCATACCAACCCTTTGTTTGGAAAGCCGTTATCTAAATCCTAAGCCGACTGACGCACCAAAATGGTTATGTGAAGTCCTGTGCAACTTCAGATGCTTTTTTCGTTGTTGTTGCTTGTTTTTTGTTTTGTTGTCATTGTTGTTGTTTTGAGACGGAGTCTTGCTCTTGTTGCCCAGGCTGGAGTGCAAAGGCACAATCTCGGCTCACTGCAGCCTCCGCCTCCCGGGTTCAAGTGATTCTTCTGCCTCAGCCTCCTGAGTAGCTGGGATTACAGGTGCCCACTACCATGCCTGGCTAATTTTTGTATTTTAAGTAGAGACGGGGTTTTGCCATGTTGGCCAGGCTGTTCTTGAACTCCACCTCGTGATCTTTGCCCGCCTTGGCCTCCCAAAGTGCTGGGATTACAGGTGGGACCCACCACGCCCCGCCCAGATGCTTTTAAAAGTAATAGGCAGGTAAGACATTAAGGAAGGAAATCAAGGGGTAGGCGGTGGCCAAACTGAGGAGCCACTGTCAAGACTAGTCCTTCTCACTGTGGAGGTCAAGAATCAACTTCTCAAAGGTGATGAACATTTGGAGGTAATGATATGGTAAATAACAACAGTTCACGTAGAAGGAAGCACATTTATAGAACTGACAATCCTAAGAGAAGATGACTTAAGCTAAAAATATAAAAGCTTTAAAAAATCATAGCTGTTAATCAAAATTAAGAGCTGAAGTAAGTGAGAGGATTTTAGGGAATGTGTGTAACTTGCAGCAGTGGAACCAGGGGGAACTGTGTCGTTCTGTAACAGATCCCTTGGTGTCTTTGTTACAGCCAGAATTCAGGGTTGGATGAACCATGTTTTCAGACACATTGTGATACTTTATTTTTCTTGTTTTGTTAATCTGGAATGTTCGGTGTTAAAAGGAAGATGGTAGTTGTAAAACTAGCAAGACACTTTCTAGGACTCCTGACTGGTGGCATGGGGCATGGCAAAAGGAGCTAGCTCCCTCTTCTGCCTGTAGGAGACAACTTCTCAGGGCCCAGAAAGCCAGCATGGCCCCAGGAGCCACCTTGAGGAATGGAGGCCCACATTAGCTGCCATCCTTGGTGGTGGCTCCGCACCTAGAGCTCCAGCCACCTGCCACAGCCTATGATCAGTCACATCTCCACTCATCCCAGTGACAGCTCTGGCTTTCCACCAAGGGCCAGGCCCTCCGCTGGCTGCATCCCCGTGGGCCAATGATGGAGCCAAATGGGTGTAAGTGCCCTTCAGTCCCACAACGTGACTTTTTCCTCTTCAGGTTCAAGTTCAGATGGGTTACTAAATTTTTTTCCAATCTACAAATAATTTTGATTCAAATAAATAATTTTTGTAATGAGGACTATGTAAATCTGGTAGTGACACTGAACAATATCATATCCTAAATCACTAATCTCTGGGAAAAGAAAAGGGTTTCTTTTCATTACGAAGAATAATCCTTGCTGATGTAATTGCTTTGCATTTTATTTCTTGTTTTTAATGAATCATATTTGAATAGCAAGTTCTGTGATAAGTGCTGAGAATTGTACACAACATGAAAGAAAACTTTACTTCTCTGTAGCAATTTAGTTTGACATTTTGGCCAGGTGTACAGGATATGTCAGACTAAATGTAAGGAGGAGGTTTGCAGTTTGTAATAGACTTGTCATCTGTAATCTCTTCACCCAGGAGACTTTTTTTTTTTTTGCAAGTGACTAATTTCATCTGTCTTTTCAGTACACACTTTCATGAATAATTTGTTCATTCATGTCATTGGAAAATGAAATAATTTCATCAAGCTTTTTTCTCTTGGTCTTTAAGTTGGACACACTTAAAGAAAACAACTTGAAAAATGTGGAAGAGCTGAACAAATCAAAAGAACTCCTGACTGTGGAGAATCAAAAAATGGAAGAATTTAGGAAAGAAATGTAAGTTTCTCTCCTTTGAGAAAAAAATACGGAATTTATTTTAAATTGAAAACGTGGACACAATGCTAATTATTTTAAAAATATTTGAGAAGCACATAAACGTATGCCAACTCTATTGCATACCCTAGAAGTAACATCAGTAACCGCTATGAAGTCAGAACCACAGCTGAGTTAAAGGATCAGAATGAAATGTGTACTGGCTGATGAGTTAAGCTGGGGATTCAGATGTGATTTTGGACTGGGTGTGGTGGCACGTGCCTGTTATCCCAACACTGGGAGGCTGAGATGGGTGGATCACTTGAGCCCAGGAGTTTGAGACCAGCCTGGACAACACAGCGAAACCCTGTTTCTACAAAAAATATAAAAATTAGTTGGATATGGTGGTGCATGCCTATTTGCCAATTACTCGGGAGGCTGAGGTGGGAGGATCGCTTGAGCCTGGCAGGTTGAGGCTGCAGTGAGCCGTAATCGTGCCACTGCACTCCAGCCTGGGTGACAGAGTGAGATCCTGTCTCAAAAAAAAGAAAAGAAGTGACTTGAAAGCCTTGAAAGTACAAGCAGAATGTTAACATTTGGTCTTGAACTTCTGACCTCAAGTGATCCTCCCGCCTTAGCCTCCCGAAGTGCTGGGATTACAGGCGTGAGCACTGCACCTGGCCAGCCAATCTTAACATTTGGAAATGTCAGACCCTTTATTAGCAAGTCCCTCAAAACTCTCTTTATAGTAAAAAAAAAAAAAAAAAAAAAAAAAAAAGTAATCAAACCATCTGGCATGCAAATGAAATGACCAGCATTTTGGAAGGCTTTAAAATTAAGATTTACACATCAGTTTGTTACATGGTTTCAGGCAGACAGACTGTTCATACTTCCTTTGTTGATGCTAACTCAGTTCTTGCCTTTCAAGTTTGGCTAGTGTGGTTATTAGAGATTGGCATTTTCTGACATTTTAAAGGATGGTTACAGTGTATATTTCATTTGATCTTCTGTTAACTACACTGTATCAACCGTATTAACCTAAAACGCTAAAGCTAATTCACCTGGTGAACATTTGAATGTGTCTTTTTCTTTCATGGTAGGTACAGTTAAGGTAGGAAGCATAAGAAGGTGAGTATATATGGTCCCTGCCCTTCAGGGGTTTGTGTCTTTTATTTCCAATCCTAATACATAGATGAGATTCAAACAAAAACAAAAGCATCAGTTCCAAACTGCTGTTTTAAGTCACCATCCTCAATACTATTTGTTGATTGAGCTTGGATTAAGCTAGCACATGTGTGGTTCTTCTGAGAGTTTTAAAATTTTCCTGGGAAGAATCTGATCTGAGCTGCTCCTGCGAGGAGATGTACAGCTTGTGATGTCAGCGATTTTCTTCCTCGGTCCTAGTTGAAATGGCGGGTCTCTAGATGATGGGATTATGTTTAAACAGTTCCAACAATTTCACTTCTGCAGATTTATAAATTTACAATTATGATTATGGTCATCAGGGGAGGCTTCAATTTCCTTGGCCTGCCAACATCAAATGACACAAATAGAAGATGGGTCACCATGACAGGAAAAGCAAAGTCATTTGTTGTAATGTGACAGTTCTATTCATTCAGGAAGCGGGGTGCAGGTACAGCTTAGGATTTCTTTTCTGGTGACACGAGTCATTTTGCAAACCTGGAGGGCTTTGGGGCATCAGGTTGAATTCCTGCGATGTGTCCCACGGGCAGCTGGTAAGGGAGTGTGTGAACTGCCATGGGAGACTCCCTCTCCAGCCTCCGCTGCCGTAATCCCACCATCGAACTCCCTGGGTCCTACTAGGTGTTGGAGGGGCAGGGCCAAGTGGACCTGGCCAAGAGGGTTCGTGGGGTTTAGATAAAATTCCACTTTCCTGCAGTACTACTTACGAGTCCTTTGTTGTTTTTATTTGTTTGTTTGTTTGCTTCTCAGAGAGAGTCTCACTCTGTTCCCCAGACTGGAGTGTAGTGGTGTGATCTCTGCTCACCATGATGTCTGCCTCCTGGGTTCAAGCAATTTTCGTGCCTCAGCCTCCCAAGTAGCTGGGATTACAGGCGTGCGCCACCATGCCCGGCTAATTTTTTTGTACTTTTTTTTTTTTTTTTGAGATGGAGTCTCACCCTTTAGCCCAGTCTAGAGTGCAGTGGTGCAATCTCGGCTCACTGCAACCTCTGCCTCCCGGGTTCAAGCGATTCTCCTGCCTCAGCCTCCTGAGTAGCTAGCTGGGATTACAGGTGCCTGTCACCATGCCCATCTACTTTTCCTATTTTTAGTAGAAACGGTTTCATCCTATTGGCCAGGCTGTACTCGAACGCCTGACCTTGTAATCTGCCCACCTCAGCCTCCCAAAGTGCTGGAATTACAGCCGTGATTCACTGCGCTTGGCCATTTTTTTGTATTTTTAGTAGAGATGGGGTTTCACCATGTTGGCCAGGCTGGTCTTGAACTTCTGGCCTCAAATGATCTGCCCACCTTGACCTCCCAAAGTGCTGGGATTACAGGCGGGAGCCACTGTGCCCGGCTCTTAGGAGTCTTGTTGTGGTCATTACTAGTATTCCAGTGAGATCACCCTTTAATGTTCAGAGTCCTCACTGAATCCTATCATGTCACCGACCCTCAGTGTGGCGCTGATTTCACCTTTATGAAGACAAATAGTTTTTTGGTGTTGTTGTTTTTGTTTTTGTTTTTTTGAAATGAAGTTTTGCTCTTGTTGTCCGGGATGGAGTGCAGGGGCATGATCTTGGCTCACCATAACTTCTGCCTCCTGGGTTCAAGTGATTCTCCTGCCTCCATAGCTGGAATTACAGGCACACACCACCATGCCCAGCTAATTTTGTATTTTTAGTAGAGACGGGGTTTCTCCATGTTGATCAGGCTGGTCTTGAACTACCAACCTCAGGTGATCCGCCCTCCTCGGCCTCCCAAAGTGCTGGGATTACAAGCATGAGCCACCGTGCCTGGCCGGGTGACATAAGTTGTTTCTGTGACCTCCTCCTTCGAATTATTCCATTGGCTAATAAAAGCTTAGCTGAGATCGTGGCTCCAGCTGCTGTCATGCTAGCCCCAGCCTGTGCTGAGCTGTTCCTGGTGCTGCACTCCCCAGACCTCTGATCCCTGAACACATTTGGGTAGGGAAGAACCGGATCCCAGAGCAGAAAGAGCCTGGGCTGCTTTGGATTTTCTACCTTTTTTCTGCCCCAACAGACCTGAGGGAATCAGATCTTCCTGTTAGTGACTTGGCACAATATGCCTGGGACTGTTAACAGGAGGGAGGAACGGTGGGAGACACGCTGGTAGCGTTCCATGGAAGCCAGCGCAGGAGGTGTGGGGAGTAGGTTGAAAAAACCCCTGCCCCTGATGACCAGTGGCCCCCTGGTCTGGTTTCTAGGGCCTTCTGCTGTAAGAGGACTGTGTAATGGGAACAGTGCTTCTCAAAACAAAGCAGTCACTTGGCTCCTCCTTAGTCTTATTCCTCAGAGCTCAAAGCTGGAGAATGAGCAGCCACTTACTTCTTCCGTGGTTTAATGTGTGTGGGGTTTTGCGTGTCCTCTGGAGCTTTTTTGGTGTTTCTCTTCACCTAATAGGACTGTGGTTACTGGAGAAAAAGGGGACCAATATAGACACAGGGTTTCTTTTTTTTTTTTCTTTTTTTGAGACAGGGTCTCACTCTGTTGCCCAAGCTAGAGGACAGTGGCAGCAGTCTCAGCTCACTGCAGCCTCCACCTCCCGGGTTCAATTCATCAT
Organism: Mandrillus leucophaeus; assembly: GCF_000951045.1. Classification (NCBI taxonomy): domain Eukaryota; kingdom Metazoa; phylum Chordata; class Mammalia; order Primates; family Cercopithecidae; genus Mandrillus; species Mandrillus leucophaeus. The sequence continues at coordinate 8,019,566 of NW_012107585.1, read as the reverse complement.
GCCACTTCGGCCTCCCAAGTAGCTGGGATCACAGGCATGCACCACACCCAGCTAATTTTTGTATTTTTAGTAGCGATGGGGTTTTGCCATGTTGGCCAGGCTGGTCTTGAACTCCTGGCCTCAAGTGATCCGCCTGCCTCAGCCTCCCAAAGTGCTGGGATTACAGGCTTGAGCCACTGCGCTCAACCACCAAAGGGGTTCTAATAGGAACCACTCCCTCTAGAATATCACCCTTGCCCCTGGAAACCAGCACTTGTAACTGAATGTTCTTTTCCTGTGTGCCACTTACAAGTCTGCTTTTAGGAAAGCTCTTGCTTGATTTTGGTTAGCCAGCTCCTATTTTCAGTTGTAAATCAACAATGAAACAGTTTCTTGTGTATAATTTTGGATCTTAGGGAAAAAAGGGTATAAGCAATCTAATTTTTGTCTTTACTCACCTAGCACAGTAGTAAATGTACAATACATTTAGCGTGATAATAGATTTATGATGGATTCATAAGTAAAATGTTTGCATGTCAATATTAACAATGTTTGTCTTTAGTTTTAAACCTAGTCTTTTCTGCGTCAAGATATCTTGTCATGTAGAAAGAAAAGTAGCTTCTTTAAAAACCAGTAGAAATATTTTTGTAGCTATTTTGAGAATCATTCCTTGAGTATTTCCAGAATTTGGGTTATTGGAGCCTCTTTCCTCTATGAAATGGATTCACCCGCTACCCACTAAAGAAAAAACGAAGTGCTCTAGGTCTGAATCACGACTGAAGTCATCTGCCAACTGCAGCTCCTGTTCTTGTGGTTTTGCTGCGTACTGGCTTTATGATTTGGGGCAAATCTGTTTACTTCCTGGAGCTTCAATCTTCTCATTAAAACATAAATAACATTAACTTCCTTGGGCTTTGAGGATTAAATGAGAAAATGGAAGCATTTTGTAAATTTTAAAACAATAATTTTGGCCGGGCGTGGTGGCTCACACTTGTAATCCCAGCACTTTGGGAGGCCGAGGTGGGTGGATCATGAGGTCAAGAGATCCAGACCATCCTGGCCAACATGATGAAACCCCGTCTCTACTAAAAATACAAAAATTGACTGGGCACGGTGGCACATGCCTGTAGTCCCAGTTACTCAGGAGGCTGAGGCAGGAGAATGGCGTGAACCCGGGAGGCAGAGCTTGCAGTGAGCTGAGATCGCGCCACTGCACTCCAGCCTGGTGACAAAGCAAGACTCCGTCTCAAAACAACAATAACAAAAAAAAACCCAATGATTTTGTTTTTATAGGTCAATTCTTTAGGACACTTTGGCCACTTTTAGATTACTTCCTTGATGCATTGTTATAATTTTCCTTCCTGTAGGCTTGAGAGAGGAAGGAACAGGAGTATAAGCGTAGCACTTTGACAGGCCACACACATGCAGACACCATGTAGCCACTCATGAAAGCAGTGACCACCTGGGAAATACATTTGGCTTATGGTGATTTTACCATAAGGAAATCTGATTTGTCAAAGATTGATGGACTTTGGACAGATGAACTTTTGCTGTGATGTGTGTGTATGTGTATGTACATACATATATACATATATATAGAGATTCATATATATGAGTCTCTTTCGTGAGTGACTAGCTGAGGCTAAAATCCCTTCTCAGTTTATCTTCAATTGCTAAATAAACATCTCTGTAAAAAGCCTAATTTAGTGTGCTAAGAGAATTTTTGTGTAGATTTATTTCCCTAAGTCTTCCTGAGGTCATCCCAGTGTGCATATTATAGGTGGATGGAGAAATAAAAATTGAGAAAATCGAATGTGCCGAGAACTGCCACCCATTAGACAATTGAAGTTAAAAATAGATGCGTTCATGCATCAGCAGATGGATTCATACCCAGATGACTTGATTGAGAATTCAGCCATGTATGACAGCTTGCTAAACGGAGTTTAACCAACACAGATGTACTTAAAATTCACAATTCCATCAAAACCCTCTATAACATAAAACTAAGATTTAGTGCTCAAATATTGTGCATATTCATGTATAAAGGATAATGTTTAGGATCTATGTTTTGGATTATTTTAAGAACAAGAAGATGTTTAATAAATATACCTATCCGGTTCATTTTTTTAATGCTGATATTCATGGTATAAGTTAGTAGTCTGTATTATATTTTTATTTGCTTCTTTCAATTATAAATTAGCATTGTGGAAAGACTACTATCAAAATAAAACACCTATTATGTAATTAGGAAACTGTATTTCCTTTGGGCATTCCGCCTCTAGTTGTCCTAAAAATATACTCAGATTTACATCAGCACTTGACTCTGACAGATACACTGGTAAATGGGACCATTGGATTTGTATTTCTTCCAGAAAAAAAAATAAATTATAGATCTGTGCAGTTAGAACAGAGTGCCTTGGCAGCAAATTAAATCACTTTATCAACGAAGTGGGTTTTAGTAAAATCATCTAACGGAAATATTCCTAAAGATAGGAGGGCTGTACCGACTATCTCATTTGTCATTTATTTTATAGCAAAATTCTTTTTTTATGGGGTAAGTGGGTGGTGGGAGGGTGGCCATAGGGTTTATTAGGTTCTGAAAAATGTAATAATTGTGGGTGGCAGTCCTCCTTTTGGGAGGTTGTGGCCATTTAGCCCCTTCTGCATGTAGATAATACTGTCTGCTGTTATTATAGATCCTATCAGGCACGTGACCCAGATATATTTTCTTCAGTGCTGTGAAGCTGGTTGTCTCCCACAGTTTCCTTGCCTGTCTTGTTTCTATGGTAACCCTGCACTCACTGTCCTTGCAGAGAAACCCTAAAGCAGGCAGCAGCTCAGAAGTCCCAGCAGCTTTCAGCATTGCAAGAAGAGAACGTTAAACTTGCTGAGGAGCTGGGGAGAAGCCGGGACGAAGTCACAAGTCATCAAAAGGTCAGTGTCCTTTGGCGAGGGGTTCCAGCTCTGCCATGCTGGGTGCTGCTGCTGTTGGCAGCGTGCTCAGAGGCTACTCGGAGGTCTGCTCGGTGTGGTGGGGTCATTCCAAACGGAATTCCAAGTTACCTGTGCTATGTGTCTCCTTGTTTTCAAACGTGCTGCTGTAGGATTTAGGGTAGGAGAGATTTGAGAGGTCCTTTAAAAAACACACAAAACACTGGAACTTGCAAGCAAGTAGAAAATACGATCTTTATTAGACAATCTTGTAGCTCAACATTTAAATGGAAGGGGACAGTATCTTCTCCCTGCTACTACTTGGATTACAAAATTATTTTTCCCTGAAGATTTTTTTTCACTTTCATCAAAATTGATTTTGAAGAAACAGATTCCAAGAATATAGATTTGGTGTGAGTGTTGGCAGCTGATTTTAAATAGAACTCTGCTTTTGTTTAAATTAAAAAGCATGCTTAAGCCTTTTCTAATGGAACTGTGCATACATGTGCACTTGTGTGCATTGGTAAATATAGAATATATGTTACAACTGGCATGAACTATAAGCAAACCACAACCTATTTGCTTCTATATTTAAATTTCAGAGGTTTCTTACAGAGAAGTTGATTAAACATGGCAACAAAACTGATTTTAAAGGAAGCTGTATTCTGCCTTTTATTCTTCTCTAACAGTTGAATCAAAGTGCTGAATTGTAAGTCACATCTGACTTCGGAGCAGCAGCTTAAAATTACATTTTTAGGAGACTTTTGCTGTGTAGTCATTCATTGTTGCTTTATACTCCAAGGGGAAATTTTTTTTTCCCCCATTATATGTTCCAAACATTAATTCTTACTTGGGATTAGGATTAGTTTGGGGTAATTGTACTGAGTACCCATTGACATTGTGCAATTCGTGGTGAAAGCACTTTTTGGAGAGTTAATTTTAGACTTTAAAATCTTCATTGTTGCTCTCCACAATTTTCTTATTTTGTGAAGGAAATGCCACGTCTCTCCAGACTCCAAGATGATGATGATGCTGTTGTTGATAGTAGCTAACAGTTTTGGGCTCTTGCTATGTGACAGGCACAAATAAGTGCTAGCTATCATCGCAGTCCCTGCCACAATTCTAAGCAATAGCACTATTATTATCCCTATTTGTAAAAAGGGAAATGGAAGCACAGAGATGATAGTAATTCGTTCAGCAGCATTTGGTGACTAGTGTCAAGAGATGTCATCTTCTGATGGGGGCCAAGGGAAGAATCAGTGTGTTGACTTAACTAGGGTCACTGCACTCTCCTTTGATGAGTTTGTGAGAAACTGGAGTTCATGAAGAATGGAAGCCCATTAACCAGCAGGGGTTCTTTTTTCCTGGCACAAGCTAAAACACCTACAGCATTTGGCATCTCCAGCATCAGTGTGTCCACAGGGACTTGGAAGGAGAAGGATGTTGGCTAAGTGCTGAGTCTATTGCCATCTCTTATCGTTTCATTGAACACCTCTGGTAGAGAGAGTGGGTTCCATAAATAGGAGGAACACACAGAGATCATCCTCTTATCTTAATGCTGTGGCCCTTGACTGGACTGATGATTACAGTTCTTGTCTCTGTCACTCAGAACCAGAAGGAATTCAGGAGACATCATGCTTCCTTGTTTAGAATTTCCCACAGTTTCTTTGCCTGTCTTGGGCTCCTCTCCATCCTAGCAGCTCTGTTCTCTTTTGCAGTAGAGATTTCAATTAGCTTCCTACTGAAAAGGTTTTGTGACTAAAAAATGTAAAAATCAGGTACTTTGCGGAGTGTTAGAAAATAATGCCTACAGGAACGGCCAACAAGTGACTTCCTTTTAAAGAATGGGATGGATTCTTATGCCAGTGGTAGTTTCCTGTATGTAACTCAGAAGGAGAAATAATGTATGTGTGAACTAAAATGTGATAGGCTTTCATGATGGAGATTGTGAAAAATATTGATTAGCAAGAAAGATTACAGATCATTCTTTCCATGGTATATATATTTCAAAAGAGTGGAGTGAGCCACCCGTTTAAAGTAACTTAGAAGCAACCTTAGTTTAATGAAGACTGATTAATTCATTGGGCTCTGTTACTCTCTTATTGTATCATCTCCAAGAATTCTATAAAATTTCACTTAGTTGCTTTCTATAGTTAAGTCAAACTATTGATCAACTGTGTTAGAAATGTATTACAGAGCTACAGTATTTGGCAGAAATGCTATTTAAAAAAAATAATCTTAGTTGTAGTACTACAGAAAATTTGCTTTTTCATTCTAAAATCGAGACAGCGGCGACTAGATTGACTTGGGAAAGGTAAATACTGACCCACCACCTAGGTTCTTTCCTGATTCCTTTATTTAGAAGCATCATAATTTGTTGAACTGAGCCGATTGCTTTACCATTATTTCATGGAATCATCACAACCTACCTCAGAGATAGTAGGATTATTTTTAGACAGGAAACGGGCTCAAAAGTGAACTAACGGCTGGGCGTGGTGGCTCACGCCTGTAATCTCAGCATTGTGGGAGGCTGAGGCGGGTGGATCATGAGGTCAGGAGTTGAGACGAGCCTGGCCAAGATGGTGAAACCCTATCTCTACTAAAAATACAAAAATTTAACCAGGCATGGTGGCGGGCGCCTATAATCCCAGCTACTCGGGATATTGAGGCAGATAATTGCTTGAATCCAGCCTGGGCGACAGAGTGAGACTCCATCTCCAAAAAAAAAAAAAAAAAAAGTGAACTAACTTACCAAGGACACACAGATAGGCAGTGGAGGAGCCGAGATTCGAAATCATGTCTGCCTAACTTGAAAGCCTGTTTGTCCAGCTGCTGTTCTATTGTGAGAATAAAACTTTTTTCTGCTTACTTCATGATTATTGTTGTTGAAGGTTTTAAAAAGCTGTGAGCTAGAAATGGGGTAGGTGGGGTCAAACAGTGCTCTAAAAATGGACTCTGAACCCTACTGGTACTTTTTTTTTTTCTACCTCAAATGTTTATTTTGCTTAGAAAACCCAGTGCGTCCCAGAATCTTGCCATTCACAGGTCTGCTTTTGCATCTTTTCTTTTTTTTTTTCGAGACGGAGGCTCGCTTTGCTGCCCAGCTGGAGTGCAGTGGCCGGATCTCGGCTCACTGCAAGCTCCGCCTCCTGGGTTTACTCCATTCTCCTGGCTCAGCCTCCGGAGTAGCTGGGACTACAGGCGCCCGCCACCTGGCCCGGCTAGCCTTTTGTATTTTTCAGTAGAGAAGAGGTTTCACCGTGTTAGCCAGGATGGTCTCGATCTCCTGACCTCGTGATCCACCCGTCTCGGCCTCCCAAAGTGCTGGGATTACAGGCTTGAGCCACCCGCGCCTGGCCGCTTTTGCATCTCTTCTTGTCTCCTTTCCCACTTGGTGAGCGTGTCCTCATTGTTAAAGGCACATCTTGAAGGTCATCGCTTCTGATCTTAAGCAGAGCAAGCTGCTGCCCCTCTGTGGTTAGGTGTGGGCTCTGCAGTGCCCTGACCCTTAGAACCCAGCATTGTGGTCAGCATTGTGTGCTTCTGCTTCTCCTGCTTCTCCCACAGACTGTGAGAAAGTAGGAATCGTATAGTACGACCTGTAGGTTTGAATGAATGCATGGGTGTTTGGTGAGTAACTTGTTTTTAGCTAGGGCCCAGTTTCTGTTTTACAGAAGAAGACAGACTTTGTGACTGCTCTTTCCACTTTTTTAGATGATTCCCTTTACCTCCAGTTTCATAGCTGTATTAGTCAGAGTTCTCTAGAGGGACAGAACTAATAGGATAGATACATATGAAGGGGAGTTGATGAAGGACTATTAACTCACATAATCACAAGGTCCCACAAGAGGCCATCTGCAAGCTGAGGACCAAGGAAGCCCAAAGCTGAAGAACTTGAAGTCCAATGTTCTAGGGTAGGAAGCTCCAGCATGGGAGAAAAATGTAGGCTGGGAGGCTAAGTCAGTCTAGTCTTTTCACATTCTGCCTGCTTTTTTTTTTTTTTTTTAAGATGGAGTCTCACTTTGTGGTCCAAGCTGGAGAGCAGTGGCTCAATCTTGGCTCATTGCAACCTCTGCCCCCTGGGCTCAAGCGATTCTCATGCCTTAGCCTCCCTAGTAGCGCCTCCCTAGTAGCTGGGACTACAGACGCATGCCACCAGGCCTGGTTAATTTTTTGTATTTTAGTAGAGACTGGGTTTCATCATGTTGCTCAGGGTGATCTCGAACTCCTGAGCTCAGGCAATCTGCCCGCCTCAGCCTCCCAAAGTGCTGGGATTACAGGCATGAGCCACTGCTCCCAGCCATCTGACTGCTTTTTATTCTGGTCAAGCTGGCAGCTGATTAGATTGTACCCACCTAGATTAAGGGTGGGCCTGCCTTTCTCAGCCCACTGACTCAAACGTTAAATCTCCTTTGGCAACACCCTCACAGACATGCCCAGGATCAATACTTTTTATCCTCAATCCAATCGAGTTGACACTCAGTATTAACCATCGCAATAGCTTTTGTTGCAGAGTTGTGGTCACCAAAAGCCTGATCACCAACTTAGTGGGGCATTTGCTCTCTGCGTGGCTGATAGAAGCATACAGTGTAAATGCAGGCAGGGTCGTATGGTTTAAGATTAATGGAAACCATACAGAGCATTCGTTTCTTTTTTTAAGAGACAGAGTCTTATTTTGTCACCTGGGCTGGAGAGCAGTGGTGCTATCGTAGCTCACTGCAGCCTCAATCTCCTGGGCTCGAGGGATCCTTCAGCCTCAGACTTCCCAGTAGCTGGGACCACAGGTATAGTCTAGCCTCTATTTTCTTTTCATAGGGAATTCTAAAAATAATGTTAGTTCTTCTATAGAAATAGTCACCTTAGGTAGTCACTTTTGATATGTCTGATTTATCATTTCCAAACCTCACATGTGTTCCACCTTGTAAAGATAGCAAATACAGTGAGCTGTCACTATGGGAACAGAGCTGATTCTCCCCCTGGCTATTTGTAGAATGAGGTTACAGTTTGCTTATGAAAACCGGACAGGGATTAAATGACTCAATACCTGTTTTTCATGAACAGTTTTTCCTGACAGAGGTTACAGCAGATGTGTTATACAGAAAAATTGAGGTTAGCATCTAAATTGATCATGAAGTCACCTGCCATTTAATAAATGAGCCTCAATTCCCAGACATGAATGCTTAGAAAGGGAAAGCTATTTTTAGCTTATTGTGTATTAGTTTGGAAAAATGGTGGTTATCAGCCATCATAATTTTAATCTGGGCTCAGGGACTTCTGGGCAACTAGGGCTGATTGAAGCTGGATCACAGACTCTCTCTCCCTTCAGTACCCAATGCTATGAACACAGTTTTTCTGTATTAAAATATGTGTCCAGCAGAAGCCAACAGAGCCAGTCAACTTCATGCTGTAAACTTTTAAATTGGCACTCAAGTCTGGGCGCGGAGGCTCACGCCTGTAATCCCAGCCCTTTCGGAGGCTGAGGCAGGCAGATCACCTGAGGTCACGAATTTGAGACCAGCTGAGAAACATGGTGAAGCCCCATCTCTGATAAAACAACACAAAAATGAACCAGGTACGGTGGCGAGCGCCTGTAGTTCTGGCTACTCGGGAGACTGAGGCAGGAGAATCACTTGAACCCAGGAGGCAGAGGTTGCAGTGAGCCGAGATCGCACCACTGGACTCCAGCCTGGGCGACAGAGTAAGGCTCCGTCTCAAAAAATAAAAAGTAAATTGACAACCAAGAAAGGAAACAAAATTGTGGTTTGACTCTGACACTTTGTCCCCAGTGTTAAGTGGAAAGGATGGTGAACAGCAAAATCCTAAAAATTTTTACTCAAATTCTCCCCATCCCTGTGCCCAGTCTAGTTTGGAAAAAATTAGACTGAAGAGGTGAGTAGACAGCCTGGGAAAAGTAAAGGAAAAGTTTCCGAGGCTCGATGCCCCTTTGCACCACCGCAGGATTTTACCAACAGTGGGAAAAACTGCCAGTGGTCATTTTCTGTAGCTAGTCCAGCCAACAAACTGCGGCTGACAGGCACAAGGCACTGTGGGTATTTTTCCCAAGTGATAATAAGTCCGCAGTAGGCAGTCTGGGATGGGTACCCCCTCAGGAACGTCTGCACGGAGCTGGCTCTTCCTCCTGCTTGCTGCTCTGCTAGGTGTGTAGTTCTTGTCCGTCTGATCCCCGGTCGGCTATTGTACCTGAAGCATCGCGGAGCTTTCTGGAAGGAAGCAGGGGGAGGACAAGGCAGGGAAACACAAGGGGCTTCTCACATGGGCTCCGTCTTCTAATTTGGGGAAGAAAGTTCACATTTCTGTGATTATATCACATAACCACCTCCAATCACAGGAGAGGCTGGGTTCCAGTCTCTAGGAAGGGAAGGTAGCAGAAGCAGTAGGAGCACTGTGGAAACAGCCCACTGGGGATACGTGCCCCAAGGCTGAGGATGTTCTCCTGTGGGAATGGGATTACCTGTGTTCAGGTAGAGTGAGTGATGTGCACAGAACACTGAAGAAAAAAATCTCAGGAAAGAGATTGCCAGCAGAGTCTATTGTAGCCTCAACTATCCCAACCTTGACTCTATCCAGAAGCCTCTGGCTACAGAAATGTGTCAGTTGTAGTGCTTACCTTTTAGCTGTAGAGGGGTTAAAGATAAAGGCCTCAGATAAGGTAGAAAGGGTGTTGGGGGAAACTCTCAGTATATGTGAGCAAAGGCAAGGTCTAGGTAGAGCCATCCAGAATAAGATGAAGAAATGTATACATTCTGCACCCTAAGAGGGAATGGGAAAGAAGGGAACATCGAGAGCCAGAGAGACACAGGAATTCAGGCCAAGAGAAGCTGTTACCCAGGGAAAATAGTGCCTTGTGTTATGTAAAACTCAAGTTATTTGAATAAAACAACTGTTCAAAGAGAAGATGATAAAATGACACAAGTTTAACAGGGAGATTGAAGAATTAAGGAAACAAATTGAAGACCAAACCACACCAGATCAAGACTACTAAATACATCATAAACAGCAGCCTTATAAACGCTTCTTAAAATATAAAGGAAAGGGCCGGGTGCAGTGGCTCACACCTGTAATCCCAGCAATTTGGGAGGCCAAGGCAGGAGACTGTTTGAGCCCAGGAGTTCAAGACCAGCCTGGGCAACATAGCAAGACTCTGTCTCAAAAATGTATCTATATTTAGGTGACTCAAGCCTGTAATTCAAGCAATTTGTGAAGCCGAGGTGGGCAGATCACTTGAGGTCAGGAGTTTGAAACCAGCCTGGCTAACATGG
>NW_012107585.1:7999273-8008681 GCF_000951045.1 Mandrillus leucophaeus | reverse complement strand
AAAAAAAAAAAAAAAATTCTAAGTGCCCAAGCAGAAAAATCAAATTTCTTATAAAAACTTGAAAAACCAACCCAACTGCAGATACATTCAATGCAAGAAAGCTCTGCTGCACTGCATCCGGAGTTCTGAGGGACAGGAAGTATGGCCAAGAGCATCATCTCCAGACAATGACTATTTAGGTGAGATGGCAGGCACATGTTTTCAGACATGAAAGGACTTAAAAGCTGTGGTGTTTGTGAGTCCTTCTGAAAAGGAGCCACTTGATGATAAATTTGAGCCAAGCAAGACATGAATCAAAGTAAAGGCCTTAGCGAAAGAGAAGCGGACACAAGGACTGCTCGTGAGCATTAAATCCAAGTAAACAGAGAGCTAAGCACACAGCTGTGGGGTTTATGGGCACACACTAATGTTGTGGGGTTCTTTGTTATTTTGAGACAGAGTCTCATTCTGTCACCCAGGCTGGAGTGCAATGCTGCAGTCTCGGCTCACTGCAACCTCTGCCTCCTGGGTTCAAGCAATTCTCCTGCCTCAGCCTCCAGAGTACCTGGAAATGCAGGTGCGCGCCACCACATCCAGCTAATTTTTGTATTTTTAGTAGAGATGGGGTTTTGCCGTATTGGCCAGGCTTGTCTCAAACTCCTGACCTCAAGTGATGCACTCGCCTCGGCCTCCCAAAGCACTGGGATTATAGGCATGAGCCACTGCGCCCGACCCAGACTAATGTTTTTAATATTTTATTTGGAGATTATTTCAAACTTTGTGAATAGTTATAAGAATAGAACAAATGATGCTCATATATTCTATTATTTTTACATAAGCATAGTGCAGTCATCAAATTCAGGAAGTTTAACCTCGATACAACACTATTACCTAATGTACAGACCCTGTTCCTGTTCAGGCAGTTGTCCCAGTAATGTCCTTTACAGCATTATTTTTTAAATTCAGGATCCAGTCCAAGATCATGCATTCTTTTCACTGAGTTGTCGCGTCTCTTTAGTCATCTTTAATCTGGAACGATTCCTCTGTTTTTGTCTTCCATGACATTGACTTTTTTATGAGAACAGGCCAGTTAAGCTGCATAAAGTCTCTCATTTTGAGTTTGTCTGATGCTTCTTCCTGATGATATTCAGGTTATGCATTTTTAGTGGAAAGACTATATAAGTGATACTGTGTCCTGCCAGGAGGCATGTGATGTTTCTTTGTCCCATTATTGGTGATGTTAATTTTGATCACTTGGTGAATGCAAGTTTAAAACATTTGCAAGGTAAAAAGAAAAAGGAAAAACAGTAGAAAAAAATAGAGAATGTGACTAACAAAATTCGAGGGGTACGACTGAAAGAAGTGTACAAATTTCCTCATCTTTTATATCACAGAAATGTTCAGTATGGCTTAAAATTAAAATTAAGGTTGGGCAGCTACTTGGGAGGCTGAGACAGGAAAATGACTTGAACCTGGGAGGCGGAGGTTGCAGTGAACTGAGATTGCGCCACTGCGCTCCAGCCTGGGTGACAGAGTGAGACCCTGACTCAAAACAAAAAGAGAATTAATTTATACCTAAGAAAATTACATCAACCTCTTACATTTTAAGAACATATTTTACTTAAATTTTACAAAACGAATGTATAGTATGAACCTATTGGGATGTCTTAGAATCATGTATATCTTGTGATAAATAACATAACATTTTTTTGTTCTCAACCAATTTATTTTACTTCCATTTATTCTCTCTCCTGTTAAAGTAAAACTGAATTTGCTTTTTCCCCCTCTCTGTCCTTCTCATTGTGTATATACATGGAGATGTCTGGCATGTCATTCAGCTAGTGTTATGTTTTTTCTTTTACTTTCTTTCATTTTCGATGGTGTCTTGCTCTGCCGTCCAGGCTGGAGTACAGTGACATAATCACAGCTCACTGCAGTCTCGAGTGCCCTGGCTCAAGCCATCCTTCCGCCTCAGCCTCCCGGGTAGTTGGGACCACAGGCACATACCACCATGCCTGGCTAATTTTTAAGGTTTGGTTGTTTGATTTTGGTAGAGACAGGGTCTTGCTGTGATGCCCAGGCTGATCTCAAACTCTTGGAGTCAAACGATCCTCTGGCCTTGGACTCCCAAAGTGCTGGGATTATAGGCATGAGCTGTCACACCCAGCCTAGTTGTAGTTATTTCTAAGTGGAAGAATTGGGGAAATATATTTCCTTCTTCTTTCTTTCTTTCATTTTTTTTTTTTTTTTTTTTTGAGACTGAGTCTTGCACTGTTTCCTGGGCTGGAGTACAATGGTGCGATCTCAACTCACTGCAACCTCCACCTCCCGGGTTCAAGCGAGTCCCCTGCCTCAGCCTCCTGAGTAGCTGGGATTACAGGCACCCACGACCAGCTAATTTTTTGTATTTTTAGTAGAGACGGGGTTTCACTGTGTTGGCCAGACTGGTCTTGAACTCCTGACCTCGTGATCCACCCACCTTGGCCTCCCAAAGTGCTGGGATTACAGGCGTGAGCCACCACACCCAGCTGTCTTTTTTAAAATATTGCTGAATTTATTCTTTAAAAAAAAACAGCATGTATCATTTTAACAATAATTATTTTAAAAAATAATAATTATATCCGCAACTTAGGGAGTCACTAAAGCCAAATGTCTGATTTGTTTCGGTTCTGTGGGAATCATCCTTTCGCCCAATCACATGCATTCAAGCATTGTTACGTTTAGGAAATGGTCCAAGCGTTATGTTCAGTTACTGAAAGTCTTCTTACAGCCTGTGTATTCTCTTTCGTATCTTTTAAGTTTCTTGCTTGAGACGTTCCTCTAGACTTGGGAGTCCTCTTAACCTCTCTGACTTTTGAGGGGTTTTGTAGAAAGCCATTGCCTGGCACTGAGAAGTTATCCATTCTGGAAATGACTGCCAGAGTCTAGGCCAGAGGGTGTAGATCTTTTCCACTCTGCCTCTGCATAGTTAAGGGTGTTTGCATCTGAACAGAAGATGCACTTCAGCTGCACTAAACATACTAGCAGTATTAAGGGAAGAGTAGCTGTTGTCTTTTCAGCACCCAGGAGTAAAAAGTAAAGATTAAGGTGACATGTGCACTCTCTGTGAAGAACTACTTGTATGTATTGGCTTCAGGCAGTCACGATATTCCCGCCCTGTAGCCACACCATCGATATCATTCTTCTTTTTTTTTTTTTGAGGTGGACTCTCACCCTGTTGCCAGGCTGGAGGGCAGTGACGCGATCACGGCTCATTGCAACTTCCGCCTCCCGGGTTCAAGCGATTCTCCTGCCTCAGCCTCCCTAGTAGCTGGGACTACTGGCATGCGTCACCACACAGCTAATTTTGTATTTAGTATAAAAAGTAGAGACAGGATTTTGCCATGTTGACCAGGCTGGTCTTGAACTCCTGACTTCAAGTGATCCACCTGGCTCATCCAAAGTGCTGGGATTACAGGCGTGCGCCACCGCTCAGCCCCAATGTCATTCTTTGATAAGGACAATGATACCTGTGTGAATGTATTTGAACATGTAAAAAAAATTTTTTTTTTTTTTTTTTTTTTTGAGACAGAGGCTTGCTCTGTCACCCAGGCTGGAGTGCAATGGCGTAATCTCAGTTTACTGCAACCTCTGCCTCCTGGGTTCAAGCAATTCTTCTGCCTCAGGCTCCCTAGTAGCTGGTACTACAGGCACCTGCCACCACGCCCAGCTAATTTTTTTTTATATTTAGTGGAGATGGAGTTTGGCCACGTTGGCCAGGCTGGTTTTGAACTCGACCTCAGGTGATCCACCCGCCTCAGCCTCCCAAAATGCTGCGATTACAGGCGTGAGCCACCATGCCCAGCCTGAAGATGTAAATATTCTTACATAATTCATGTACATATTCATGTAAACTTAAACCAGTCCTGAGGCATGTGGTCTTTCCTGCATAATATAGAACTTTAGTTGGTAGCATAATGCGCGCTGCTGTGGGTTGAGTTCCCTGGGAAACAGGCCGAGGGAGAGTTGCGTGTGATGATACTGAAGTATGCTCTCGGGGCAGCTCCTATGGAGAGGAGGAGAAAGAGACAGGATTAGGCAGTGGGAGAAGCTGAGCCATGATGCAGGCCCAGCAACAGCCTTGACCAATGCCATGGGGAGCTCTGGAGCTGGAGTGGCCAGGCAGATTTGTCCCAAACTGGACTGAGATGGCCAGTCTCTCTGTAATCCCACATGGATCAGTCACTGGTTGTGGTCCTTCCTGGGAAGGCGACATGACCTTGCCGGAAGTGGCTCCATAGTTGTGGTGATCCCTGATGGGGCCACCAGCTAAGCTGTCCCAGAAGCTGAGCAAAAGGCGAATCTACGCAGCCAATCGCTGTGTCCGCCCCACTCCTTTCTTCTCTGAAAGGGCTTTGCCATACAAAAATGACTGCGTCTTCCTCTTCCGTTTTCCCCGTTACCTTCTCCACTTCCAGGAGCAGAAGTCTGTGTGTGGGAGGCGAGACTAGAATTTCTCAGACACAGGGAATGGGTTTTGTGCTGTCAAGGTAGAGCTGCTATTTTGGGCCTCAGAACACTTGCTTGGTTCGAGAAGAGACTAAAATAGCCCAAATGTGAACACCTCACTTGAGCAGAAAGTTCTTCATTCGGTGAGAATCCTGGCTTCTGAGTGCCACTACTAACTATACCCATTGAGAGCACCAGCTTACTGACTATAACACATTCGTTCATGCAGTACATAGTTATTGAGTGCCTACTGTGTGCCCGTCAGTGTTCCAAATATAGAGGAGAGCACAGTACACAAAACAGAAAGGTGCTTCTCGTCTCTGGAGATTTGTATTCAAGTGGTTTTACTGAGCCGACAAAGCAGAAGTTGTATATGTTATGACTATGGACTTCTACATGTCCTTCATTTTACCCGAGCTACTATTTTTCTTAGCGTAGCTGACAGACGTAAAACAAAGTACCCACCATGTTTATTTACAAAAGAGGGTTATGCATAGATGAGCTCTTGGAGATTTTCCGGTCCAGTGTTCCCCAAACTATGATTATTTGGGCATCACTTTCACTGTAACGTCGTTCTCTGAAATATTCTTCTTCAACTCTCCCTTTTTTCCCCTTTACATATCCATGTTCCTTTTTAACCTTTTATTATGAAAAGTTTCAAGCATATACGGAAGCCGAGTGAGCAGTACAATGAATCTCTGTGTATAAAATTCCATTAGCAGTTAACTCTTGGCCACTCGTCTCTGCTATGCTCCCATTCATCCTCTCTACCTTGTATGCCCTGCGTTTGTTTGTTTGTTTTTTTGTTTGTTTGTTGTTTTTTTTTTGAGTTAATCTCGCTTTGTCACCCAGGCTAGTGTGCAGTGGCATGATCACAGCTTACTGAAGCCTCCAGCTATAAGGTTAAAGCAATCCTGCCTCAGCTTCCTGAGTAGCTGGGACTACAGGCATGAGCCACCACACCCAGCTCTACCCTGAGCGTTGTGAAGCAAATCCTAAATCCTAGATATCCTGTCATTTCATCTATAAATTTTTTATTTCCAAAGAAATAAGAATTATTTATTTTAAATTTTAATGTTATTTTAAAATTAGAAATATAATACATTTGTAACATGAAACAATACAAAAATGTGTAATTTAAAAGTTATTACTCTTCATTGCCATTTCATTGAAGCTGCATTATAAATGGTATATTTTTCCTTGGTGTTCCTCATGTGGATACCAGCATATGCAAATACATATATGCATACATTGTTTTTGTTTTCTACAAAAGCCGTATTGCACAAATTACTCCAACTTGCTTTCTTTTTCTCAGAGTCATCTTTATTGAGGTCTAATTTACATCAAATAAAATTTACCCTTTGTAAGTGTATAGTTTGGTGAGTTTTGACAAATATATACAGTCATAAAACTGACCCCACAGTCAAGATTTCCTTCACACCAAAAGGTTCTCTTATCCTCCTTTATAGTCAGTTCATTCTCATTCCCTGAAAACGCTTATCTCTTTTCTGGTCCAATAGTTTTGCCTTTTTCAGTAGGTCACATAAATGGAGTCAAAACAGTATGTAACCTTATTCAAAAACACAGTAAACATAAATGGATTGAACACTCTGAATAAATGGCAGAGACTGGCAGAATGGACTTTTTAAAAAACATGATCTAACTATATGGTGTCTATAAGAGATGCAATTTAGATTCAAAACCACAAATAGGTTGAAAGTAAAAGGATGGAACAAGATATGCCATGCAAACAGTAACCAAAAGCAAGCTGGAGAAACTATACTAGTATCAGACAAAATAGATTTTAAGGCAGAAATTGTTACTAGAGACAGAGAACAACGAAAACATATCAATCCATCAGGAAGACATAACAATTTTAAACATAGATGTACCTAATAACGGAGTCCCGAAATACATGAAGCAAAAACTGACAGAATTAAAAACAGAAATAGAATTCAACAATTATAGCTGAAGACTTCAGTACCCCATTTCAGTGATGGATAGAACAACTATGCAGAGATGAAGACGGAAACAAGACTTGAATGACACTGTAAATCAATTAGACCTAACAGTCATCTGCAGATTGTTCCATCCGACAACAGCAGAATACACACACTTCTCAAGTGCACAGGGAGCATTCTCCAGGACAGTTTATGTGTTAGACCATAAAATGATTTTCAGTAAATTTAAAAGAGTGAAATATTTCAAACTATCCTCCCTTACCACAGTAGAAAAGGTTAGACATTATACATAAGAAAATTTGGGAAATTCAAAACATTATATAGCCTTATATATATCTAGTTTCTTTTTAATTTTTTTTTTTTTTTTTGAAATGGAGTCTCACTCTGTTGCCCAGGCTGGAGTGCAGTGGTGCTATCTTGGCTTACTGCAACCTCTGCCTCCTGGGTTCAAGCGATTCTCCTGCCTCAGCCTCCTGAGTAGCTGGACCACAAGCACGCACCACCACACCTGGCTCATTTTTTGTATTTTTAGTAGAGATAGGGTTTTATCGTGTTGGCTGGCTGGTCTCGTACTCCTAACCTCAAATGATCTGCCGCCCATCTCAGCCTCCCAAAGAGAAAATTTTTTTCTATTTTTAATTTTAATTTTAATGTTAACTTATTTTTAATTGATTAATTTATTTTTTTAGATGGAGTCTCGCTCTGTCTCCCAGGCTGGAGTGCAATGGCACAATCTCGGCTCACTGCAACCTCTGCCTCCTGGATTTAAGCAATTCTCCTGCCTCAGCCTCCCGAGTAGCTGGGACTACAGGTGCCTGTCACCATGCCCAGCTAATTTTTTGTGTTTTTAGTAGAGACGGGATTTCACCATGTTAGTTATGCAGGATGCTCTCTATCTCCTGACCTCGTGATCCGCCCACCTTGGCCTCCCAAAGTGCTGGGATTACAGGTGTGAGCCACCGCGCCTGGCCCTATTTTTATCTATTATTATTATTTGAGACAGGGTCTCACTCTGTCACCCAGGCTGGAGTGCAGTGGTGCAGTCTTGGCTCATTGTAGCCTCCCACCTCAGCCTCCTGAGTAGCTAGGACTATAGGCATCCACGCCACACTTGACTAATTTTTTGATCTTTTTGTAGAGACAAAGTCTCACTATGTTACCCAAGCTGGTCTCAAACTCCTGGGCTCAAGTGGTCGTCCTGCCTTGGCCTCCCAAAGTGCTGAGATTACAGGTGTGAGTCACTGCGCCCAGTCTCTCTAAGTTTCTTTCACTTAGCATATGCTTTGGAGCTCTGTCCATGTTGTTATGTATATCAATAGATTGTGATTATATCATAGTTGCTTTATCCATTTGGACACTGGGTTGTTCCAGTTTGGGAGTATTTTGAGTACAGTTGCTTTGAACATTCGTGAAGAGGCCGGGGCATATGTTTTCATTTATAATGGGTAAACACCTAAGAGTGGAATTGCTAGTATGGTAAGTGTATGTTTAACTTTTTAAGAAATTCTCAGGCCGGGTACGGTGGCTCACACCTGTAATCTCAGCACTTTGGGAGGCCGAGGCAGGTGTATCACCTTAGGTCTGGAGTTCGAGACCAGCCTGATCAACGTGGAGAAAACCCGTCTCTACTATAAATACAAAATTAGCCAAGCATGGTGGCACATGCCTATAATCCCAGCTACTCAGGAGGCTGAGGCAGGAGAATAGCTTGAACCCGGGAGGTGGAGGTTGCAGTGAACTGAGATTGCACCATTGTGCTCCAGCCTGGGCAACAACAGTGAAACTCCATCTCAAAAAAAAAAAAAAAGAAAGAAAAAGAAATTCTCAAACCATTTTCCAAAATCAGTACTATTTTACATTCCCACCAGCAACTTATGAGGTTTCCGGTTATTCTACATACTTCTCAGCATCTAGGGGTTTTTGTTTTGTTTTGTCTTTTTAATATTAAACATTAATCTACTTGCCAACTAGGGAACCACTGGGATGGAGGGCTTGGGTGCCCAGGTGGCACGTGGAGTGTATCTCAGTGTGGTTTCAGTTTATGTTCTCCTGATAACTGATAATGCTGAGTATCGTTTTCCTGTGCTTACTAACCATCTGTCTCTCTTCTTTGGTAAAATGTCTGTTCAAATCTTTTGGTCGTTTTTCATTTTGTTTTTGTGTCTACATATTATTGCATTGTGAGAGTTCTTAACATATTCTAGATACAAGTTCTTTATTGGGTTGTGTTTTGCAGATGTTTCCTCTCCATCTGTGGCTTGTCTTTATATTTTCTTAACAATGTCTTTTGAAGAGTAGAAGTTTTAAGTTTTGGTCAACTCCACTGACAGGGCTTAGAAGCAACAAAACCCAGTACCAATGAGCACAACTAGTGCCTAGAGCTTGTTTTCTAAATGCTCTTCACTAAAGGAACCAGAAGTCCATAGAGAAATGGCTGATTCCAGGGCTGGGACGGAAAGAGTATAAGGTGAGCATGGAATATTTTGTGTACCAAAAAGCAAGGAAGCGCTCAGAGAATAATGGAGATTAGTGGAGAGGACATCAGAGCCATCTTGAAGAAGCTCCCACTGACCAAATATTAGATAATTTGAGCATCAAAATACATAGAGATATAATGGATTATAACCGATTGAATAGCAGGAAACCATGAATCTAAACAGGTATTAATAAATAAATGGAAGCCAGGAGTAGTGGCTCACACCTGTAATCCCAGCACTTTGGGAGGTCAAGATGGGCAGATCTCTTGAAGCCAGGAGTTCGAGACCAGCCTGGCCAATATAGTGAAACCCCATCTCTACTAAAAAAAAAAAAAAATACAAAAAATTAGCTGGGCAAGGTGGCACATGCCTGCAATCCCAGCTACTTGGGAGGTTGAGGCATGAGAATTGCTTGAACCTGGGAAGTGGAGGTTGCAGTGAGCCAAGATTGCATCCCTGCATTCCAGCCTGGGTGACAGAGCGAGACTCTGTCCTGGATGGAT
>NW_012107585.1:7997152-7998368 GCF_000951045.1 Mandrillus leucophaeus | reverse complement strand
GCACTTTGGGAGGCCGGCAGGCGGATCACGAGGTCAGGAGATCGAGACCATCCTGGCTAACACAGTGAAACCCCATCTCTACTAAAAATACAAAAATTAGCTGCGTGTGGTGGTGCATGCCTGTAATCCCAGCTGCTTAGGAGACTGAGGCAGGAGAATCACATGAATCCAGGAGGCGGAGGTTGCAGTGAGGTGAGATCGTGCCATTGCACTACAGCCTGGGCAACAAGAGTAAAACGCTGTCTTTAAAAAAAAAAAAAAGAAAAAGAAAAAAGAAATAAAACTGCTAGATGCAGCTTGTTATCTCCTAGATTGGGTAATAATCCTGGACCAGAAGAAGAGAAAACATTGTTTTCTATAAAGATCAGTATAATAAATATCAAACATCTCTTCCTTGGAAGTTCAGGCACATGGACCCTCTGAGAAAGAGGGAGAATCTTTGTGTATTGTGTGTTTGTAGGGTTGAATGATTTTTCAAATGTTCATTAATGATTTTTATTTTCTGTTTTGTGAATTACCTGCCATGCTCTTTGTCCATTTGTATATTCATTGTAAAAATTTTCCAGTTTTAAGTATTCATTTTTTTTAACTTTTAAGTTTTAAAACTAAAACAGATTCCTTCTTTAAAGAATAAATATAAACTGTACAAAGGGCATAAAGACCAAAATGAAAACCCTTCTCATCTCCATATCCCACTCTCCAGATGTTCTCTTTCTCATTTCATTTTTTAAAAGTTTGCCTCCCACTCTTTTTTCTTCCTTTCATTCTAAAAATTTCTAAATATTTCTGTGAATTAGTCATGCAGAAAAAACATATATCTTAATGGGCTAGGACATCAAAGAGTCTATAAAGCTATGTTAACCTCTATAGATTTCATGGTAAAGGGATATTTATGTTCAGAACATGTGTTATGTATATTTAAGAATTTTAAAAGTAAGACCTCATAGCAAAGCATGAACATAACTAATAATGACTATAACTATGTAGAGTGAGCTGGTAACTTAAATGCTAGGCTGTTGGAAACCATTACATAATCTTTGCTGTTATATTTTTATTTAAGAAAAACATATAAGAGCTTTTTTACCCTTATTTAAAAAATTAACAGTGTGCAGCCTGGCCAACATGGCAAAACCCTGTCTACTAAAAATACAAAAAATTAGCCAGATGTGGTGGGAGCCTGTAATCCCAGCTACTCAGGAGGCTGAGGCAGGAGAAT
>NW_012107585.1:7986164-7991338 GCF_000951045.1 Mandrillus leucophaeus | reverse complement strand
GATGGATGGATGGATGGATGGATGGATGGATGGATGGATGGATGGATGGAAAATGAAAGCCCCTCCTGATGGTAGAAGGCCAACTAATAAATATTTAATGGATGGAATGATGGAATCATACAATCACCATATGGTAACCAGCATGGTAATAATTTTTTCAGGCAAGAATCATCAATCTTTGCTAAAATAAGTAGGTAAAAGTTTGTTGAATAACAGGATATTTACATAGTTTCAAAATGTATCCCCCAAAAATACATATTAATTACAAAGAAAAAAATAGTATCTTTCCAGTGGAGAAACGTGGAAGATACTTCCTTCTTAACCAAGTGACCGAAGTTAACCTCACCAAAAATTAACAGTATGTACCTCCTGACATCATCTGCTGAGAAGGACACAGGATTACTGCTGTGGTATTCCAGACAAAAAGTGCATGATTTGACTCTAATCACATGGAAACATCAGACGAATCCAAACTGATACTCTACAAAATAACTGGCTTCTACTCTTCAAAACGGTCAAGGCCACAAAATACAAGGAAAGAATGAGGAACTGGAGGAACTGACTGGATGCGGTGGCTCACACCTGTAATCCCAGCAGTTTGGGAGGCCATGGCGGGTGGATCACCTGAGGTCAGGAGTTCGACACCAGGCTGTCCAACATGGTGAAACCCCATCTCTACTAAAAATACAAAAATTAGCTGGGTGTGGTGGCACACGCCTGTAATCCTTGCTCTTCGGGAGGCTGAGACAGGAGAATCGCTTGAACCTGGGAGGCAGAAGTTGCAGTGAACCAAGATCGCGCCACTGTACTCCAGCCTAGGTGACAGAGTGAGACTCCATCTCAGAAAAAAAGAAAAGAAGGGCCTGGTGCGGGAGCTGACACCTGTAATCCCAACACTTTGGGAGGCTGAGGCGGGTGGATCACCTGAGATCAGGAGTTTGAGACCAGCCTGGTCAACATAGTGAAACCCTGTCTCTACTAAAAATATGAAAAACTAGCCAGGCATGGTGGTGCCTGTAATCCCAGCTGCTTAGGAGACTGAGGCAGGAGAATCACATGAATCCAGGAGGCGGAGGTTGCAGTGAGGTGAGATCGTGCCATTGCACTACAGCCTGGGCAACAAGAGTAAAACGCTGTCTTTAAAAAAAAAAAAAAGAAAAAGAAAAAAGAAATAAAACTGCTAGATGCAGCTTGTTATCTCCTAGATTGGGTAATAATCCTGGACCAGAAGAAGAGAAAACATTGTTTTCTATAAAGATCAGTATAATAAATATCAAACATCTCTTCCTTGGAAGTTCAGGCACATGGACCCTCTGAGAAAGAGGGAGAATCTTTGTGTATTGTGTGTTTGTAGGGTTGAATGATTTTTCAAATGTTCATTAATGATTTTTATTTTCTGTTTTGTGAATTACCTGCCATGCTCTTTGTCCATTTGTATATTCATTGTAAAAATTTTCCAGTTTTAAGTATTCATTTTTTTTAACTTTTAAGTTTTAAAACTAAAACAGATTCCTTCTTTAAAGAATAAATATAAACTGTACAAAGGGCATAAAGACCAAAATGAAAACCCTTCTCATCTCCATATCCCACTCTCCAGATGTTCTCTTTCTCATTTCATTTTTTAAAAGTTTGCCTCCCACTCTTTTTTCTTCCTTTCATTCTAAAAATTTCTAAATATTTCTGTGAATTAGTCATGCAGAAAAAACATATATCTTAATGGGCTAGGACATCAAAGAGTCTATAAAGCTATGTTAACCTCTATAGATTTCATGGTAAAGGGATATTTATGTTCAGAACATGTGTTATGTATATTTAAGAATTTTAAAAGTAAGACCTCATAGCAAAGCATGAACATAACTAATAATGACTATAACTATGTAGAGTGAGCTGGTAACTTAAATGCTAGGCTGTTGGAAACCATTACATAATCTTTGCTGTTATATTTTTATTTAAGAAAAACATATAAGAGCTTTTTTACCCTTATTTAAAAAATTAACAGTGTGCAGCCTGGCCAACATGGCAAAACCCTGTCTACTAAAAATACAAACATTAGCTGGGCATGGTGGTAGGCACTTGTAATCCCAGCTACTTGGGAGACTGAAGCAGGAGAATCACTTGAACCTGGGAAGCGGAGGTTGCAGTGAGCCAAGATTGTACCACCACACTCCAGCCTCAGCAACAGAGCAAGACTCTGTATCAAAACAAAAACAAAAAAAACCAGTGTGAGTTGAAACTGGTGGTATTTGGCCAAACTGGGTAGTGCAAGTTGGAGGCAGAGATGATTCTTCCTTCACAAGATTAACTACCTGAATCTTTTGTTTTTTATCCTTCATGGGATAATAAAGAACCACTGGAAATTCTTTTGTAACCTCTTTGTTTTATACGTGAGAAACAAATACTTGAATAATGCTTGAATATAGTAACCATTCAGTGAATGTGTGTTGAATTGATGGATGAGTAAATTGAGGCCCATAGAGAGTAGGTAGCCTGCTCCTAGTCCTCTGCAATTTAGTGACACTTGACCTTTGCGGTTTAAGTAGAGGAACTAGAATGTTAGCAGTGGAGCTTTACTCACTCATTTA
This sequence comes from Mandrillus leucophaeus, assembly GCF_000951045.1. Classification (NCBI taxonomy): domain Eukaryota; kingdom Metazoa; phylum Chordata; class Mammalia; order Primates; family Cercopithecidae; genus Mandrillus; species Mandrillus leucophaeus. The sequence goes on along the minus strand of NW_012107585.1, from coordinate 7,988,756 downwards.
ACAATCTTTTTTTTTGAGACAGAGTCTTGCTCTGTCGCCCAGGCTGGAGTGTAGTGGCTTGATCTCGGCTCACTACAAGCTCCGCCTCCCGGGTTCACGCCATTCTCCTGCCTCAGCCTCCCTAGTAGCTGGGATCACAGGCATACACCACCACACCCGGCTAATTTTTATATCTTTAGTAGAGATGGGCTTTCACCATGTTGGTCAGGCTGGGCTCGACCTCCTGACCTCAGGTGATCCGCCCACTTTGGCCCCGCCAAAGTGCTGAGATTACAGGTGTGAGTCACTGCGCCTGGCCAATTAACATTTTTGAATGCTGGCCGGGAGCGGTGGCTTGTGCCTGTAATCCCAGCACTTTGGGAGGCCGGCAGGCGGATCACGAGGTCAGGAGATCGAGACCATCCTGGCTAACACAGTGAAACCCCATCTCTACTAAAAATACAAAACATTAGCTGGGCATGGTGGTGGGCGCCTGTGGTCCCAGCCACTCAGGAGGCTGAGGCAGGAGAATGGCGTGAACCCGGGAAGTGGAGCTTGCAATGAGCAGAGATTGTGCCACTGCACTTCAACCTGGGCGACAGTGTGGGACTCCGTATCAAAAAAAAAAAAAAAAAAATTTTGAATACTTAAGATGTGGTGCTTTGTTGTGTTCAAGGTGTTATTATTTAATATTTTTAACTCTCAGATCCCTGAGGAGGGGGAGTTACTGAGGTCATAAGTGATTTATATATTAATAACAATATCCTGCGATAGAGTGACCACTTGCTACTCTTCATTGCTGGTGAGGAAAGCCAGTGGCTTTAGGTATCCTGGAACCTGGGGGATGACATGTGGGATGAAAAATATGCCTCTCTGTGGCCTGGTTATGAACGAAAGTTTTTTATGTTTTTTTCCTAGCTGGAAGAAGAAAGATCTGTGCTCAATAATCAGTTGTTAGAAATGAAAAAAAGGTAAGCTTTCTGTTTACTGTTGTATGTGTGTGTGTTTAATAAGATGTCAGAACATGGTATGTGTGGTAACTTATAGCAGAAAACAAGTGACCTTCTTATATTCGGAAAATGGCATTGTGATAGTTTGGTACTTGTAATTGACAAAATATGAAAATCCATTTGCAGGGCTAGGCACAGTGGCTCACACCTGTAATCCCAGAACTTTGGGAGGCCAAGGCTGGCGGATCACGAGGAGTTCGACACCAGCCTGACCAACATAGTGAAACCCCATCTCTACTAAAAATACAAAAAATTAGCCGGGCATAGTGGCGGGCGCCTATAATCTCAACTACTTGCAAGGCTGAGGCAGGAGAATCGCTTGAGCCTGGGAGGCGGAGGTTGCAGTGAGCCAACATAGCGTCACTGCACTCCAGCCTGGCGACAGTGCGAGACTCCGTCTCAAAAAAAAAAAAAAAGAAAATTCATTTGCAGAAGTTTCACAGTAGTTTTATTTGTAAGCCATGTTCAGTTGCTTTCACTCAGAAGTGATCTAAAATCAGATTGTCTCATGTTACACCACTGTTATCTCCTAGTTTCAGTAACTAAAAATACTAGAGTTTTACATATAGTTATTGATCTGGATATAAATACTGATTTCAATTATATAAAAATTTTAATGTTCACTAATAATGGGTAATGTCATTTTAAATGTTTCTATTTGCTTTAAAAGGCTTTTACTTACTCTCCCATGATAGTCAAATGATACTCAAATTAAAAACTAGGATAACTTTTTCAGTACTTTCCAGTAAGGAAGAACACGGCCCACAGAAAGAATTGTACAGAAGCCTGATGCTTCTATAAGCTGATAAGTCTTTGTCTGCTCTTTTAAAACGTGTAGTTTTTGTTTAGAGAATGTCTGTGCTACACAGTGCCAAGCAAGTTTAGGGGGTGCTACTGCTGAGAACCACAGTCTGTCCAGTGGGCGCTACAGAATGGGTACATATCACAACAGTGATGTGCTTTTTGTTAGAAACAAAACTAGAAATAAAAACAAACCTTAAACAGTAGCATAACCAGTAATTTCTCCATGCTCTCATGAAGTGTTTTATTCCCACTCGTCAGGGCAGAGCAGGTTTCCCCACCAACCTACTGAGGTGTGTGTTTTACGCAGCACTGTCTCCTCTGCCAGCATGGCAGTTGCTTAGGAGTTGAGGGTTTTATTTATTTATTTAGATTTAGCTATTTGGATTCCATTAGCCACATTCTAAAGGACATTAGGCCTTGGTCCAGGGATGCATTTTCTTTTTTAAATTTTTTTTTTTTCAAGACATGGTCTTGCTCTGTCGCTCTGGTTGGAGTACAGTGGCTCAATCATGGCTTACTGCAGCCTCAATCTCCTGGGCTCAATTGATCTTCCCACCTCTCAGCCTCCCAAGTAGCTGGGACTACAGGCATGCATGACCACACCTGGCTAATTTTTTGTTTGTTTGTTTGAGAGGGAGTCTCACTCTGTGGCCCAGGCTGGAGTGCAGTGGCGCGATCTCGACTCACTGCAACCTCTGCCTCCTGGGTTCAAGCGATTCTCCTGCCTCCCTCTCCTGAGTAGCTGGGACTACAGGTGCCCACCACCACACCCAGCTAAATTTTTGTGGTTTTAGTAGAG
>NW_012107585.1:7942750-7984384 GCF_000951045.1 Mandrillus leucophaeus | reverse complement strand
CTCAAAAAAAAAAAAAAAAGACTGGTGTCTCCCTACATTTATGTAGCACTTCATAATTCACAAATTGATCTCATCTCAAAACAACCCAGTGAAATATAGTAGTGGAGCTTGCGTTTTCAAATGATGAAATTAGCTGGACATGGTGGCACATGCCTGTAGTCCCAGCTACTCAGGAGCCTGAGGTGAGAGGATCACTTGAGCACAGGTATTCAGTGCTGTAGTGCACTCTGATCATGCCTGAGAAGAGCTTCTGTACTCTAGCCTGGGCAACATAGCGAGACTCTGTCTCTAAAATAAAATAAATACATAAAACGATGAAACTAAAACTCAAAAAGTTAGGCAAGTTGGCCGAGAACTCAGGACTAATAAAAGATAGGTGCAGGCTAAAGACTCAGGTCATCCGATTTTTATGCTGGTTCTCTTCTCAGTGAATTTTTCAGCTTTTTATTTATTTATTATTTATGTATATATATATTTTTAAAAATATGACGTACTTAATGATAAAGTCCTTATGTAACTTTAAATTACATGCCTTTCAAAATACGGTTAGGCATAGGACATTTTTCATGGCTTAAAAAGATGGAATATGGCCAGGCGCAGTGGCTCACGCCTGTAATCCCAACACTTTGGGAGGCCAAGGCAGGTGGATCACCTGAGGTCAGTAGTTTGAGACCAGCCTGGCCAACATGGTGAAACCCCGTCTCTACTAAAAATACAAAAATAGCCGGCGTAGTGACGGGCGCCTGTAATCCCAGCTACTCAGGGGGCTGAGGCAGGAGAATCGCTTGAACCCGGGATGCAGAGGTTGCAGTGCACTGAGATCGCGCCATTGCACTCCAGCCTGGGCAGCAAGAGCAAAACTCCGTCTCAAAAAAAAAAAATGGAACAAATTTGGGGGCTGTGAAGTTCTCTCCTACTTCTCTCTGTTCCTGTTTGATGTCCTCAATGTTTAGGGGAATGTCTCTTGAAAATCACTCTTAATTTTCATCAGAAATTATAGATAAAGATAACTTTTTCTGGGAGTGAAAATTTCACTCCTAGTTTCTCATATGTAAAAGTGTTTTTTGTTTGTTTGTTAATTAATGCTTATGGAAAGTTATCGCTATTTTAGAAACCTGTATGTAAATATATTTTAGCTAATAGTTGGGATGCCTTCTAAAAGTCAGTTTGATGAAGGATTCATATGTAGGTCTGTGTGTAATGATTAAATAAATGTATCAACCATTGAGTACCAAAAAGAACTTAATATACTATTAATTTAAAAAGCCTTCCAAATACTTACATTGTGAAGTATTTGAAATGTAGTTGGTCATGCAAGAACTGAGAGCTTAGTCAACACTTGAATTCAGAAGTGGTCATTAAATATACATAGTTAAGAGAGTAATAGAATCACTTTGGCCAAATGGTCATGATATTCAAGTGCAGACCTTACTCCCAACTGTAGGATTAAACTGGTTATCATTAAGAAGTTAGTAGAATCTGGCTGGGCACGGTGGCTTACACCTGTAATCCCAGTGCTTTGGGAGGATCACCTGAGGTCAGGAGTTCAAGACCAGCCTGGCCAACATGGTGAAACCCCATCTCTACTAAAAATACAAAAATTAGCTGGGTGTGGTGGCACGTGCCTGGAATCTCAGCCACTCAGGAGGCTGAGGCAGGAGAGTTGCTTGAACTCAGGAGGCAGAGGTTACAGTGAGCCGAGATTGCACCACTGCACTTCAGCCTGGGCAACAGAGCGAGACTCTCATCTCAAAAAATAAAAGAAAGAAAGAAAGAAATTAGTAGAACCTTTCTTTATTTGCTGTGTTTTTTTTTGTTTTTGTTTTTTTTGTAACTTTAAACACCGAGTTGCAAGCAATATGTAGTAAAAATTTTTCCCCAAGCATAAAAATGTAATCATTTCTTTGAAAAACTCTCAAGTTGGGCAAGCCTTTTAAAACAGGCTCTAAGAGTCTAATGGGTAAAGCAGGGTATGCCTCGCATTGCTCTAATTGCCAGAGCTGGGGGGGTCTGTTCATCTGTGCCTCTGAAGCCTGATGCAGATTCGGGAGCTGGTTTGGTTTCGCTCCCTTCTCCAGGCTTTTTTGTGTCAAAGAAGGGGCTCCAAAGCCAAAGCACAAGGCATGGATTTTTGGAGTCAGAATGCATCCTGTCAGTGCCCATGCAGTATTTCTGTTAGGAGCGAAAACTGGTTTGACAATAAAGCCCCCAAATTCTGAAGAGGTCCCGTGCTACTTCAGCTCATCCGGCTCACTGTGGGTTGCTAACTGTCTGACTGTCTCCGAGCTTGCGCTACTTACCAATGCTCATTTCACCCCTCTCTTTTCCCTTTCCTACTCTTGCTTCCTTTGCTATATCTGTGTGTCTTTAATGGTAAGACTAAAGAAAGTCTATCCACGTTATAATAAATAAATTTCATATATTTTTAGTAAACCAAATTGTTGTATATATTTTTTGGCTGCCTTTGTCCCTCTGTGTCTTGCTTTTGTTTTGTAAAATATTCTCAGCAGTATATATATATATACACACACACACAAACACATACATATATTTCCTTTTTATATCTATGTACAGCAAATAACTTCAGTGCAAATTTAGTCTCCTTACTGTATTTGCATTTCTCTTCATGGTTCTAATATTTGGTTCTTGTTATCTTGCATTTTTAAAGCTTGCCCAGTAACACTTTAAGGTATTTGCTTCATTACTGGAATTTATTTCTTATATAAGTAGTAAGGAAAGAATCTAGATAAAATGTTCCCTTGGGAGATGGAGAGAGAGAGATTTCTGGTCCCTCTATCCCTTCTTTCATATTATGTTTATTTTCCCTTCTTGATTTTCTTTTTTTTTTTTTTTTTGGTAATACCAAGTCATTCCAGCTAATGGCTTAATACAATTTGTGACTCAGATGTCAGTAATGTTGGCATAAACGATGGTTTATTTTCGCCCCTCCTGGTGGTTTGCACGGTGGAATTGGGGCTTAGAGATGGCTTAAGAAGCTAGCGATGACGATGGGTCGCAAAGATGAGCTGCCAGAGTCTGCTTACCCTGTCATCTGGTATATAAATCACAAGTCAGATTTCTTAACCATGCACGTGTTGGTAACTTGTATAAGAAACATTCTGGCAGCCATCTCCTTAGAAAGCAGCCAGACTGAGAGGTTGTGTGCGTATGTGATTATGAGCAGAGTCTGTTTGGTGGCCCCTGAGAAGGACACCTGTCCCTTTTTCCTTCTGCCAGCTGGAGGTTTGTTTATTCCTCCCCAGCACTGAGCATCTGTGGGATCTTGGCCAAATAGAGTCCCGATTATAGGGAAATCTAAATCTCTTCTTGACAACCCCAAATCCTGGTATTTTTTTAGTAAAAACATTTAAAATCACATTTTTCAAAGTTGAGTTGGATTTATAGCAAGTGAAGCTCTGGAAATCATTTTTACAACACAATCAATTACTAAATACGTTTAATAGAAACATAAGAAACCCGGGAATTTTTTTTTTTTTAGACGGAGTCTTGCTCTGTTGCCCAGACTGGAGTGCAGTGGCACTATCACAGCTCACTACAACCTCAAGCTCCTGGGCTCAAGCAATCCTCCCACTTCAGCTTCCCTAGTAGCTGGGACAACAGGCATGCGCTGACATGCCTAGCTTTTTTTTTTTTTTTAAGTTTTTGTAGAGGCGGGGGTCTCACTGTGTCAGCCAGGCTGGTCTCGAACTCCTGGCCTCAAACGATCCTCCTGCCTTTGCCTCCCAGAGTGCTGGGGTGACAGGCATGAGACACCATGCCTAGCTGAAACCCAGGCTTTATTGCATTTTTGGATGACATCAGATATTTTTACTTCCCAGACGGCAAAAAGCGCCTGTACATTCCTTTCATTTAAGTTGCTGTTTTAACCTAAGCAACAGCCTATGTCCTAACAAGGTGTTACTAGCTTAGTAATTTACCTGCACTGATGCCCACCCGTTTCCAGTGCGTGAGTAATGTTGGAGTTTTTAATTCAAGAAATTTCTGTCTCAGATTCTTTTCTTACTACTTCTCATTCTGGAGTGTAAGTGTAAGCCACACAATGAGATAAATACAACACTTATATTTTCATCTTTGTGTAGAGTTTCAATTTGCCATAAGTCATAAGATTTCTGTAACTTGTGTGCCGGATATCTTGGGTCTCACTAACCAGACATACATTCTGCCGTTTCTAACCTGGGCCTCAGTTTCCTGTTCCTCCAGTTGGTTCCAAAACAGACAACCAGTACATCCTCTGCATTTTCCCAGTTCCTTCGAATAGCAGCAGGTGTGATTTGACTTCTTGTGAAGGTTATGACCGCTCACTGATGATTGTCTCTGCTGATGCAGTATCTTAGGTTGTATGGCTTGTGGCCTAGCCTAGGAAATTTTTCTCCAGTTTTGTTTTTCCTAAAGTATTTTTGTCATTTTCCTCTCGTGTTTCACACTGCATGTCGCTTAAAAACGTTTTATTGTAAAATAATTTCAGATTTCCAGAAGAGTTGCAAACATAGTGCATCTAGTTCTCATAGACCTTCCCCCAGATGCCCCTAATTGAACATCCTACACAGCCCTGGCACAGTTATCAAAAAACTAAGAAATTACCATGAGCAGCATACTCTCAACTGAAACAAGGGACTTCATTCAGATTTCACCAGTTTTCTCACTAATGTCCTTTTGTGTTCCAGCATCCAAACTAGGATCCTGCCTTGCAGTTCGTTGTCGTATCTCCTTCGTCTCCTCTGTATGTGACAGTTTCTCAGCCTTCTCTTCTCTTTAATGACCTTGGCATTTTAAAATGCAAGTTTTTATAACAAAACTTTAAGTATGGCCAGGCACAGTGGCTCACACCTGTAATCCCAGCACTTTGGGAGACCAAGGTTGGCGGATCACCTGAGGTCAGTAGTTTGAGACCAGCCTGGCCAACATGGTGAAACCCGGACTCTACTAAAAATACAAAAATTAGCTGGGCCTAGTGGTGTGAGCCTGTAATCCCAGCACTTTGTGAGGCTGAGGTGCACAGATCACTTGAGGTCAGGAATTCGAGATCAGCCTGGCCAACATGGTGATACCCCATCTCTACTAAAAATACAAAAATTAGCCAGGCATGGTGGTGTGCACCTGTAATCCCAGCTACTCGGGAGGCTGAGGCAGGAGAATCGCTTGAACCCAGGAGGCGGTGGTTGCAGTGAGCAGAGATCACGCCACTGCATTCCAGCCTGGGCACCAGAGCGAGATTCTGTCAAAAAAAAAAAAAAAAAAACCCCACAACTTTAAATAGGTACACATATGGAAACACATGCTAGCCTGCTCTTTGGGCTTTTTCACTGTGTCCTGCGTCCCTCCCTGTTCCTCCTTCATCTTTCCCTTTTTCTTCCCACTCCCACAGCCCGCTCATTAACGGCCTCACCCCTGCCCTCTGCTGATAACCAAGTACTGAGTCAGGCTGAGAACATAACCAGGCGTTCTGAGCTCCTCCTTCCAGGCTCCCCATGCTTTCATTCTGCACCTGAGAAAACCATTGTAACATTTTCTGTTCTAGCCTTTATGGAATTACCACTAATTTCTATGAGCTAATTTAATGTCCTCTTCAGAGTCTATGGCTGGAAAGTAATAATCCTTCAGTTTGAGTAATAATAATCATCTTTACTACTGTTTTGGCCCATAACATCTTAAACACCCATTCTTGGAACTTGCTAAAAAAGTTACTGAAATTAGTGAGAACCAATTGATATTTCCAGCATAAAGCTGCTCTGCATGACATCTGTATAACTGCTTTGCATGTGTGTATTTTAATTGTTATTATTGCTTGGTAATAATTTATTCAAGAATTAACAAAATTCAACTCGGGGTTAGATTTTAGTAGAATATTGGGGAGGGTGCAACCGGTTTTTCTTTTTTAATTCTACCTCTTCCAAATTTATTAACTTGTTTCTTTAAGTTCAAATGGATACAATCATATGCAGACTCTGGCATGTCTATGCATAGGTAAACTTTTTCTCCCCTCACAGTAAGTAAAATTTCAAGTAAAATTTTGTGAGCATAATAGCCTTAACTCCCTATAAAACTTCCCTGTTTTATATATATGTATTTTTTTACATTAACTAACATTAATTATATGTTTGTTCTAGAACACTTGTACACTGACCAGTCTTTCGGTTGATTTGTGGAACTTTTAACTCTTTGGTCTTTTAGAGAATCCAAGTTCATAAAAGACGCAGATGAAGAGAAAGCTTCCTTGCAGAAATCCATCAGCATAACTAGTGCCTTACTCACAGAAAAGGATGCCGAGCTGGAGAAACTGAGAAATGAGGTAGAGTACCACACAGGGTGCACGAGCTTTCACGCTGCCTCCTTTTGTTCAAACACCCAGCCTAAGCTAAACAACTGTGTTTCAGGTCACAGTGCTCAGGGGAGAAAACGCCTCTGCCAAGTCCTTGCATTCAGTTGTTCAGACTCTAGAGTCTGATAAGGTGAAGCTTGAGCTCAAGGTAAAGAACTTGGAGCTTCAACTCAAAGAAAACAAGAGGCAGCTCAGCAGCTCCTCAGGTAAAGGACACCTGCCCAGTGCTGCTCTGTACACCGCGCTTCCTCCCGAGGAGCCCTTTCTAGTAGAGATGCTCTTCGAAGACCGCTCTCATGCTGCCCTGACCCTGACTCTCCTCAGGGTCTTCCACTACTTAATCAATCAAGGGCTAACCCCACGTGCCTGCCATCCCTATTCCTGGGCCTTCTTGTGGTCTGTCAATGTTGTCACAAACCTACGATGATGACTGCCTGCTGCCATCCAGACTGAGGGGTCTTAAAGTACACAGCAGTGCAGGAGAAGAGGTGGTCCCTTTGGTGAAGAAGGGTGAATTGCCTGTGTACATTCAGATGGATGTGACAGGCATTCTTACCCAGGAGTTAGCAGGCCTGAGGGAGAGCACGACGTGAAGGGCAGGGCTGGTGTCTGTGAGACCCTGTAGGGTCCCGCAAGGGGACAGGAACTCATCCACATGTGCTCAAAGTGGTGCATCTGGGAAGTCCACAGGAAAATGAGTTTTGAACACAGGCCCTTTCCCTGCAGTTTAGATTGTGATTAAAAATATACATCTCTTCTCCCTCCACTTTTTTTTTTTTTCTCAAATACAAGGTAATACGGACACTCAGGCAGACGAGGATGAAAGAGCCCAGGAGAGTCAGGTAATGTTCCTGCCTTATTGCTTTGCTTTCTTGCTATTTTTCAAAATCATTGAGTCTTTTGGTTTATTTTCCTTCTCATTTAATGCCTTTTGTATCATTTAGTCTTTTGAATGGGTAATACATTCCTCTAGTCCAAACATTAAACAGAATTAAACATATATACATTAAATATCCAAACTTTCTCTCTCTTCTGCTCAGTTCCCAACCCTGCAAACAGTTAATTACTGTTATTAGTGTCTTTCCTTTTCAGAGATTTTTTAAAAATGTGTATATAAGCCAACACTAATACAGTCTTCCCTCCCTTTTGTAATGTAGATAATGGCATACTCTAGATAAACCGTTCTGCACTTATCTTTTTTATAGCTATGTAGTGTTCCATTACGTGGATTTACTATAATTTAGTCAGTTCCCTATTGGTTGACAATGACCCTTGGGATGTTTCTGATCCTTTGGGTGTATTATAAACAATGCTGTAAGGAATTATCTTGGGCAGCTATCATTTTACGTATTTGTATTTCTGCAACATGAATTCCTAGAAGTAGAATTGCTCTGTCAAAGGGTTTGTTACTCATCTTAACCTTAGAAAGACTGATTTCTTGAAAACTCAGTCTCTTAAAGCAAAAATTAACAAAACAACTTTAGTTTTAAACTAAAAATGGGATTAGGCCAGGAATGGTGGCTCATCCCTGTAATTCCAGCACTTTGGGAGGCCAAGGTGCGATGATTGCTTGAGCTCAAAAGTTTGAGACCAACCTGGACATAGCGAGACCTCATCTCTACAAAAAAAAAAAAAAAGGCCTGCAGCCTGGGTGACAGAGCAAGACCCTGTCTCAAAACAATTAATTAATTTAAAAAAATGTTAAGGGCCTGGGTCAGGTGCAGGGGCTCATGCCTATGATTCCAGCTCTTTGGAAGGCTGTGGCAAGCGGACTGCTTGAGATCAGAAGATCGAGACCAGCCTGAGCAACAATGGCAAGACCTTATCTCTACAAAAAATAAAATTACTGAGGCATGGTGACATGCTCCTGTAGTCCTAGTTACCCCAGAAGCTGAGGCAGGAGGATCACTTGAGTCCAGAAGGTTGAGGCTGCAGTGAGCCATGATCATGCCACTGCACTTAGGCCTCACTGACAAAGGAAGAACCTGTCTCAGAAAAAAAAAAAAAGGTGGGGTGGGGAGCCCGGGCACAGCAGCTCACACCTGCAATCCCAGCACTTTGGTAGGCCAAGGTAGGCAGACCACTCGAGCCCAAGACCAGCCTGCGCAACATGGGCACTCCAGCCTGGGTGACAGAGCAAGGCCCTGTCTCAAAACAGACAAAAATTTGTAGAAAGGGATTATATAAAGGCAAACTATTCTGTATTTGGAAATATAATTGTATACAGCAATAAACATCCATCTTTTAATTTTAATAATATATTTTGTATGTATTAGTCATGTTCAAAATTCAAAAGTACAAAAGCCACATTTTATTTTTAAATAAAAGAAAAACTCACCTTGAGGTTTTAGTTGCCAGACACCTCCCTTGAGGGGCATGAAACGATTCAACATTGTACAAACTTCCCATGGATTAGCATTGTCCTCTTTGTATGTCTACCGGGCTTAATAACTAACAGTGTCTTCTCTTCCCCCTTCCCTTCTGCTTCGGTCTGTTTCATCTGCTGCTGACAACACTTTTCTTCCCATCAGCAAATGGTTCGTTTCATGTTTCCTAATTTGCGTGCACACGTGTGTGTGTGTGTGTGTGTGTGTGTGTGTGTGTAGTTTCCCACTATACTTACATCCGTATTGTGGCTTTTTCTTCTTCCTGAAATGGAGCTCTTAACATGATGATGACTTAGAAAATGCACTTTGAGAAGTGAAGATAGACTCAGTAGGTCTGCCTTCATAGGTGGCCTCCATGATGCTGGGATATGCTGCAGAGAAGGACTGCAGTGACTGCTAACTTTGCTTCATAACTCCCCAGCAGGAGAAAAAGACCAAATATTTCTTTAAAAAGTAAAATATTTTTGTATATATGTATGTGTATATCTATATATATTTTAAATATTATAAAGTGGGTTCTTTCAATTTAGAGAAATGAGATGTTTTTATTATTTGTAGAAGGAAGAAATTTTTTGTTTTTAAGTCAAAATGCCCTTCGTTTGAAAGGAAATGTTCAGGACAAGAGCAGTCCCTCCTGTTGGCCATCTTGTTGTCCCTGCTGCCCCAGGGCCCTTGGCACAGGTGCTCGCCCTCTGGGTGGTACGTGAACACCGCCTAGTTGGCGTGCTCGGCTGTCTCTCCTCGGCTGGGAGGGAGCTTTAGCTTTCTCCATTTTCCCTGAGGACATGTTTACTTATTGCTCCACCATTGCCAGTCAGTTGATAAATGACAGTCTGAAGGAAATTTCCATGTGACTTTTTCAAATCTATAGAACAGAAAAATCCTGGATGTATTGTAGAGTTTAATGGAAGAACTAACCTTTTTATGCAGTGTGTGTGTGTGTGTGTGTGTGTGTGTGTGTGTGTGTGTATTTATCTGAGATGGAGTCTTGCTCTGTTGCCCAGGCTGGAGTGCAGTGGTGTAGTCATGGCTCACTACAACATCCGCCTCCTGGGTTCAAGCGATTCTCCAGCCTCAGCTTCCTGAGTAGGTGGGACTACAGGCATACACCACCACACCTGGCTCATTTTTGTATTTTTACTAGAGACAGGGTATCACTATGTTGGCCATGTTGGTCTTGAACTCCCGACCTCAGGTGATCTGCGTGCCTCGGCCTCCCAAAGTGTTGGGATTACAGGCGTGAGCCACCATGCCCGGCCAATATTTTTTATGTGGTAGAATGAAAACAAACTTGTGCCCATATATTCAGAAATGTAAGATTATGACTTTTGGAGAATGCAAGATTTTTCCTATTTAAAAAAAAATGTTTCTTATAGTTTTTCATGAACCAATAGCACTCCACCAACACACAGACTTAGATGTTTAGGAATAATTTCATCTGGGCACGGTGGCTCATGCCTGTAATCCCAGCACTTTGGGAGGCCAAGACTGGCGGATCACGAGGTCAGAAGTTTGAGACCAGTCTGGACAATATGATGAAACCCCGTCTCTATTAAAAATAGAAAAATTAGCCGGGTGTGGTGGCACATGCCTGTAGTCTCAGCTACTAGGGAGGCTGAGGCAGGAGAATCACTTGAACCTGGGAGGCAGAAGTTGCAGTGAGCCAAGATCGAGCCATTGCACTCCAGCCTGGGCAACAGAGCAAGACTCCGTCTCATAAATAAATAAATAATTTCATGGCCCAGCACAGTGGCTCACTCCTGTATTCCTAGCACTTTGGGAGGCCGAGGCGGGCAGATCACCTGAGGTCAGGAGTTTGACACCTGGCCTGGCCAACATAGTGAAACCCTGTTTCTACTAAAACTACAAAAATCAGATAGGCATGGTAGCACGTACCTGTAATCCCAGCTACTCAGGAGGCTGAGACAGGAGAATCACTTGAACCCAAAAGGCAGAGGCTGCAGTGAGCTGAGATCCTGACACTGCACTCCAGCCTAGGCAACAGAGCGAGAAAAAAAAAAAAAAAAGAATAATTTTGTTTGCCTCAAAAAGAAATGAAGTTTTACCCATGTTATACCTAGAAACATTTAATGAAGTATAATTTAAATGTTTTTTTAAATATAAAATAGCATCTACTCAGGAACATTTGAAGAAATCTGAAAGGTATGAGGGGGTAAAAGAAACTGCCATAGTCTTACCACCTAGACATAGCCTCATTTAAGTTCAGCTCTTTACTCACACAATCTCAGCATGCCTGTCCTTGGGGAGAGTGAAAAGCATGGGTTCCTAATAGCCACTGTTGGCCCCTTCTGCACATTTTGCTGCCAGAGCTTAAAGGTATAAACTTCATGACTTCTTGATGCTTCAGTTTATATATATTCTTGACATTTTACACATTTTTTTTTTTTAAACAAATCAGATTGATTTCCTAAATTCAGTAATAGTGGACCTTCAAAGGAAGAATCAAGACCTCAAGATGAAGGTGGAAATGATGTCAGAAGCAGCCCTGAATGGGAACGGGGATGACCTGAACAATTATGACAGGTATTTCATATGAAGACATACTGATTGCTGTAATCCCAGCACTTTGGGAGGCCAAGGCGGGCAGATCACTTAAGGTCAGGAGTTCGAGACCAGCCTGGCCAACATAGTGAAACCTCGTCTCTACTAAAAATACAAAAGTTAGCCAGGTATAGTGGCGCATGCCTGTAATCCCAGCTACTTGGGAGGCTGAGGCAGGAGAACTGCTTGAGCCTTGGAGGTGGAGGTTGCAGTCAGCCAAGATTGTGCCACTGTACTCCAACCTGAGTGACAGAGCAAGACCTTGTCTCAAAAAAAGCCATACTGATTGGAACCTTAGTTTCATCAAAATAAATATGTTTTTAAAATCAGCTTCTCTAGGGGATTGTAAAAAGACGCAACAAAAAAAACCAATTGTTTTGCGGTTCCTTTGCCATAAATAGATTTCCGTAAATCTGGCAAGTGAGTGAGAGGAGACTATAAATGGTTTGATGTGAAAATTTTAAATGTGAGGCTGGCATGGTGGCCACACCTGTGATCCCAGCACTTTGGGAGGCCGAGGTGGGCAGATCACCTGGGGCCAGGAGTTCGAGACCAACTTGACTAACCTGGCAAAACCCCATCTCCACTAAAAATACAAAAAAATTAGCTGACAGGGGGTGGTGTGCGCCTGTAATCCCAGCTACTCAGGAGGCTGAAGCAGGAGAATTGCTTGCACCCAGGAGGCGGAGGTTGCAGTAAGCCAAGATCATGCCACTGCACTGCCAGCCTGGGTGACAGAGTGAGACTGCATCTCAAAAAATCAAACAAACAAAAAAACTTTAAATGTGGAATAATGTACTACTTATATTGGAGGCTCACAGACTTGACCATAGTTAGTTCATGCTTAATTTTTTAAATTCTTTGCAAGTGTTCTTGTCTCTTCAGTTTCTTCTTACTCATTTTCTGATTTCACACATTGACATTTGTAGCGATGATCAGGAGAAACAGTCCAAGAAGAAACCTCGCCTCTTCTGTGACATTTGTGACTGCTTTGATCTCCACGATACAGAGGATTGTCCTACCCAGGCACAGATGTCAGAGGACCCTCCCCATTCCACACACCATGGCAGTCGGGGTGAGGAGCGCCCATACTGTGAAATCTGTGAGATGTTTGGACACTGGGCCACCAACTGCAATGACGACGAGACCTTCTGATGAAGCCTCAAGTGGAGGACACGGCTCTCTCAGATGCACTCGCACTGACACAGCGTAACACCAGCATTGTGTGTGCAGACTCCAAGAGAACTCATGGTATTTTTTACCCCATCAGCAAATCTAGGAAAATATTTTGATCTTCAACAAATTGCCCTTTAGTCTCCCCCTATGAGTTAGAAGAATAAATATTTAGTAGGTGAGTTTTCACCTCGAATTTTGTTTTCTTGATTTTCAAGTTTGAAGACATTGCACCAGATGCCATTACATTTATTGTCCCTAGACCTCATAGAAAAATCCCTACCCTTATAATACCTTATTTAAGTAACTTTAAATTATGCCGTTACTTTTCATATTTGCACTAAAATATTTCCAGGCTGCATTTGTATATTTAGATTTTTTGGTTAAGCTTTGACACTGGAATGAGTTGAAAAAATGTGCCATTTTGCATTTTCATCTACTCATTTAAAGTATTTTATTCTTATTCAAAGAAATATCTGAGCTCTTTGCACTACCTGTTATCAGTAGTGCCTTTGTTTCAGGCTTGATAATACTTAGGTGTGATTATAAAATCATGAAGCAGGTAAAGGGAGGGGAAAGCCCCCAAACTGCTGTGGGGACATTTGATAATCTATATGCTGCACCCACTTAATCTACTGTGGTGTTTTGTTTATTAGTTTTCCATAATTTCAGCTTCTATATATTATATGTATATATTTTTTAAAAATCTATATTTTGGGAAAAAAACATACACAATGTGTCTTTCTTTTTGGATATTTACCTTTTTGAAAAAGAAAACACTTAAAATAATCATTAGGACATAACGGACTAGGCCAGACATAGCATCATGCGGCTTTGCAACATTTTCATTTGTTTGTTTTCCTTTTATTTCTTAAACAGATTTAAATAACTGGAGGAATTTTCTCCAATTTTGTTTCCTTCTCTAGCAGGTATCCCCAGCAGTCAGTTAACAATAAGCCAGTATAAAACGCCTAAATTAACCAGTCTACAATCTTCCTTTACAAGTTTTTTTACTGTTTTTAGATGAATGTACGATGAGAAATTCAACATTAATAATTTTGGATTTTCTTATCACAAAAAAGAAAATGAAGGACCTCAAAGCACCAGAACAGTTTATTGACCAGTTTGAATCTATTTATCTTCATTTGAATGTCTTCTAGAATATGTAAAAAGGAATAAAATGTATCTTCCATGCCACATGTACAATAAGAACTTCTATAATTGTATATATGCCTTTGATGTATTTTCCCCTCAAGATGATCAACTGTATGTTTGACAGTGAATATTAAATCTGTTACCAGTTGAAATTTTTGGTTATAAATGTAATACAAATTGTTTCACAAACAGAAAACATGTAAAGCAGTATTAAAATTTGGCCAAACAAGTGTTCTGTATCTACTTTAATAAATGGTTATTCGTTTTTGTTTTGTGGGTTTGGTTTTGTTTGAGACAGGGTCTCACTCTGTTGCCCAGGCTGTGGATTGCTGCAGCCTCCAACTCCTGGGCTCAACCAATCCTCTCGCCTCAACCACTGAAGTAGCTAGGACTACAGGCAAGTGCCACCACACCTTGCCAATTTTTTTTTTTTTTAACCCGAGACGGAGTCTCGCTCTGTCGCCAGGCTGGACTGCAGTGGCTCAATCTCAGCTCACTGCAAGCTCCGCCTCCCGAGTTGACGCCATTTTCCTGCCTCAGCCTCTCCAGTAGCTGGGACTATAGGCATCTGCCACCACGCCCAGTTAGTTTTTTGTATTTTTAGTGGAGACGGGGTTTCACTATGTTAGCCAGGATGGTCTCGATCTCCTGACCGTGATCCGCCCACCTTGGCCTCCCAAAGTGCTGGGATTACAACGCCTGGCTAACTTTTTAATTTTTTTGTAGAGTGAGTCTCCCTATGTTGCCCAGGCTGGTTTTGAACTCCTGGGTTCAAGCGATCCTCCCACCACAGCCTCCTACAGTGTTGGGAGTACAGGTGTGAGCTGTACTTGCCCAGCCAATAAATGGCTATTCTTTTTTGCTAATGGTAGTAAACTGATATTCTCAGGTTTGTCATAATGGTTTTACTTCAAATGATCAAACCCTATACAGTCATATAGCAATTTCTACTGCAGTCTTGTTACTAAATGGTTTTTAAGAAATTGGTGGCTGGCTGGGCGCGGCGGCTCACGCCTGTAATCCCAGCACTTTGGGAGGCAGAGGTGGGCAGATCACGAGGTCAGGAGATCAAGACCATCCTGGCTAACACGGTGAAACCCCATCTCTACAACAAATATAAAAAATTAGCTGGGTGTGGTGGCGGGCGCCTGTAGTCCCAGCTACTTGGAAGGCTGAGGCAGGAGAATGGCGTGAACCCCGGAGGCGGAGATTGCAGTGAGCCGAGATTGCACCACTGCACTGAAGCCTGGGCGACAGCGAGACTCCATCTCACCAAAAAAAAAAAAAAAAAAAAAAAATTGGGGGGCTGGGCGTGGTGGCTCACACCTGTAATCTCAGCACTTTGGGAGGCCAAGGTGGGCGAATCACGAGGTCAGGAGATTGAGACCATCCTGGCTAACACGGTGAAACCCCGTCTCTACTAAAAAAATACAAAAAATTAGCCAGGCGTGGTGGCACATGCCTGTAGTCCCAGCTACTCGGGAGGCTGAGGCAGGAGAATTGCTTGAACTCAGGAGGCAGAGGTTGCAGTGAGCCGAGATAGTGCCACTGCACTCCAGCCGGGGTGACAGAGCAAGACTCCGTCTCAAAAAAAGGTAAGCTATGCACTCAAAGAAGGAAATTTTCATCTTTGACCAGATCCCAAAAAGCCCATTTCCACCCCAAAGTATTGAAACGCATATATTCTACTAATATTAATAATTTATTGAGCAATTAAGTTCCAGGAACCCAGCTAAGCCTCTCACGTGGACTACACGATGAAATTCATGTCCTCTTTGGTCCTCACTACAACTCAGAGGTAACATGATTTTACTGAGGTACAGTAATTTTACTGAGGCAAGTGGTGGGACCTGGATTCCAGAAGCAATACTGTTTTGTGTGAAATGCCACATCGCTGTAAAAGTCTGTTAGGAAGGGATTACCCCCCTCCCCCCCAAAAAAAAGTCCACTCAAGATTCCCTCGACTCCTCACCATACTCATACATTTTAGCTCACAAATCAAAACAGCCGTGATTAGTGCAAAGCTAAGAACCTTTGACTGCTATAATTTAAAATATTTGAGCAGTGGGTGGCGTGCTTCCAGCTACTCCGGCGCTGAGGTGGGAGGATCACTTGAGCCCGGGAGGTAGAGGCTGCAGTGAGCTATGATCACGTTACTGCACTCCAGCCTGGGCGACAGGGTGAGACCGTCTCAAAAAAATGTTTTTTTTTTTCTATCCAAATTTGGCCTTAAGATATCATCTTACAGCAAGTACCTTTGCTGCAAATAAAAATTCGCGATTTTTAAAAGGGACAAGAGAGAGTCAATGTTTTGTTTGTTTGTTTGGTTGGTTGGTTGTTTTGTTGTTGTTGTTGTTGTTTGAGACGAAGTCGGCCCAGGCTGGTCTCGGACTCCCGGCCTCAAGCTATCACTCCTACCTCGGTCTCTTAAAGCGCTGGGATTACAGGTGTAAGCCACCGCGCCCGGTCTACTCCAGATCTTTAAAATCGCTTTTCAGCGCCGGACGACTCCTGGAGTGACCAGGTTCTGAAACGCGCCCTGGGTCTTGGCGAGAATCTGAACAACCACCGGGGTAGAAGAAAGAGGTGGACACTAGGGCCAGGCGAGGTAGAACCGAACCCGGTAGCTTCCGTTTTCCGAGTTGGCATGCGCAGCCGCACCTGTCACGTGGACGCGTTGTCACGTGACTGCGTCAGAGGCCCTCGCGTTGGAACCGGCGGACGTGGTTGGCGTTGTGGGGCAGGGGGTGGTGGGGCAAGATGGCGGCACACCTGTCCTATGGGCGAGTGAACCTAAACGTGCTGCGCGAGGCGGTGCGTCGCGAGCTGCGCGAGTTCCTGGACAAGTGCGCAGGAAGCAAGGTGAGGGGCGGGAGGCAGCGACACCGCCCTCGCCTCCCTTGGTCCGGCCTGGCTTAATCCGTTCCCTGCCGCCTGAGTTCGCGGTTTACGAGGTCCCCGGAGCTTCCAAGGAGACGAGCCTCAGGGCCCTTTTACCTGCACCCCTGTAGCGATGAAGCGGGGGCCCTGGGCGTACAGCCTGGAGCCGGAGTGGCACCACGACTGTTTTGTGAGAGCAGAGTAAGCCACTGTGATAGCCTGGCCGCTGATGAGCCGCTTTACGTCAGGTGTTTCCTCTGCTGCCTGCCGAGGCACCGGACGGGTGGGCGGTCCAACAATGTGGATGGTCCAGTGTCCATTCATTACGGGGATCATACGTGTCAGTAGAAATCGTACCTTAGAAACTCTCTTGAAACACCAGCACCTTGCAACCTGCTGCTCACGCGTGTTAAGAGAGAAGTTGTAATCATCTGGGCTTTTAACCTGGCCTCCTAAGATAGTATAACTTATCTAGTAGCACCGTTTTCACAAGGGAGACAGATCAGAGATTTTATAGGATTTGTTTTAAATGGTGTCACCTGTCCTTCATCCTCTTAGGGTTTATCTGTCACCCTAAGTTACTGACAGTACAACTGTGAAAAGTCGAACTGGGGAGCCTCAGTCTTGGAGAGAACAGAACCCGAAGAGGTAGAGTAGTTGCTAGCAGCCTTTGAGAGAAAAAAACAGGCTACATCATAGGGGTCCAGTTTCAATTCAGCAAAGGATGCTGAAATCTGAATAGCATCATAGATTGTATCAATGTCAATTTCCTGGTTGTAATATGTTACCCCTGGAGGAAACTGAGCAAAGTGTACAGGCGCTCGCTCTGTATTATTTCTTTTAATTAAATGTTAATGTACAATTATTTAAATAAATATTTTAATTTAAGAAAAAAATTTATACTGGAGTTAAACAGTAGAAATACTCATAGGGGTCCAGAGCAGTGACTCGTGGTGTCAAAAAGTCCTAGGTTGGAGTCCTCACTCCCTTACACTCTGTATGGTCTAAGGTCTCTATATGGCCTTGGAAAATTACTTAAACTTACTGAGCTTTTAAGAATTTTCTCTTCTGGCCAGGCGTGGTGGAAGAGGAAGTGCAATGTAATCCCAGCACTTTGGGAGGCCACGGCAGGCAGATCGCTTGAGCCCAGAGTTGGAAACCAGCCTAGGCAACATGGCGAAATCTCATCTCTACTAAAACACAAATTAGCCTGATGTGGTGGCACACACCTGTAGTCCCGGTTACTCCAGAGGCTGAGACAGGAAGATCACCTGTGCCCAGGAAATCGAGGCAGTGAGCTGTGATTCCACCACTGCCCCGTCTCCAAAAGAAAAAAAAAAAAATCCTCTTTTGCCAAAATAAGATTTGTGATACCTATATCGTAGGTTTTAATTCTGTATAATTGACAATTTCCATATAGCTCAATTTGATAAATCCATGACACAGATATACAAGGATGTGAATGTGGTCAGAAGTAATTAAATTTTTTTTTATTCGGCTGCATGCATTGGCTCATGCTTGTCATCCCACCACTGTGGAAGGACAAGGTGGGTGGATCACCTTAGGTCAGGAGTTCGAGACCAGCCTGGGCAACATAGTGAAACTTCATCTCTACTAAAAGTACAAAAATTGGCCAGGCATGGTGGTGCATGCCTGTAATCCCAGCTACTCAGGAGGCTGAGGCAGGAGAATCACTTGAACCCTGGAGGCGGAGGTTGCAGTGTGCTGAGATCACACCACTGTACTCTAGCCTGGGCAACACTCAAGACTCTGTCTCAAAAATGAAATAACAGCAAAACCCCAAACATTTTAAAATTCTTTTTTCTGCTTTATTGTTATTTTAATCTTGTAACACTAAGAGAAAATTTTTTAACCCAGAATTTGAAGCAAATATTCCTCCTGTTTATGATAGGCAATTTTTTATTGATATTGTTAAAATTCCTGATATTAACTATAATAAGAGAATGTTTCTCCCCTCTTACAGGCAATAGTTTGGGATGAATACCTAACTGGACCCTTTGGCCTGATTGCACAGTATTCACTATTGAAGGTAAATGAGCTATTTGGGTTTTGTTAGGGGATTAATAATTCTGTACTTTAGCAGTTATGATAGGATTTTATATTTCTTCCTGAATCATTGGTTTGCAAAGCTGTTTGGTCTTTATAAACACTAATACTAGTGCCCGATTAACATTTTGTATCCATTGGCCAGTGATTCTGTACTGATTCTAGCATTATATTATGTGACCATTACCTGGTGTCTTTGATAGTTCATCATGTAAGCATCATTTGAATGCTGATGCAGTAACAGTGGCTTTAGGGCCGGGCGCGGTGGCTCATGCCTGTAATCCCAGCACTTTGGGAGGTCGAGGCGGGTGGATTACGAGGTCAGGACTTCAGGACCAGCCTGGCTAATGTGGTGAAACTCTGTCTCTACTAAAAATACAAAAATTAGCTGGGCACGGAGGTGCGCGCCTGTAATCCCAGATACTTGGAAAGCTGAGGCAGGAGAATCACTTGAACCCAGGAGGCGGAGGTTGCAGTGAGCCAAGATCGCGCCGTTGCGCTCCAGCCTGGGTGACAGGGCGAGACTCCGTCTCAGAAAAAAAAAAAACGAAAAAACAGTGGCTTTATACTGAAACTTTGTCCTTTTTTTTTTTTTTGAGAGGGAGTCTGGCTCTGTCGCCCAGGCTGGAGTGCAGTGGCCGGATCTCAGCTCACTGCAAGCTCCGCCTCCCGGGTTTACGCCATTCTCCTGCCTCAGCCTCCCGAGTAGCTGGGACTAGAGGCGCCTGCCACCTCGCCCGGCTAGTTTTTTTTGTATTTTTTAGTAGAGATGGGGTTTCACCGTGTTAGCCAGGATGGTCTTGATCTCCTGACCTCGTGATCCGCCCGTCTCGGCCTCCCAAAGTGCTGGGATTACAGGCTTGAGCCACCGCGCCCGGCCGAAACTTTGTCCTTTATGTATTTGGCTTTGAGGGAATCTAAATTTCGATATTAAAATATTAACGTGCACTTGATTGGGGGTATTTATGATTTCTGAGTCTGAAAATGACAGGCAAATTTCAGTCTTTTTGTTAACCTTTTGTGTATGTGTTCGCCTAGGAACATGAAGTGGAAAAAATGTTCACACTTAAAGGGAATCGTTTGCCGGCAGCTGATGTCAAGAATATTATTTTTTTTGTCAGACCCAGGCTAGAGTTGATGGATATAATTGCTGAAAACGTGCTCAGGTATCTCAGAGCTTGTGTTTGATCTAAAAGAGTTTGGTCCTTATGATGCTTTTAATGTATGAGCTCCTTCTCATGGAAGACCCTCACTCTTGCCAGTGCAAGGTGGTCTTTTGAAAAACTGGGATAAGCATGGAAGAATATGAAAGAGAAGATGGGGGCTGAGGGAAGGTGGAAATGGTTAATGGGTACAAAAAAAAATAGAATGAATAAGACTTACTATTTGATAGCACAGCAGAGGGACTATAGTTAATAATAATTACATATTTTTAAACTTGAAGAGTGAGGCTGGGCATGGTGGATCACACTTGTAATCCCAGCATTTTGAGAGGCCAGAGCAGGTGGATCACTTGAGGTCAGGGGTTCGAGACCAGCCTGGCCAACATAGTGAAACCCCGTCTCTACTAAAAATACAAAAATTAGCCAGGTGTGGTGGCATGTGCCTGTAGTCCCAGCTACTCGGGAGACTGAGGCATGATAATCTTTTGAACCTGGGAGGCAGAGGTTGCAGTGAGCTGAGATCACGCCACTGCACTCCAGCCTGGGCGACAGAGGGAGACTCCGTCTCAAAAAAAGAAAAGAGTGTAATTGGATTGTTTGTAACTCAAAGAATAAGCGCTCGAGAGGATGTGCCTGCCTGTTCTCCATGATGTTCTTATTTCCCACTGCATGCCCATATCAAAACATCTCATGGACCCCATAAATACATGTGCCTGCTATGTACCCCTCAAAAATTGAAAATAGAGAAGATGGGAAACTTAGGAGGTCGTTCTCAGCAGTTTGAGAGGAGGATTATCCTATAACCCCATTCCTTCAGGATAGCCAAAAGCTTAAACCTGTGTCAGTAAAAAGGACCTAGTTTAAAAAAATAAACCTCCAGCAGTAATTTTTAAATATACTGCATGTACTTGAATTTCATAAGCAAAAAAAAGAAAAAAAGCTGATTAAAATTTAATATAGCATCCAGTCTATAGAGGAAGTGCTCCCAGCCCAGTCTCCACTCTGTGGTACAATTGATTGTTGCAGCCCCTAAAATCTTAAAAGCATGTGGGCTATTTTTGGAAGTCCTCTGTCAAGGAGAGTAAGGCCGGGAGTCAAGAGTGACCTTTCATTTTAATTTAAGACTCTTTGTGGCTGCATTGCTTCGGTTGAAGAACCATTTGTTTTTAGTGAGACACAGATACCCTATTTCAATAAACCTGAGAGCTTTAATGCCCCGTAAATGGTTTAAGAGAATGCTAGAAAGTTCTAGCCAGGACTCAGTGCTGCTTTCCTGTCGGGGAAGAAAGAGAGAGAGAGTGGGCACAGCTGTAACACTTTCTGTCTGAGAGTCAGTTTTTGGTTATTTTTTTGAGACACAGTCTCACTCTGTTGCCCAGGCTGGAGTGCAGTGGTGGGATCTCTGCTCACTGCAACCTCTGCCTCCAGGGTTCAAGCAATTCTCCTGCCTTAGCCTCCCAAGTAGCTGAGATTACAGGCACACCATACCCAGCTAATTTTTGTATATTTTATTTTATTTTTTATTTTGGGATGGAATCTCACTCTGTTGCCCAGGCTGGAGTGCAGTGGCGTGGTCTTGGCTTACTGCAACCTCTGCCTCCCGGGTTCAAGTGATTCTCTTTCCTCAGCTTCCCGAGTAGCTGGGATTACAGGTTCCTGCCACCATGCCCGGCTAATTTTTGGTATTTTTAGTAGAGATGGGGTTTCACCATGTTGACTAGGCTGGTCTCGAACTCCTGACCTTGTGATCCGCCCGCCTGGGCCTCCCAGAGTGCTGGGATTACAGGTGTGAGACACTGTGCCCGGCCATTTTTGTATATTTTATAGAAACGGGGTTTTGCCCTCTTGACCAGGCTGGTCTCGAACTCCTGACCTCAAGTGATCTGCCCACCTTGGCCTCCCAAAGTGTTGGGATTACAGTTGTGAGCCACTGCACCCAGCCTGAGAGTCAGTATTTATATTATTTATCTAGCCAGCATTTATTTAGTGCCTGCTGTGTGCCAGGCAGTGGGGATAAAAAAAGCAAAGTGGTCTATGACTTTTAGGAGCTCATAAGCTAACAAATGTTGCTTCCTTTGCAGTGAAGATAGACGAGGCCCAACGAGAGATTTTCATATTCTGTTTGTGCCACGCCGTAGCCTGTTGTGCGAACAGCGATTGAAGGATCTGGGAGTCTTGGGATCCTTTATTCACAGGGAGGAGTACAGCTTAGATCTCATTCCATTCGATGGGGATCTCTTATCCATGGAATCAGAGGGTGCGTTCAAAGTAAGTTTGGCATTTCCTTAACTTGAGGCATTAATTTTTGCCCAGTTTCTGAGTGTGAAAGTATCACAGTATTGATTACTGTGAAGCTGAGTCCTGTTTTATATGTTTACTGATGCTTCAGATTTTCTATTCAAAAAATTGTTCATTTTCTTTGCCCATTTTTTTCTCTTTGAGTAATTCTTCGTATATTCTAGATGTTGACCATTATGGGTTATAAAAGCTGCAAGTATCTTCCCAGTCTGTGACTTGTCTTTCAACTTTGTTTTTTGTTGTTGTTTTATTTTATGTTATTTTATTTTATTTTGAGATGGAGTCTCGCTCTGTCGCCCGGGCTGGAGCGCAGTGGTGTGGTCTCGGCTCACTGGAACCTCCGCCTCCTGGGTTCAAGGGATTCTCCTGCCTCAGCCACCTGAGTAGCTGAGGCGTGTGCCACTATGCCCAGATAATTTTTGTATTTTTAGTACAGATGGGGTTTCACCATGTTGGTTTGCCAGGATGGTCTTGATCTCTTGACCTCGTGATCCGCCCGCCTCGGCCTCCCTAAGTGCTGAGATTACAGGCGTGAGCCACTGTACCCGGCTTAACTTTCTGTATAATGTCTTTTATCATGTAGACACTTCCCATTAAAAGTAGTTAAATTTTAAAATAATAGCTTTATTTATTATAATTCACAATACTGGCTGAGCTAAGTGGCTCATGACTGTAATCCCAGCACTTTAGGAGGCTGAGGCGGGTGGATCACCTGAGATCAGGAGTTTGAGACCAGCCTGGGAAACATAGGGAAACCCCGTCTCTACTAGAAATACAAAAATTAGCCGGGTGTGGTGGTGGGTGCCTGTGGTCCCAGCTACTCAGGAGGCTGAGGCAGGAGAATCACTTGAACCTGGGAGGTGGAGGTTGCAGTGAGCTGAGATCACGCCACTGCATTCCAGCTTGGGTGACAGAGGGAGACTCTATCTCAAAAAAAAATAAAAACAGAACCAAAACTCACAATGCCATGAAATTCTCTCCTTTAAGGTGTGAAATTCCAGTGGTTTTTAGTGTATTCACAAAGTTGTGCAACTATCTCCACTATCTAAGTATGGCACATTTTAACTATCCCAAAAAGAATTCCCATGCCCAGTAGCAGTCCTTCCCTATCTTTCCTTCCCCCAGCCTCTGGCAGCCACTAATCTAGTTCAGTCTGTATGAATTCACCTATTCTGGAGTTTTCTTTTTTTTCTTTTTTTGAGGTAGAGTCTCACTCTTTTGCCCAGGTTGGAATGCAGTGACATGATCATACCTCACTGCAGCCTTGACCTCCTAGGCTTGAGTGATCTTCCAGCCTCAGCATTTTGAGTAGCTGGAACTACAGGCATGTGCCACCACACCTGGCTAACTTTTAAAAATTTCTTTTATTTCTATTTTTATTTTTTGGAGAGACAGCATCTTACTATGTTGTCCAGGCTGGTTTTGAACTTATTCTGGAGATTTCTTAGAAATGAAATCCTGTAATACATATGTGGTCCTTTGTGTCTGGCATCTTCACTTAGTATAATGTTTTCAGGGTTCATCCAGGTTGAAGCCTGTGTGAGGCCTTCATTCCTTCATATTGCTGAATAGTATTCCATTGTAATGATATTATCATTCATCAGTTGATGGACATCTGATGGGTTGTTGCCACTTTCTGGCTGTCACAATACTGCAAATATTGTGAAAAGTTTTTATGTGGATGTATGGTTTCATTTCTCTTAGATATACCTAGGAGTAGAGACTGGGCGTGGTGGCTCACGCCTGTGATCCTAGCACTTTGGGAGGCTGAGGTGGGCTGATCACCTGAGGTTGGGAGTTCGAGACCAGCCTGACCAACATGGAGAAACTCCATCTTTACTGAAAATACAAAATTAGCCGGGCATGGTGGCACATGCCTGTAATCCCAGCTACTTGGGAGGCCAAGACAGGAGAATTGCTTGAACCTGGGAGGTGGAGGTTGCAGTGAGCCGAGATTACACCATTGCACTACAGCCTGGGCAACAAGAGTGAAACTCTGTCTTAAATAAATAAATAAATACACACGCACACACACACACACCCCCCTAGGAATAGAATTGCTGAGTCACGTGGTAACTCTACATTTAACAATTGGAGGAGCTGCGAAACTTTTGCACTGAAGCTGTACCGTTTGTACTCCTAGCAGCAGTGTGTGAGGGTTCCAGTTGTATATCCCCATGGACGTACTTGTTATTCTGCCTTTTTTTTTTTTTTTTTTGAGACGGATTGTCACTTCGTCACCCAGCCTGGAGTGCAGTGGCGCGATCTCGATCTTGGCACACTGCAACCTCTGCCTCCTGGGCTCAAGCGATTCTCCCGCCTCAGCTTCCTGAGTAGCTGGGATTACAGATACATGATTTCCAAATATTTTCTTTTGTTCTGTGAGTTCTTTTCACTTTCTTGGTGAAATTGGTGTCGTTCAATGCACTAAAGTTTTACATTTTGATGAAGTCCCTTTTATCCTGTTTTCCTCTTGTTACTTGTGCTTTCAGTATCATCTCTGAGAAACCGTTGTCTATCCCAGGATCACAAAGATTCACTCTGAGGTTTCCTTCTAAGAGTTTTATAATTTTTTATTTTTTAAAGAGACGGGTCTTACTATGTTGCCCAGGCTGGTCTCAAACTCCTCTGAGCTCAGGCAATCCTCCCACCTCAGCCTCCCAAAGTGCTGGGATTACAGGCATGAGCCACCATGCCCAGCTTATGATTTTTTCACGTCTTACGTTTCGGTCTTCAACCCATTTTAAGTTAATTCTGTATATAATGCGAGGTGGGGGTCCAAATTTCATTTTTTGCACATGGATATGTGTTTGTTCCAGCACTATTTGTTGAAAAAACTGTATTTTCCTCATTGAATTGTCTTGGTACCCTTGTCAAAAATCAACTGTTCACAAACGTAAGGGTCTGTTTTTGGTCTTTCAGTTCTCTTCCACTGATCTGTATGTCCGTATGTCCATCCTTATGCCAGTACTACACTGTCTTGATTACAGTAGCTTTGCCATAAGCTTTGAAATCAGAAGTGTGAATTTTTCATCCTAAGGCAGGTAAATATATCACTTTTGTTCTTTTAGATTGTGCTTTTTGAGTCTTCATAAATCTTCTACTCTGCAGACAAAGAAGGAAATCTTTTGTTTGTTTTTTTTTTTGAGATGATGTCTCACACTGTCACCCAGACTGGAGTGCAATGGTGCGATCTTGGCTCACTGCATCCTTTGCCTCCTGGGTTCAAATAGTTCTCCTGCCTCAGTCTCCTAAGTAACTAGGATTACAAGGCACATGCTGCCATGCCCAGCTAATTTTGTTGTATATTAGTGGAGATGGGGTTTCACCGAGTTGTCCAAGCTGGTCTTGAACTCTTAAGCTTCCACCCACGCCAGCCCGTTTTTTTTTTTTTTTTTTTTTTTTTTTTTTGAGGCAGAGTCTCACTTTGTTGCCCAGGCTGGAGTGCAGTGGCACAATCTCGACTCACTGCAACCTCCACCTTCTGGGTTCAAGTGATTATCTTGCCTCAGCTTCCCAAGTAGCTGGGATTACAGGCATCTGCCACCACGCCTGCCTAATTTTTGTATTTTTAGTAGAGACAGGATTTCACCATGTTGCCCAGGCTGATCTCGATATCCTGGCCTCAGATGATCCACCTGCCTTGTCCTCAGAAAGTGCTGGAATTACAGGCGTGAGCCACTGTGCCCAGCCTGAAGCTACTTTTTACCCCAGTTCTCAGACTGCCGCTTATCCCAGAAGCAATCACTATTTCTCTTTTTATTTTTTGGGGGGGGGATATTATATGCAGCTACGGCTCGTAGTATATAATCCCTCTCCACTTTTGTACAAGTAGTAGCATATGACATATACACTTTGGTATGTTGCGTTATTCTCTTAATAATATATCTGAGTCATTTTCTACCACATATGGCAATGCTTGTGTTATTCTCATTTGAAGCTGCATAAGGTTCCATTGTTTGGATGTACCAGAATGTATTCAATCAGCCTTCTAGTGGAGGGCACTTTTTTCCTCCCTATGCTGTTGGAGGCCATGCTACCGATAATGAGTCTGTATGTAGGCCCCTCTGCACATGTGCCCTTTGCAGGCTGCCTTTGCCTTGGTCGTTTCTTTTGATATTGCTTCTGGTAGTTTTGGCTGTGTGTATGTTTTTAACATAATCACACTTATCCATGTTTCTTTGATTTATGAGTTTATGATGCTGCTGCTGCTGCTGCTGGTGGTGCTGCTCTGGAGACTAGAACTTTTTTTTTTTTAATTGTTTTTGAGACAGATTCTTACTCAGTCACCCAGGCTGGGGTGCAGTGGCATAATCTCAGCTCACCGCAACTTC
This sequence comes from Mandrillus leucophaeus, assembly GCF_000951045.1. Classification (NCBI taxonomy): domain Eukaryota; kingdom Metazoa; phylum Chordata; class Mammalia; order Primates; family Cercopithecidae; genus Mandrillus; species Mandrillus leucophaeus. The sequence continues at coordinate 7,958,025 of NW_012107585.1, read as the reverse complement.
CACCTCCCCAGTTCAAGCAATTCTCCTGTCTTAGCCATCGAGTAACTGGGATTACAGGCACATGCCACCATGCCCAGCTAATTTTTGTATTTGTAGTAGAGATGGGGTTTCACCATGTTGGCCAGGCTGGTCTCGAACTCCTGACCTCAAGAGATCTGCCCTCCTCGGCCTCCCAAACTGCTGGGATTGCAGGTGTGAGCCGCTGTGCCTGGCCTTTTTTTCTTCTTACCAATAAAATACTTAGAAGGTAGAGACTAGAACTTTAGAGAACCACTGGTATAGTACATTAAATTATTCGAATCATTTTTTTCCCCGTTGTGTTGTTACAGAGATCACCTCGTTAAAAGAGTTAATTTGTTGACAGTTTTCACAAAAAGGGGGGAAATGCAACTTATTTAAAAAAATAAAATAGGCCAGGCACAGTGGTTCATGCCTGTAATCCCAGCACTTTGGGAGACCAAGGTGGGAGGATCACTTAAGGCCAGGAGTTCGAGACCAGCCTGGGCAACAGAGTGAGGCCCTGTCTTTACAAAAAATTAGCCAAGCATGGTGATGTGCACCTGTCATTCCAGCTACTCAGGAGGCTGAGGCAGAAGGATCACCTGAGCCCAGGAGGTTGAGGCTGCAGGGAGCTGTGGTCACACCAATGCACTCCTGCCTGGGTGACAGAGTGAGACATGGCCACAGAAAAAAGTGAAAAATAAAAAAGTTAATCTGGGACAGTAGAAGTCAGTGGCACTACCAACTAGTGCTATAACCAGGGGACTTTCTTGGCCTTTTTTTTTTTTTTTTTTTTTTGAAACAGAGTCTCACTCACTCTTGTTGCCCAGGCTGGAGTGCAGTGGCGCAATCTCGGCTCACTGCAACCTCCGCCTCCCAGGTTCAAGCGATTCTCCTGCCTCAACTTCCCGAGTAGTTGGAATTAGGTGCCCACCACCACACCTGGCTAATTTTTTGTATTTTTAGGAGAGACAGAGTGTCACCATGTTGGCCAGGCTGGTCTCGAACTCCTGACCTTATGATCCTCTCGCCTCAGCCTTCCAAAGTGCTGGGATTACAGGCTGGGCCACGGCGCCCAACCCTCTTGGCTCTTTTGTACCCTGTTCCCTAGTGGTTTGCTTACACTAAATCCCATCTGATGGTAATACAGATTTCCCTCTAACATTTTATAGGAAAATTTCAGTGTACCAAAAAATTGAATTGTACAGTGAACACCCATCTATCCACCACTTATCTTCTGCATTAACAGTTTTCTGTATGTGCTTTATCACATACCTGTGATGGTATACCCATTTTTTATTAATCCATATTTGTGTATTTAATGGGAATTGGTAGCAGCCGAAGCAAACTCTCTTGGAGTGACAAAATCTGTGCAGAGGAGAAATAACCTGTTTATGTTACTTATGATTTGTAAGGAAGGGCAGAACTATTTTCTTTGTTTTTTTTCTTGAAACTGAGTTTCACTCTGTTTCTGCCGCCTAGGCTGGAGTGCGTTGGTGCCATCTCTCACTGCAGCCTCCACCTCCTGGGTTCAAGTGATTCTCCTGCCTCAACCTCCTGAGTAGCTGGGACTATAGACGCCCGCCACCATGTCAGCTAATTTTTTGTGTTTTTAATAGAGACAGGGTTACACCATGTGTCCCAGGCTGGTCTCGAACTCCTGACCTCAGGTAATCCACCACCTCAGCCTCCCAAAGTGCTGGGATTAGAGGCCTGAGCCACTGTGCCTGGCCAGAACTATTTTCTACTGAGAATTTCAAGTCTTTGGCTTTGTACATTCACCTAAGATGCTGTTTAGAAAGAAAGGATTTTGAAGCCAGGTGCGGTGGCTCACGCCTGTAATCCCAGCACTTTGGGAGGCCGAGACGGGCAGATCACGAGGTCAGGATATCGAGACCATCCTAGCTAACACGGTGAAACCCCGTCTCTACTAGAAATACAAAAAATTAGCCGGGTGCGGTGGCGGGTGCCTCTAGTCCCAGCTTCTCGGGAGGCTGAGGCAGGAGAATGGCGTGAACCCGGGAGGCAGCGGAGCTTTCAGTGAGCTGAGATCGCGCCACTGCACTCCAGCCTGGGTGACAGAGCGAGACTCCGTCTCAAAAAAAACAAAAAAAAAAAAGAAAGAAAGAAAGAAAGGATTTTGGCCGGACATGGTGGCTCATACCTGTAATTCCAGTACTTTGGGAGGCTGAGGTGGGCAGATCACCTGAGGTCAGGAGTTTGAGACCAGCCTGGGCAACATAGCAAAACCCCATTTCTACTAAAAATAAAAAAATGAATAAATAAAAATTAGCTGGGTGTGGTGGTGCATGCCTGTAATCCTAGCTACTTGGCAGACTGAGGCAGGAGAATCACTTGAGCCAGGAGGCAGAGGTTGCAGTGAGCCGAGATCGCACCACTGTACGCCAGCCTGGGCAATAGAGCGAGACCCTATCTCAACAACAACAATGAAAAAAAAAGGCGGGGGGTTTGGGGGAGTTGGAAGAAGTGGCAGAAAAAAAAAAAGAAAGGACTTATCTGGATGGTAAAGCTAAGAGCTTTACCTAAGAGCCTAATTTTAAAGTCAACCCCAAGTTTTGACGGAGATGACATAATCGTATTTCTGTGATTTTCAATACTGAGCACAACTTGGTGGTTTCCTGGCTTCAGGAGGCACATCTAGATCTCTGTGTTTTGAGTTACGATTGTGATCATCTATGTCATTGCTCTGTGTAAAATGTGAGAATTAGAGTTCTGCCCAGTTGAATGCTCAATAGCATTGCTTAAGGTACTGTGGTCTTTATTCGCATATATAAAAATCAGCATATATAAAATCTGCCTCTTTTATGCAAGCTGCAAGGTATTCTGTTGTGTGGGTGTGTGAGACTTTGGGGTAAAAAAAAAAAATGTGCATTTAAATGTTAAGGTTACTGAGCTGGGTGTGGTGGCACTTTGGAAGGCCGAGGCAGACAGATCATCTGAGGTTAGGAGTTTGAGACCAGCCTGGGCAACATAGTAAAACCCCATCTCTACTAAAAATATAAAAAATTAGCCAGGCATGGTGGTGAGCGCCTATGATCCCAGCTACTCAGGAGGCTGAGGCAGGAGAATCGCTTGAACTCAGGAGGTGGAGGTTGTAGTGAGCTGAGGTTGCCCCACTGCACTCCAGCCTGGGCGATAGAGCAAGACTCTGTCTCAAAAAAAAAAAAAAACCACAAGATTAAAATCTGTTGCTAATTTTTACATCTTTTAAAAAATATTGTAAAAGAGATGTCTTTGTAGTAGTACAACTTTAAAAAATTAAGTAAAATATGAATGCTATTTGGAGGGGAGTTCCTTAATATCTTTTTTTTTGAGACAGAATCTTGCTTTATGCCCAAGCTGGAGTGCAGTGGCATAATCTTGGCTCACTGCAACCTCCACCTCCCGGATTCAAGTGATTCTCCTGTCTCAGCCTCCTGAGTAGCTGGGATTACAGGCACACGCCACCACGCCCAGCTAATTTTTGTATTTTTAGTAGAGACAGGGTTTCACCATGTTGGTCAGGCTGGTCTCGAACTCCCAACCTCATGATCCACCCCCCTCAGCCTCCCAAAGTGCAGGGATTAGAGGCATGAGCCACTGTGCCTGGCCCTTAATGTCTTTTGCCCTTGGATGTTCATCTGATCTGGAGCTTTAAGTAGTTTTGCCAAAAAGTGTGTCTGTTGACATTCTCAATGATGGTCTGCCATATTCTGGGAAATGTTAAAATACACCACACTTGAAAGAGTAGTCTGGCAACACTTTCAATAATAACCAAATGCTCCCCACCATGTCTGCCATCCTTCCTCTCTGGGGCAGAGGGTCTGACAAGTGACAACCACGTTCTCTCTTCCTCAGGACCTGGACCCTCAGGGCCCCCTCATTTCTGGCTGTGGACAGCAGGGACATGTTGGGTTGGTAGGGGTGGAGGGAATTGATAAAATGTACCGTATTGACTTATGAGTGGATAATGGTTGTAAAAAACCCAAATCATTCCATATAAAAGCTAACTGTTAGGCCGGGCGCGGTGGCTCACGCCTGTAATCCCAGCACTTTAGGAGGCCGAGACGGGCAGATCATGAGGTCAGGAGATCGAGACCATCCTGGCTAACATGGTGAAACCCCATCTCTACTAAAAATACAAAAATTAGCTGGGCGCGGTGGAGGGCGCCTGTAGTCCCAGCTACATGGGAGGCTGAGGCAGGAGAATGGCGTGAACCTGGGAGGCGGAGCTTGCAGTGAGCCAAGATTGCGCCACTGCACTCCAGCCTGGGTGACAGAGCGAGACTCCATCTCAAAAACAAAAGAAAAAAAAAAAGCTAACTGCTATTGAGCATTTGCTATATGTTTCAGGTACTGCGATCAAATGCTTTACATGTATTTTTCTCATGTAATCCTTGCCCTATGTGGACTATACTCCCTTCTACATATGAATAAATTGAGGCACAGAGAGATTCTCTAACTGGCCCAGGGCACAGCTAGTAAGTGACACAGCTGGGTTCAGAACAAGGCAACCTGAGTCTAGAATCTGTGCTTTGATCCACCTGTATCAAAAGTGACCGCTTCCCTCCTCTCACTTCGCAGGTGGGTTTTTTCTCTCTCTCCGTCTTTTTTTCTTTTTTTTTTTTAAAGGGGTAGGGTCTTGCTCTGTTGCCCAGAGGGGAGTGTGGCAGTGCGATCATAGCTCACTACAGCCTCAAACCCCTGGGCTCTGGTGATCCTCCTGCCTTATCCTCCTGAGTAGCTCAGATACAGATGCGTACCACTATCCTTGGCTAATTTAATTTTGTGTAGATACAGGGTCTCACTATGTTGCCCAGGCTGGTCTCAAACTCCAGAGCTCAAGCGATCCTCCTGTCTTGGCCTCCTAAAGTGCTGGGGTTACAGCCATGCACCTAGCCTTCCCAGGTGGTTTTGTGTGTATTTGGAGGTCCTTTTTTCAGTGCAAATATATATATTTTTTATAAAATGAGATCATACTCAAGAGATTGTGGCCTTCAGTTGTCAGTTGTCATGAAAATCTGCCTCACCCTTTGTAAAAACAATAAAGTATTCTGTCCTGTGGTCTTTTGTATTTCTGGGTAATTAGCATGTGGCTCTCCCAGCATGTCCTGCCAGAGTTTACTGTCACCAGTGAATGGGAACCCATCGTTCAGTGTAAGTCTGTATTCTTCCGTCTTTTATTTAAGAGCTTATTCAGAAGAGCTGGCATGCTGGGTGAACAGTTTCTCCCAGAAGCCCCGGCTCTGCCCAGGAGAGGCGCTTCCAGGGCTGCATCCACCCTGGGGCTGCCAGCCTCAGGGCCTGGTCTGACAGGCAGCAGTTTTGGAAAATGAACTTGAGTTCCCAATTTTCCTGGCACAGTGTGAAATAACTGGAAATGATTTTATTGTCTGTTGGTGCACCCCAGCCCCAGGAACAGAGATGGACCCCTGGGAGGCCCCCATGGCCTGGCAGTAATTGACCTTTCCCCTCACAGGAGTGCTACCTGGAGGGTGACCAGACGAGCCTGTACCATGCAGCCAAGGGGCTGATGACCCTGCAAGCTCTGTACGGAACGATCCCCCAGATCTTTGGGAAAGGAGAATGCGCTCGGGTAAGAACCAGCTGCTTTCTGGTGGTAAAGAAGGGGCCCTTCACACCCCAGAAGGGAGGAGGAACGGGAAGCTCCTTACAAACAAATTCTGTTGATCTTAATTATTTACGAATACTGTACTCATGAATTTGCCTACTGATTAAAATGCACTTATAACCCTCCAAGTCAGTGCTCATGGTGCTTTTGTGGGCGTGCACAGTGGTGACAGTTTGAGTAACCACTGTGCATGTTCCCAGCTGAGGCAGGTGACACTCCACCTTCCCATTTCAGCTCTCGGACTGCAAACAAGTGTCCTTTTCACAGTCTCACTGTCATGTTTTCCACACATCTGTACTTTTTTTGGTGATTTCACTGTTTAAAATGGCCCCCAAACGTAGGGCTGAGGTGCAGTCTGGTGTCCTGTGCACAAGAAGGCTGTGGTGTGCCTGGCAGAGACATTATGTGTGTCAGAGACGCTTCATTCAGGCATGAGTCACAGAGCTGCTGGCTGTCAGTTCAGTGTGAATGATCAATAATTATGTTAAGCCAGGCATCTTTAAGCAGAAACACATATAAAACTGGGTTATGTATTGATCAAATGACAAAAACATTGAGACCAGAGGCTCCTAGGAACCTAAGTCTGCATTTCTCCCAGGACCAATGGTTGCATCTTTGCTAATTTAGTGTTTGCGGTGACTTCATAGAACGTAACTACTGCCAATCACAAGAATAGACTGATCTGATTTTATGCCTCATTGGCAAATGGCAGCTTCCTTGGCGCAAGTGTTGGGATGGGTGCCAACAGCAAGGTGCTTTTCTAGAGCTGCTTATTTCTTAGCAATGCACTCTTCCAGTTTTTCTCCTTTTTCACTTTTTTGATTGCCTTGCTGGTTTTAGACAGATTTTCACATCTGCTCATTCCCAGGAGGGCCCCACCTCATCCAATGTTTTGTTTCCAGCAAGTGGCCAATATGATGATCAGGATGAAGAGAGAGTTTACAGGAAGCCAGAATTCAATATTTCCCGTTTTTGATAATCTCTTGTTGCTTGATCGGAATGTGGATTTATTAACACCTCTTGCCACTCAGCTGACATATGAAGGACTCATTGATGAAATTTATGGCATTCAGAACAGTAAGTACGTGACATCTGTTTTCACTAATAGGTAATATGAGAAGAATATCCTTTGTGGAGACTACTGTTTGTATATTGCACACTTAAGCATAATTTGAAGTCAGAGATCTAATTTTAATGATTCAAAGTGTACATGAATATAGACCTTTTTGTTAGCAATTTAGCAACACATAAAACTTTTCTAACCCTTGGCCCAAGAAAGCCCAAAGCCTAAGAACGTGCATTGAGGAATCATTCCAAAAAAGGGGATCAGTGAGGTTTGCATAAAAATTTCAATTTCCATTTTCTTACCAGAATTTTCCAAACAATTTCAGTGGATGAGTACATTATAAAATATTATGGAACCACCTGGGCATGGTGGCTCACACTTGTAATCCCAGCACTTTGGGAAGCCAAGGTAGGTAGATCACTTGAGGTCAGGAGTTCGAGACCAGCCTGGCAAACATGATGAGACCCCTGTCTCTACTAAAAATACAAAAAATTAGCCGAGTGTGGTGGCGCGTTCTTGTAGCCCCAGCTACTTGGGAGGCTGAGGTGCGAGAATTGCTCGAACCCAGGAGGAGGAGGTTGCCATGAGCTGAGATAGTGCCGCTGTACTCCAGCCTGCTGACAGAGTGAGACTCCGTCTCAACAAAAAAGAAAATACTATGGAACCATCAAAATAATAAATGTGGAACATGAAAAACTGCATAGCCATGTCTATTTCAGTTAGAAATTGTTATATATGTGTCTGCGTATATATGTGTGTTCCAAACTATATTTATATCTACAAAAAATAACTAAGAATACCATAAAAACCAGAAATAACTGGAGACAGAATACTCAGACCATGCCTCCAAAGGCTCAGTTGTTAGAAAGCTGCTTCCTTTACATAGACATCCGAGAACCCTTGAAACAATGAAAATACTGACCTCTGACTTTCAGACACTAGGATTCAGTGACATCTGAGCAAACTGCAGTTGTCGGTGACATGAGTTGGCCGTAAGTTTAGTGCCCAGGCCTGTCATTGTCCCCTGTGAGCAGAGGCCGGGGGTCTCCCACAGAGGGCACTGGCATTTGCAATGCACACATCCTTGCGGCCAGCAGTAGTTGAGGAAGGCGGTGGAAGCAGTGGCGTTTGTGCTGGGTTTGGAAAGACATGGAGAGTTTAGATGAAGATCCTGGGGCAGGGGCAGGCGGTATCATACACAAGTCATGACGAGCCAAACAGCGTGGTTGAGTGGAGCGCATGGCTGGAGAAATATTTTAGAAAATCGGCTAATACAGGGCCGGGCGCGGTGGCTCACGCCTCTAATCCCAGCACTTTGGGAGGCTGAGGCGGGTGGATCACAAAGTCAGGAGATCAAGACCCTCCTGGCTAACACGGTGAAACCCCATCTGTACTAAAAATACAAAAACTTAGCCGGAGATGGTGGCAGGTGCCTGTAATCCCAGCTACTCAGGAGTCTGAGGCAGGAGAATGGCGTGAACCTGGGAGGCGGAGGTTGCAGTGAGCCAAGATCGCGCCACTGTACCCCAGCTTGGGCGACAGAGTGAGACTCCGTCTCAAAAAAAAAAAAAAGAAAAACAACTGGTACAGAAGGTCAAGGCCACTCGATGGAAAATGTGGATGGCTGGCTAGAGCTTGGCCTTGGTGAGTGAGTAGGTCAGAGATCACAAGCATGTTTGGTTTGACTGGTTTTGGCCCACATGGTATTTATTTCTGTCAGTTTTTAAATGTGATACATTTTAAGTAATAATCCTGAATTATGCCATGACTTGAAAAATACTGGAAGCGGCCGGGCGCGGTGGCTCAAGCCTGTAATCCCAGCACTTTGGGAGGCCGAGGCGGGTGGATCACGAGGTCAGGAGATCGAGACTATCCTGGCTAACATGGTGAAACCCCGTCTCTACTAAAAATACAAAAAACTAGCCGGGCGTGGTGGCGGGCGCCTGTAGTCTCAGCTACTTGGGAGGCTGAGGCGGGAGAATGGCGTGAACCTGGGAGGCGGAGCTTGCAGTGAGCGGAGATCACGCCACTGCACTCCAGCCTGGGAGCACAGCGAGACTCCGTCTCAAAAAAAAAAAAAAAAAAAAAAAAAAAAAAAAAGAAAAATACTGGAAGCACTGGCAAGAGGCCACGCTCCCACTGGTGGCCAAGACCTAGTGCCTCTAGAACTCCCTGCCTCACCACAGACCCCCACACCTGTCTCAGCCTGGCCTTCTTCCCTCATCTGCGTAGTCCCCAGCTTCTATTGCCATCCTGAATGAGGCCACACGGAGCCAAGGGAAGGCCGGAGGAGAGGGATGTGGAAGAAAGATGAGGCCGGGTGCAGTGGCTCATGCTGGTAACCCCAGCACTTTGGGAGGCCAAGGCAGGCAGATCACTTGAGATCGGGAGTTTGAGACCAGCCTGACCAATATGGTGAAACCCCATTGCTACTAAAAATACACACACACACACAGAGCTGGATTTGGTGGCGCATGCCTATAGTACCAGCTACTCAGGAGGCTGAGGCATGAGAATCACTTGAACTTAGGAGGCGGAGCTTGCAGTGAGCCAAGATCGCACCACTGCACTCCAGCCTGGGCAACAGAGTGAGACGCTGTCTCAAAAAAATAATAATAAAAGAGGTGAAAAATTTTAAAAATATTTAGAAAGAAAGGAAGGGAGGAAAGGTCTGAAATTCAGAGGGAAACGGACCCGTGGTTGCCAGGACTGCGGGAAGGGGATGGGGAGCCACCACTTCCTGGCTACAGGGTTTCCCTTTAGGATGAAAAAGTGTGGAACTAGATACTGGCTGTGGTCCTACCATGTTGTATATGTACTAAATGCTACTGGATATTCACTGTAAGACAAAGTAGTAATTTTTATATTATGTGCCGTTTACCACAAGAATGGATGAATGAATGACGTGGGTGAGGGAATGGAGAGAGAGACATGAAGAGGCGTTTCCACATGCCTCCTCAAGGTCTTTAGTGGTAAGATTGTAAAGTCTTTTTATTACTGTTATTTGTCCAAAAAATGGCACCTTTAATACTTTTTAAAACCTTATTTATTGACAGAGGAATTTATTTCAGGAGAGCCCTATGCTGGGTCATGGGTGGAAATCAAAGAAACAGGGTTGTCCCAGAGCTTGTACCACCCAGGAAGGCATGAGAGAAGAGTTCTGAAGTTCAGGATGGGGAGTGACAGGGGGAGAGGGGGATAGCTGTATAGGAGAGGTGAGAGGTGGGAAGGGATTTTCCAGGAAGAGAAAAAATATGTATAAATTCCCATCCTCCTTTTAGCAAGTTTTTTTGTAATGTAAGTCAAACATTGATTAAGAAAAAAATTGGAAAAATAGAAGAAAACATAGATCCCTTATTATCCTCCAGCCCTACCCTGTGGCCCCAAACCTTGGGACAACCACTGCTAATATTGTGGTATCATTTCCTAGTCTTTTTTTCCCCTTGTGTAGTTTACTTTAGTTAACAAAAAATGGAATCAGGTTGCACAAATAGTTTCAAACCTGAGTTTTGATTTGGGATGCTAATGAGCATTTTCCCAGTGTATGTATACTGTAATCGTTATGTTAAAGTCCACAGTATAGGCCAGGCATAGTGGCTCATGCCTGTAATTCCAGCACTTTGGTAGGCCAAGGCGGGCCAATCACCTGAGGTCAGGAGTTCGAGACCAGCCTGACCAACATGGTGAAACCCTGTCTCTACTAAAAAAAAAAAAAAAATTAGCCGGGTGTGGTGGCGGGCGGCTCTAATCCCAGCTACTTGGGAGGCTGCGGCAGGAGAATTGCTTGAACCTGGGAGGTGGAGGTTGGCAGTAAGCCGAAATCGCGCCATTGCACTCCAGCCTGGGCAACGAGTGAAACTCTATCTCAGAAAAAAAAGGAAAATTCATAGTATATTTAAACCCTAGTTTACAGAGTCATTCCTCTAATGCTGGGCATTTTAGGTTTTGTGTGTGTGATTATAAAAACATCTGTATACATAACTGGGGTTTTTGTTGTTTTTGTTTTTTGTTTGTTTGTTTTTAATAGAGACGGGTTTCACCATGTTGCCCAGGCTGTTCTCGAACTCCTGAACTCAAGCAATTCACCCTCCTCAGACTCCTAAATTCCTGGGATTACAGGCCTGAGCCACCATGCGCAGCCAGTGTTGTTGTTTTTGAGACGGGGTTTCACTCTGTCACCCAGACTAGAGAACAGTGGCGTGATCATACCTCACTACTCCCTTGACCTTCTGGGCTCAAGCAGTCCTTCCACCTCGGCCTCCCAAGTAGCTGAGACTATAGGCATGCACCACCACGCCCAGCTAACTTTTCACGATTTTGCAGAGATAGGGTCTCTCTATGTTGCCCCCCCGTTGGTCTTGAACTAGGCTCAAAAGATCCTCCCAGGCCAGGTGTGGTGGCTCATGCCTGTAATCCCAACACTTTAGGAGGCTGAAGCAGGCAGACCACTTGAGGTCAGGAGTTTGAGACCAGCCTGGCCAACATGGCGAAACCCTGTCTGTACTAAAAATACAAAAATCAGGCGGGCATGGTGGTGTGCACCTGTAATCCCAGCTACTTGGGAGGCTGAGGCAGGAGAATCACTTGAACCTAGGAGGTAAAAAGGTTGCAATGAGCCGAGATCGTCCCACTACACTTCAGTCTGGGTGACAGAGTGAGATTCTGTCTCAATTTTAAAAAAAAGAAGTGGCTCACGCCTGTAATCCCAGCACTTTGGGAGGCTGAGGTGGGCGAATCACCTGAGGTCAGGAGTTCGAGACCAGCCTGGCCAAAATGGCGAAACCCGTCTCTACTAAAAATTCAAAAATTAGTCAGATGTGGTGGCGGGCACTTGTAATCCTAGCTACTCGGGAGGATGAGGCAGGAGAATCGCTTGAACCTGAGAGGTGGAAGTTGTAGTGAGCTGAGATCATGCCACTGCACTCCAGCCTGGGCAAGAGAGCAAGACTCCCTCTTAAATAAATAAATAAAATAAGAGAGAGAGAGAGATCCTCCCACCTAAGCCTCTCAAAGTGCTGGGATTACAGGCGTGAGCCACCATGCCCAGCCTACATAAGATTTTTTTCATGTATCAGATTATTTTCTTTCCCTGGATTCCCTGATGCAGGATTTTTGGGGTGAAAGGCACTTGGTACTTGTTGCCAAATTGCTTTACTACAGAGTTACACCAGCTCTGTGCCATCAGTAGTTCATGAGCACATGTGGGGTGTTCCAGGGAAATAGAGACTCACTTGGCTTGGCAGGAGCAGAGTAGGGAGAAGGAAATTAAGACTCCCATGCTAAGGAATTTGGAAGCTTATTCTAGATCAGGGTGTACAACTTTTTCTATAAAGACCCAGATAGTAAGTATTTTAGGCTTTCGCTTGTTACACAGCGCAAGTCATACAGAGGAACCTCCTTGTCTCTGTCATTGTAATGTGAAAGAAGCCATAGACAATACAAAAAGAATAGCTGTGGCCGTGTGCCAATAAAACTTTATTTACAAAAACAGAAAGTGGGCTGGGCGTGGTGGCTCATGCCTATAATCCAGCACTGTGGGAGGCCAAGGCAAGTGGCTCACCTGAAGTCAGGAGTTCGAGACCAGCCTGGCCAACATGGTGAAATCCTGTCTGTACTAAAAATACAAAAAAATTAGCAGGGCGTAGTGGCAGGTGCCTATAATCCCAGCTACTCAGGAGACTGAGGCAGGAGAATCACTTGAACCTAGGAGGCGGAGGTTGCAGTGAGCCGAGATCATGCCATTGCACTCAAGCCTGGGTGACAAGAGTGAAATTCCGTCTCAAAAAAAAAAAAAGAGTGAGCAGAGTTTGGCCCTCAGATCATAGTTTCTAATTCTTGTTCTAGAATGGCTTTTAAACTATTTTGGATTCCAACCCACAGTAAGAAATATATTTTATATCATGACCCAGTACATACATGTATGTATATGTGTGCATGTGAAACTGAAACAAAAGTTTTATTTAAAAAAAAAAACAAAGTCACCACTAGTTTCTCTAACGTCATGTGATAAGCTTTTGTACTTTCTGCTCTTCGCTGTTTTTAGTACTGCTGTTTTGTTTTGTTTTGTCTTGGTTTTGTTTTTAAGATGCTACTTGCAACCCACCAGCTTGATTTCATGATCCACTAATGGAACATGATCTAGTTTGAAAAAACACTAAAAGTCAATGGGGAGATCCTTGAAAGTTTTCTGAGTAGAAAAGTGACCTAATCTCTGAATAAATTTAGGAGGTAGACAGTGCTGCATGTGGTTTATATAGGTGCCCCAAAGTTAATTAGAACTGTGGTATCAATATTAGAGTCACTACTTCCTGTACTTTGATCATGGAAAATCAAAAGCTCAGAGCTATGTGTCATTTGCCATCTTCCATTTTCTCCTGAGGGAAATTGTTTTGTGCTTGGCCGCTTGATTGGTTCTTCCAGTCATTGCACACAGGTGCTTATTCCCTTCCATTGCTGCTCAGGTTATGTGAAATTACCTCCAGAGAAATTTGCACCTAAGAAACAGGGCGATGGTGGTAAGGACCTCCCCACGGAAGCAAAGAAGCTGCAGCTGAATTCTGCAGAGGAGCTCTATGCTGAGATCCGAGACAAGAACTTCAATGCGGTGGGCTCTGTGCTCAGCAAGAAAGCAAAGATCATCTCGGCGGCATTCGAGGTGAGGCAAGTTTTGGGTGTCATTCTGCAACTCTAGGTCTCAGGTAGATGCCCATCCCTGAGGGGAATAAGAGCTCCAAAAATATGTAGCCATTAAACCAGGCTTCAATGCAACTTTTCTCATCTTCAGTAACTGCAAATTCAGTATTGGAAGATCCAAGGTTTTCTTTCATTTTAAACTTTCTCAGACCCGCGTTGTGTAAAGTTCTTTTTGTGTGGGGGGTAGGTGGAGGCACAAGTGTATGCAGTTTACAGACTTCCATCATAAACATTTGCTTTATTGTCCTTTAAATTATTTCCTACCTCACTTAAGAGGAAGCCATCTGTACTATAAATAAAAGATCCTCTATGATAGAACCTGTGCTTCATGCTGAAAACTCCAGTTTAGCCAGTGTGAATGTGGCAGGGAAACTCAGCACGTGTGGCAGGTGATAATGAGACTGAAATCCCCAGCAACCCAGAGCTTTGAAATTGGTGGCTTTATTATCGCCTTCCTACCTCCTCTTGCCTGTTCACTAGTTTATTCTTGCTCAGGCTCCTTTTTGAAACTTGGGAATTCAACGAGATCATAAAGTTTGAATATTTCGACTTTGGAAACATAAATTGGAAGTTTTTGAGAATGAATTTTTCGCTGAGTATGTAGTTCCAGATTTTTTTTTTTTTTTTGAGACACAGTCTCACTTTGTCTTCCAGGATGGATGTCGTGGTACAATCACGGCTTACTGGAGCTGCTACGTCCCAGACTCAAGCAATCCTCCCACCTCAGCCTCCCGAGTAGCTGGGACCACAGTCACATGCCATCATGCCCAGCCAAGTTTTTTGTTGTTGTTTTTTTGTTTTGTTTTGTTTTCTGTAGAGACGGGGACTTCCTGTGTTACCCAGGCTGGCTTGGAACTCAGCCATGTAATTCCAGATTTTATCTTTCTCAGGAATTATATTCAGTAATTGATTTTCATATTTCTGAAGTTACTTTTGGTTTATTAAATTTTGCCAAAAAATATCATCATCACCAAGCTAGGTTTGCTTTGTTCATAGACTATACTCAAGACTAAGGTTCAGGCCAGGCACAGTGGCTCTCGCCTGTCATCCCAGCACTATCAGAGGCTGAGGCAGGAGGATCGCTTGAGCCCAGAAGTTCTAGACCAGCCTGGGCAACACAGCAAGACACTGTCTCTACAAAACTTTTTTTTTTTTTTTTTAACTAGCTGGGCAGTGGCGTGTGCCTGTAATCCCAGCTCCTCAGGAGGCTGAGGTGGGAGCCTAGGAGACAGAGGCTGCCGTGAGCTGTGATGACACCAGTGCACTCCATCCTGGGCAACAGAGAGACCCTGTCTCGACATCAAATAAAAGACTGAGGGTCAACAGAAAAAATGGATTTTTTTCTATTACATAGGACACCTTTCCTCTTTATGATACCCTCTGAGCATAATTTTTTGTCTTAGTTTTTTACTCGGAAATTTGTATGATTTATATAATACTATCTTTCACCAGTACTCAGATGTCCACAAAATACTGACACAATGTGTGAGCTGGTACATTGCATTTGCTTTTCTAAAGAAGTGCTAATTCAGGAGACAGGCACCATGAACTCTGTATTTCAGTGATATATATACTTTTTCTTTTCTGTTTTTCTATATACTGTTGGAGCTGTGTTTGCCCTGATTTATTTGTATTCCATTCTTCCTTTCTCATTAATATAAATGAAACATCCTCTGAACAATACAAAAAACAGAGCACTTAAAATATCGGCCGGGCGGCAAGGCGTGGTGGCTCAAGCCTGTAATCCCAGCACTTTGGGAGGTCGAGATCGGCTGATCACGAGGTCAGGAAATCGAGACCATCCTGGCTAACATGGTGAAACCCTGTCTCTACTAAAAATACAAAAAACTAGCCGGGCGAGGTGGCGGGTGCCTGTAGTCCCAG
>NW_012107585.1:7931637-7942700 GCF_000951045.1 Mandrillus leucophaeus | reverse complement strand
TGAAACCCTGTCTCTACTAAAAATACAAAAAACTAGCCGGGCGAGGTGGCGGGTGCCTGTAGTCCCAGCTACTCAAGAGGCTGAGGCAGGAGAATGGCGTAAACCTGGGAGGCGGAGCTTGCAGTGAGCTGAGATTCGGCCACCGCACTCCAGCCTGGGTGACAGGGCGAGACTCCGTCTCAAAAAAAAAAAAAAAAATATTGGCCGGGCACGGTGGCTCACACCTGTAATCCTAACATTTTGGGAGGCCAGGGTAAGTGGATCACCTGAGGTCGGGAGTTCGAGACCAGCCTGACCAATGTGGTGAAACCCCATCTCTACTAAAAATACAAAAATTAGTTGGGCGTGGTGGCGGTCACCTGTTATCCCAGCTACTCAGGAGGCTGAGGCTTGAGAATCTCTTGAATCCGGGAGGTGGAGGTCGCAGTGAGCCGAGATCACGCCACTGCACTCCAGCCTGGCCAACACAGCGAGAGTCCCTCTCAAAAAAATAAATAAACTGTCTTCCCTGCTTGAGGCACTGCTCTCTTGTTTATTTCAGGAAAGACACAATGCTAAGACCGTGGGGGAGATCAAGCAGTTCGTTTCCCAGTTGCCCCACATGCAGGCAGCAAGGGGCTCGCTTGCAAACCATACCTCAATTGCAGAATTGATCAAAGATGTCACTAGTGAGTATCCTTTGTAATGATTTTTTCAATCTGGGGCTACTTGCACATACAACCTAGGTTTGACACCTAGGTCATCAACACCACAATGCCTCCTGGGAGAGTCAGCTCTGTCTTAGTACCACGTGTTCTTCTCAGCGTTAATGAAGTGTACATATGTTAATAGTTAAGAATGTTCCAGGCGGGGCTTGGTGGCTCATGCCTGTAATCCCAGCACTTCGGGAGTCCAAGACAGGCAGATGACCTGAGGTCGGGAGTTTGAGACCAGCCTGACCAACATAGTGAAACACTATCTCTATTAAAAATATAAAAATTAGCCGGGCGTGGTGGCAGGCACTTGTAATCCCAGCTACTCGGGAGGCTGAGGCAGAATTGCTTGAACCAGGCGACAGAGCAGGACTCTTGTCTCGAAAGAGTAAAAGAGAGAGGGAGGGAGAAGGGTCCACTTGTTAACTCAAATTTTTTCATTATAATTTATATGAAAAATATTTGGAATGTAGATAAGAGAAAAAAATTATCCATAAGTTTGCCATCATAATTTGAGATGGTTAATTTTTTTAGTCTAGCTTTTTTCTTTCTGTTTTTTTTTTTTTGAGGGGGGGGACAGAGTTTTGCTCTTATTGCCCAGGCTGGGGTGCAATGGCACAATCTCAGCTCACTACAACCTCTGCCTCCCAGGTTCAAGCAATTCTTCTGCCTCAGCCTCCCGTGTAGGTGGTTTTACAGGGATGCACCACCATGCCCGGCTTATTTTGTATTTTTAGTAGAGATGGAGTTTCACCATGTTGGTCAGGCTGGTCTCGAACTCTCAACCCCAGGTAATGCACCTGCCTCGGCTCCCAAAGTGCTGGGATTACAGGCGTGAGCCATCGCGGCCGGCCGCTTTTTTCCTTTTTTGAAGGATTACTTAATTGGCTCGTGTTCTTCCCTTGAATACTCTGTGCAGAATTGGTACAAAGAGTATATGTTAAGTATTTTGAAAGAGCTGAGAAGACACCTATTAAAGCAGACATGAGTTTGTTCATTACAACACAGGGCTATAAGAGCTGAATAGGAGATTGTTTTATGAAGTATACTTCGAATATTAACCAAATCACAGTATTGGAAAATCAGTCCTTTGTTTTCCTGTTCATAGAAGTGGAAACTAGTTGAAATTGGGTTGAACCTAATGATGAAAATGAAATGTTCTGGAGAAATTAGCTTTCATTCATACTGACGCTTATTCTGGGGTATGTACTAAAATCCTAAGGATACAAAGGAGCACTGTTGTTGACTGTATCTCAGTGTAACTTAGGAGTGCAGAGGCCTAGGGTTCTCCACGTTTCCTAGAAGATTTTCTTCAGGTGATGACTTAAACTTATTGCTTGCTTGCTTTTTTGCTTGATGTCTGGTTTCTTTTCTTTTGAGACAGAGTCTCACTCTGTTGCCCAGGCTGGAATGCAGTCGCGCGATCTTGGCTCACTGTAAACTCCACTCCCCGCTTAAGTGATTCTTGTGCCTCAGCCTCCCGAGTAGCTGGGACTACAGGTGTGCACCACCACACCCAGCTAATTTTTGTATTTTTGGCAGAGATGGGGTTTGGCCATGTTGGTCAGGCTGGTCTTGAACTTCTGGCCTGAAGTGATCCACCCACTTCGGCCTCCCACAGTGCTGAGATTACAGGTGTGAGCCACCGTGCCCAGCTACATGTCTAGTTTCTGAATCGTGCTCTATGTATAAAAGCATGCCACTCAAGTAGATTAACATTTAATTTCTAAGTTGCAAATTTGCTAATTTCATTTTAGCTTCTGAAGACTTCTTTGATAAATTAACCGTGGAACAGGAGTTTATGTCTGGAATAGACACTGATAAGGTATGTGGACAAAAAAACCTCTTTAGCAAGTAATTGAAAACTTATTAAACCTCAGATTATAGCCAGAAAACCAACTGCTTCGATTCCCATGCCTTGCCTAAGTTGTTTTTTTGTTTTTTGTTTTTTGTTTTTTGTTTTTTTGAGATGGAGTCTCACTCTGTCGCCCAGCTCGCTCTGTCACCCAGGCTAGAGTGCAGTGGCGCGATCTCCACTCACTGCAAGCTCCGCCTCCCGGGTTCACACCATTTTTCTGCCTCAGCCTCCCGAGTAGCTGGGACTACAGGCACCTGCCACCATGCCTAGCTAATTTTTTGTATTTTTAGTAGAGACAGGGTTTCACCATGTTAGCCAGGATGGCCTCCATCTCCTGACCTTGTAATCTGCCCACCTCAGCCTCCCAAAGTGCTGGGATTACAGGAGTGAGCCACCGCACCCAGCCACTTAAATATTTTTAAGAGCAAATGCAAAATGTGCAAGTGTAGATTTTATCAAGTAACAGATATTTAACATTATTCTGTGCAAGACACTTTCTGCCATACATGGCAAGATGAGACCCAGCCCCTAAAATCAAATCTTTTTAAGACTGTATTAGATAAATTAAGGTATTTGCTCTTTTGAAAGAGTTTCTTATATAACTCCTTTAAGTAGCTCTTAATATTAACAAATTTTATTCACTTTATGAAAATTCCTAACATAAAACAATTACTGATACTTTTTGCTAGATTAGTTGTTGATACTATTGAAATGGAGTAGGCATCCGGTAGCCTCTCAGAAGCGTGTCCTTAGAGACAGATGTGTCCAGACAGGCATAGGGAGTGACCAATTGTATTCTCAGCAGCCTTGGGCTCCAGTGACTTGGCCTGATCACTGAGTGTGTGTGTGTGTGTGTGTGTGTGTCTCTCTCTGTGTGTCTGTGTGGTGGCCAGGGTGTGTATGTGGCTGGGGCTAGCAGAGCTATTTCAGGAAAGGGTTGGACTGTGGAAAAACAGCTCATTTTCCCACATATCTCCTTTATTGGACTTTGAAAAATAATAAACATCAAGTTAAGTTCCCAAACCATGCATTGTGTGTGTGTATGTGTGTATATATACATGTATGTGTATATGTATATGTAAATGTATATGTACACTACTTTATTTCTAGGTCAACAATTACATTGAGGATTGTATCGCCCAAAAGCACTCGTTGATCAAGGTGTTAAGATTAGTTTGCCTCCAATCCGTGTGTAATAGTGGGCTCAAACAAAAAGTTTTGGATTATTACAAAAGAGAGATTCTCCAGGTAAGTATATTTTCAAATTATTAATTTGCCAAGGAGGACAGCATCTTTTTAAAAAATACTTCATGGGGCGGGCACAGTGGCTTATGCCTGTAATCCCAGCACTTTGGGAGGCCGAAGCAGGTGGATCACTTGAGGTTAGGACTTTGAGACCAGCCTGGCCAACATGGTGAAACCCCATCTCTACCAAAAATTTAAAAATTAGCCAGGCATGGTAGCATGCACCTGTAGTCCCAGCTATTTGGGAGGCTGAGGCAGGAGAACTGCTTGAACACAGGAGGCGGAGGTTACAGTGTGTCAAGATCACGCCCCTGCTCTCCAGCCTGGGCAACAGAGTAAGACTCTGTCTCAAAAAATAATAATAAAAAGTTAAAATTTTTTTTTAAATAAAAAATACAATGCTGCCATTTTGGTGTCTTGTCACCACTGTTTTGTAAATTTTTTAACACCTAGAGGAATTAGTCTTGGTAGCCATCACTGTTTATTGTATTTGTGTGATGATAATAGCTAACAGGCTAGGCACAGTGGCTCAGCCCTATTATCCCAATATTTTGTGGGGCTGAGGCAGGAGGATCGCTGGAGGCCAATACTAGCCTAGGCAACATAGCAAGAGTTTCCCAGGCTGGAGTGCAGTGGCACAATCTTGGCTCACTGTAACCTCCTAGGTTCAAGCGATTCTCCTGCCTCAGCCTCCTGAGTAGCTGGGATTACAGGTACCCGCTACCAGGCCCAGCTAATTTTTATATTTTTAGTAGAGACAGGGTTTCACCATGTTGGCCAGGCTGGTCTCAAATTCCTGACCCCAAGTGATCCACCCACCTTGGCCTCCCAAACTACTGGGATTACGGGTGTGAGCCACTATGCCCAGACCTTGGCTATTTTTTAAAAATAGAAATAATATCCTACATTGCATATTATTGTTTTTTAATATATTCTGGAGACCTTTCTTATCAGGATGTGTAGATATGCCTTATTCTTTTTTGGAGCTAATTATATACCATATAAAAATATACTGTCATTTATTTGATGCTCACTTAGATTGGGTCCATACATTCTGACTTTAAAGTAAAAAACTTAAATTTCTCTTTGAAACAGTGAGCTGAATTAATAATAACAGGCAAGCAGTTTTAGGACACGTTTCATCCCTCCACCCTGTCCTCTGTGCCCACCCACTAACATTGCTGGACTCTGGTAACATGTCCTGCGGTACAAACCAAATTGATTTGTTGGAAGTGTCCTTCTTTGAAAATTGCAGAAATCCTTTTCCTGATCTTATATCAAGGCCAAATGACTTCCCTTGCAGACATATGGCTATGAGCACATATTGACCTTACACAACCTGGAGAAGGCCGGCCTACTGAAACCGCAGACGGGGGGCAGAAACAATTACCCAACTATACGGAAAACATTACGCCTCTGGATGGATGATGTTAACGAGCAAGTAAGCCACACTTCTCCACCTCGTCTCAGCTTAGGGACTGGTTAGATCGTCCACATGACAACACATGCTTCTGAACCTACACATCTGCCTTGCTTTCTAAAAACAATTTTCTAATGTTTTTGAAAAAGTAATGCATCATGTATTGTATCCATCAGAACCCTAGAAGGAAACAGAGAATGCTCTTAAACTGGGGAGTTTCTGGAGAGTTTAATAAAGATGTGGGCCAGGCGCGGTGGCTCACACCTATAATCCCAGCACTTTGGGAGGCCAAAGCGGGCAGATCACTTGAGCTCAGGAGTTTGAGAACAGCCTGACCAACATGGGAAACCCCATCTCTACTAAAAATACAAAAATTAGCCCGGCATTGTGGTGCACACCTGTAATCCCAGCTACTTGGGGGGCTGAGGCAGGAGAATCGCTTGAACCCAGGAGGCGGAGATTGTAGTGAGCTCAGATCGCGCCATTGCACTCCAGCCTGGGCGACAGAGCGAGACTCTCTCTCCAAAAACAAAAAGATAAGGGGCAGGCTCAGTGGCTCATGCCTGTAATCCCAGTGTATTGGGAGGCTGAAGTGTCAGATCGCTCGAGTCCAGGAGTTCGAGACCAGCCTGGGCAATGTGGCAAAACCCTATCTCTGCAAAAAAAAAAAAAATGGCCAATGGTGGTATGAGCCTTTAGTCCAAGAGGCCGTGATTAGAGGATCACTGAGCCCAGGAGGCAGTTGCAGTGAACCATGTTTGCGCCACTGCACTCCAGCCTTAGCTAGGGAGTAAGACTCTGTCTTAAATAAATAAATATGTGGGAAGAGCGGAGACCAGTAAGAGGCAGTGTGGTAGGGAGCCCTTGCCAGACGCGGCCTGAAGAGCAAGGAGAGGGGGGTATTCTAGAAACTTATCTTAGAACCTGGAGAGAAGAGCTGTGATGGGGCCATCTGTTGAGGTAAGGGGTGAGGGGCCTCTGGCTGAGGGTACGGTCAACCTCCAGCAGAGGAAGCCGGCCAGTGACAACCTCGTCCTCACACTGC
Organism: Mandrillus leucophaeus; assembly: GCF_000951045.1. Taxonomy (NCBI): domain Eukaryota; kingdom Metazoa; phylum Chordata; class Mammalia; order Primates; family Cercopithecidae; genus Mandrillus; species Mandrillus leucophaeus. The sequence continues at coordinate 7,936,440 of NW_012107585.1, read as the reverse complement.
TGCCCACTCTCCAGTTCACTCTGGTGCTTTGCACTGGTCAGACCCAAAGAGAAGGCATTGGAGTGTGTTGGTGTGGGACCTACAGGTCCATCTCTGGGCATAGAGCATTGTGGAGAAGGGTGGAGAGTGTCTAGAGGAACCAGTGGAGACGTCCAGCTCTCATAAACAAGCCAGCCATGGATGGGTGCGGTGGCTCACACCTGTAATCCCAGCACTTTGGGAGGCCAAGGCAGGAGGATCACTTGAGGTCAGGAGTTCAAGACCAGCCTGGCCAACATGATGAAACCGTGTCTCTACCAAAAAATACAAAAGTGATCAGGGCATGGTGGAGCATGCACCTATAGTCCCAGCTACTGTACTCAGGAGGCTGAGGTGGCAGGATCCCTTAAGCCTGAGAGGTTGAGGCTACAGTGAGCTGAGATTGCACCGCTGCACTCCAGCATGGGCAACAGAATGAGACTCTATCTCAAAAAAAAAAAAAGAAAAAGAAAAAAAGCTATGCAAAAGCAGGGTCATCAGGGCCAAGTGAGTTTCCTTCCACCGTTTCCCCTCAGAGGCAGTCACGGTGGCCAGTTTTTTATCTATCCTTCCAGAAAGATTCTGTGCATATACATTTTTACATAAAGAGTGCATATTCTCTATTGTTGGTCTCCAAAGTGGGGTGCACTTTGCTATACATTTTTTATTCTAATGTTTCTAAATTTCAGTCTTTTTTGTTTTTTCATAAGGGACTTTAGTAGGCTGCCTCTTGCAACAAAAGCTTGTAACTAGACAGTCTCCTCTGTCAGGAGCAAAATTGGATGATTTTTTCCCAGTGGGAAAATAGAGGCCCTTAATGTCTAGAGTCTGTCATGTACGTATTAGTTCAGCTGCCTTCACTGTTCTGACCTTTCTGACTCCAGACCCACCTACCACTTAATAAAGGATCTTGAAGGGTCTTTTGTGATCTTCCCCTTCTTCTTAATTTTTCTAAATTGCTACATAGTGGTTTTGAGGCTATACCTTGTTTAATGATTTAACAGATTGCTACTGATAGAAATTCAGGTTGTTTCCAGTCTTTGCTATTACATGCAGTGTTGCAGTTAATATGTTTATACTTTGGTCTATTATCTTTTGTTCTGCAAGCATCTCTGTAGGATTAATGCCTAAAAGTGGAATTGCTAAGTTCAAAGGTTATTGCACATCATTGCTCAGCTAGGGAGTGCCAAGTTCCCCCACTACATTTCATGCTGGCCGGACGCAGTGGCTCAGGCCTGTAATCCCAACACTTTGGGAGACCGAGGCAGGTGGATCACCTGAGGTCGGGAGTTCAAGACCAGCCTGGCCAACATGGTGAAACCCTGTCTCTACTAAAAATACAAAAATGAGCCAGGAGTGGTGGTGCACACCTGTAATCCCAACTCCTTGGGAGCCTGAGGCAGGAGAATTGCTTGAACTTGGGAGGCGGAGGTTGCAGTGAGCCGAGATTACACCACTGCACTCCAGCCTGGGCAACAGAGCCAGACTCTGTCTCAAAAAAAAAAAAAAAAAAAAAAGTTTCATGCCAAACCAAGTAATTTTTCATCTTCTGTACCTAGAGCTGCTTTGAGTGGCTTTTCAAGATTTGAGTCAAAAGTGAAGCTCTGGCTGCTAAAATTGAGCTCTGCTGGGGTGGATTAGAACAGGGCATGGCAGGGGTAGGGGTTGTTTATCTATCTTTAAATCCAAATCAAATAATTTTGGATTACCCAAAAGGCCACAGTCAGGTTGCTCTAAGTCTCTGTATCTACAGGATTTTTGTTCTTTAATTATCTCACAGAACCCCACGGACATATCCTACGTGTACAGTGGGTATGCCCCGCTCAGTGTGCGGCTGGCCCAGCTGCTTTCCCGACCTGGCTGGCGGAGCATCGAGGAGGTCCTCCGCATCCTCCCAGGGCCCCACTTTGAGGAGCGACAGCCACTGCCCACAGGACTGCAGAAGAAACGTAAGTCCCAGTCCAGCATCTACAGATAATTATGTCCTGTTAGTGTGGTTTTCAGGTATGGTACAGTTGCTTTGTAAAATACTTAGTAAAGCACTTAGGAGTCAGAATTAAATATACCTCTTTTGTTCGTTGCTAATGTATATAGTAAGCACTAGCATCGGATTATTCCCTGAGGGGTAGCAGCTTTCAACTTCTATGTTGAGAATCTCAGGAGTTAGAAAAAACATTGAGATCAAAATCAGTATTCCTGGGTTTCAGATGAACTGTCTGGATGAAGACACTTGTCTATTCTTGTGAATGATAAAATGTTTGAAGAGGTGGGAAGAGGAGCACCAGTAATAAATAGTTTTTAATTCTGAAATGTTTAAATTTTAGGTCAACCAGGAGAAAACCGAGTGACTCTGATATTTTTCCTCGGGGGCGTAACCTTTGCTGAAATTGCTGCCCTGCGATTTCTCTCCCAGTTGGAAGATGGAGGTACAGAATATGTCATTGCCACCACTAAACTAATGAACGGAACCAGTTGGATAGAGGCTCTGATGGAAAAACCTTTCTAGGGTGTTCAGAGGAGACTTAACGAGTGTACTGCAGAATGAACTGCCTCTTTGAAGAAGTTGCTGAAAGGAAGTTAAACCCCATAGAAGAAACATGGAATGCAGAATATATTCCGGGGTCAGCTTCTTAAATTATGCTACCGTTTACTGCTTTCTCCTTCTCTTTTGTATTCCTTTTTTTTTTTTGCTTTGAGATGGAGTCTCGCTGTGTCACCCAGACTAGAGTACAGTGGCGCGGTCTCACCTCACTGCAACCTCGGCCTCCTGGGTTCAAGAGATTCTCCTGCCTCAGCCTCCTTGAGTAGCTGGGACTACAGGCATGCACCACCACACCCGGCTAATTTTTGTATTTTTAGTAGAGATGGTGTTTCACCATGTTGGCCTGGCGGGTCTCAAACTCCTGACCTCAGGTGATCCACCCACCTCAGCCTCCTACAGTGCTGGCATTACAGGCCTGAGCCACCATGCCCAGCCCCTAATCTGCTGAATAAAGAAGAATAGAAGAGAATCAACCTGAGTCAAAGAAGCACTGGTTTTGAGTTTTCTAAGCTCAGGGTCTTCATTAGAGACCTCTGGAAACACATTAAGGATGGTGGGGGTAGATAATCCATTCTGCCAGACAAAGGAGGCCGGCTGTTAAAATAAGAAAGCTGAGACTGAGGAGGTGAAACTGAAAGTCCATCCCCTATTGCCCAGTGCTGTATTTCTTCAGGGTGCATCAGGCCTAGGACAGTGGTTAAGTGTTGGGAGCTAGAGATCATTTTATCACTGAGTTGAGATTTCTTTTTCCTGCAGAGTATGGGAGATTATATTTAGGGTCATCAGTCGCTGTCGCAACTGATCACTAAGGCAAGTTTGCTTCCTTCTACTTCTTACAAAGCAAGAGGTTTAGAGGAGCTTCTTGCCCAGAAACAAAGTTTATGCTCTATGCGATCAGCTACATCTCTGTAGGTTCCATACTTATCAGGGGCTTTTGACATGGAAGAATGTGATAATTGAGGAGCAGCCTTCTGGAATTCAGCCTTTGAAAGAGTTCAAAGACAGTTTCTTAGCCCACTTGGTAACTCCAGACACAGCAGTGGTGGATGCCTCCATTGAGGTTTCCATTTTCTCTCCTGTCCATCAAGGGCCCAACATCCAACTGGTCCCACGATGAGGAGGGGCAACTCGTGCTTCTTCAGCATCTGGCCACTTTGTTTCCATGGTAACTGCCACATGCACTTTTCTAGTAGTCTGTGGCCACTCCCTACTCTGCTGAAAACACTGTTTCAGCCCCCTCTCTGGTGGCCTCAGCCTTCTCCAGGTGTATCTCTTGATCTTGGAGCCCAGCAGTCACAGCTGCTGCTACTCCTGCGGGAGACTGTCAGGCTGTGGTGGAGGGCAGGAGGTGGGAGGAGAAGTTGGAAATCCGTGTGTTCTCTGCCTCTCTGCTGCTCCATCTCAGCTTCTGGAGGAGTTAAGGCACCAAGGGCACCAAGTTAGATTGGCAGCCTTGCTGCCCTTGCCCAAGCCGCTAGCAGAATTAGTTGGTCCCCTGCTTTTCTGGGTCCCAGCGAGGTGTGGCTTTGGTTGTTGATTAGTAACTACACATTGTTTTTCCCCACCTTTTTCATTAGTGGAGTTTTTTTTGTTTTTGTTTGTTTGTTTGTTTGTTTGTGACAGAGTCTCACGCTCATGCCCAGGCTGGAGTGCAGTGGTGCGACGTCGGCTCACTGCGTCCTCCACTTCCTGGGTTCAGACGATTCTCATGCCTCAGCCTCCTGAGTAGTTGGGATTACAGATGTGCACCACCACACCTGGCTAATTTTTGTATTTTTAGTGGAGACGGGATTTCACCATGTTTTCCAGGCTGGTCTTGAACTCCTGACCTCAGGTGATGGGCCAACCTCGGCCTCCCAAAGTGCTGGTATTACAGGCGTGAGCCACTGTGCCTGGCCCATTAGTGGAGTTCTGATGGGCATGGTAAATACTAGTAATGAAAGAGAAATTCTGTATACTTTTAAAAATCTCTTTAATAAAAGAATGCGGCGGCTCAAGCCTGTAATCCCAGCACTTTGGGAGGCCGAAGCGGGTGGATCATGAGGTCAGGAGATCAAGACCATCTTGGCTAACACGGTGAAACCCCATCTCTACTAAAAATACAAAAAAAAAAAATTAGCCAGGCCTGGTGGCGGGCACCTGTAGTCCCACCTACTTGGGAGACTGAGGCAGGAGAATGGCGTGAACCCGGGAGGTGGAGCTTGCAGTGAGCCAAGATCGCGTCACTGCACTCCAGCCTGGGC
>NW_012107585.1:7927706-7931587 GCF_000951045.1 Mandrillus leucophaeus | reverse complement strand
GCCGTTACAGCCGTTGCCCTAAGCCTCGCCCCCTTTCCCCCTGTCTGCCCAATCCCGACTGCTTCCTTGGGTGGGGGCGTGGCCATGGGGTGAGGACCTACTTGGGAGACTGAGGCAGGAGAATGGCGTGAACCCGGGAGGTGGAGCTTGCAGTGAGCCAAGATCGCGTCACTGCACTCCAGCCTGGGCAACAGAGCGAGACTCCATCTCAAAAAAAAAAAAAAAAAAAAAAGGAATGAAGGGTGGTAGAGATAATAATTGAAAGATTTGTTTCTCATGGAATTAATTTGGCCTTAATATTCAGTATTTGGAAATGTCTTAAAGAAAACCATTCTCATTGTAGAAAATCCGTTTTCAAATACTTGTTATATCCCAGGGAGATTAGTTTATACCTTCCACCTCAGGCAGTCATCAGCTGCTTTAGAGAATGAAATCCATCCTGCCCCTCCACGTTTTTGGTTCCTGGGGCTCAATTCAATCCGGTCAGGTCTCCCTGGCTGGAGATTCTGTCCTGGGAACAGATACTTAGTTGTAGTCTCATGTGTCTACACTCACCCAAGACTCTATACTTGCTTGCTCAGAGAATAGTTAGGTCAGCTCCTAAAAATGCATTCAGCAGAAGACTGAAAAACATCAATTGCTTCATTTGTATGCAAATAGAAAGTGGTAGATGATTATATATTACATGCCTTTGAGTAAGTTCATTTAATACTTGAAGCAGTCTTTGTCTCAAAAGAGTGTGCCCTTACTGAGAAAGGATATGTGAACGGTACATTTATTGTTGGAGAGAGTGGATTGTTTACATCATGTCTGGACTTTTGTCTCGTTGGGTAGACAGTTCTACACCAGCAGCCCCCTTAATAAAGAAGTCTACATAGACACTGTTTTGTGTCTTGCTATACAGTGTTGAATTCTAACCAACAGAGAATTAAGTGTTTTGTTAATTGTGGAACAAAAGAGTAATGGTTGAAAGAGGGATGATTTAAAACAGCACATTTAATTCTCAGAGAAAACTGGGACAGTCTCACTGTGAGTTCTGTTCCATTCAGATCTGCCCTCACTGGAAATGGATTATGATGAAGCATGACGTGCTGGTCTGTCTTGTTCTCAGTTGTACATTAAAGACCAGCCTGTCACCAGGAGGAAGTGTTTGAATTGAGCAGAGTTTAATTCAAGAAGAAATTATTTTTTTGTGATGAGGTCTTAACTCTGTTGCCCAGGCTGGAGTGCAGTGGCACAATCATAGCTAACCGCAGCCTTGAACTACTGGGCTCAAGCAGTCCTCCTGCCTCGGTCTCACGAGTAGCTGGGACTATAGGAAAGTATCACCACACCCAGCTAATTTTTTTTTCTTCCTTTTAGAGACAGGGTCTATGTTGCTCAAACTCCTGGCCTTAAGAGAAATAATTATTTTTTTCTTTTTTATTAAAGTTATTATCTTTTTAATTTTCTGTAGAAACGGGTCTCACTGTGTTGGCCAGGGTGGTCTCGAACTCCTAGCTTCCAGCGGCCCTCCTGCCTCAGCCCCACAAAGTGTTGGGATTATGGATGTGAGCCACCACACCAGCTGAAATACTCTTTTTAAAATATCAAAATGAACTGGATGTCTAAAGCAGACAGTAAGAGGGACTATGATAAAGATGGTGAGGCAAAAAATGCAGACATCACATAGATGATCTTTAGACTGAATTTATTGTAGAGTCTGATATATTCAGTCATGTGGTTTAATGATGACATCCTATAGAAAATAAAGGATACCTTTTTTGTCAGACAACAGAAGAAAAAGGCAGTTATTTAAAATTTCTGGTTCTTTCATTTCTAAATGGATTAGTGTAAATTTCAAGCCACATAGTGTTTCTTAGCTTAAGTTACTCCGTTGCTGTAAAACACCCAAAATCGGGTGGTAACAAGGAGCTGCAAAGGCTAGAACACTTAACTGCCTGGAGACATCCATTTGAAGGATGTGAGAGTTAAAAGGGAACAGAATCAGGCCTATTTTTAATAGCCTGTCTGTTTCATCCATTATTTTGGTGTGGAGGAGGGTATAAATCTCAGCTATACTCCGTTTCCACTAGGTAGGACACGGAAGATGACCAGTTCTCTGGGGGAGTAATTACTACTCACTGGCTTCCTGAGCAGCTTGATAATGTTCTGCTCCTGTTTTCAGCCTCACTGTGGCCAAGGCAATAATTTGATAATAAGAGATCCTGATTAAATTAAGGAGCCATTTGCTTCTGGATGATGATGTTGATAAAAGGGTTGATGTCCACACTGCCTGCTCTTTCAAAGGTCAGAAAACAGTCTTGAACTAAAAACTACTGCAACAAGCAAAATAATCAGAAGCAGCATAGTTTATGCTTTCGTTTCCTTTGTTGTTGCACCTGGGAAAGTGTCTGTTCTTTGCAGAAATCCTTACTGGCTCCTTTTGCCTCACATTCTGTGGAGGTGAAATTGGAAATGTCACATTGGGAAGGTACCTGTATAATGAGTCTGTAAGCTGCGAAACTCTTTGTAAACTGGAATCAAGCACTCAGGAGATGTCGGTCACTTAAGCGTGGTTCTCACACACGTGCGTGTTTGCACTTGCATTTTTTTTAAGACAACAGCTTTTGCTTTAGTAGTTGGGTGGTCGCAAGTGAACACTGTCCAGTGGTTCTTCTGGTGCCCAGACGAGGAGGAGATGGGACTGCTCTCAATGTGTTTGTTAGAAACGAAACTATTGGCACTATAACCCCATAACCCCCTACAACATTCAGAAAAAAACAAGAAGGGGCTTGAAATACCCACTAGTGTACCGCCTGCTCAGCCCATCTGGGTCTGTGAAACCACATCTGAGCCTTGTGGGCTGTGGTGGCGACACAGGCGGAGGGCGTGCAGGGTTGCCAGCGCCCCGTCTGGGCTGGGAACGCCTGTGCGCAGCTCGCTAAGAGCTCGGGGACCACGCGGAGGTTGTAATTGGTCTCTAGACCACACCTAGTTGAGTGCCGCTGCTTGAAAATCTCAGTTCTACCGAGATCGCGCAATACACACAAGCTACCTTTGGGCACCAGAGCAGACGGAACCGCGGAGCTTCAGGGTGGAAGAGTCGTGGAAACTTTGCCAAGTAAGTGAGGTAGGGAGAGAAGGAAGCCAGTGCCCGACACTGCGGGGAATGGCTGGGCAAAGCAGCTTTGGAGGTGCTGTAGGGTTCCTACTGTCTGATGAGCTGGTGTGGGGTTCTTACTGTCTGATGCCGTCTCTTGTGGAAGTTAGCAGGGCTGGGGCAGATGTACAGAGCATTGTGGGGGAGGTGAGCCCAGGATCGGACTGATGCCCACCCACCACCTGGCACCCTGCAGTTCCAGCTGGCCAGAAGGCAAGCATGCCGGACCACAAAGCAAAGATCCTCCATCTCTGCTGCTGGCAAGCCTTGGGGCCAGGGGACTCACAGAAGGGCAGGTTTGGGCCTGTGTCTTCCTCCTGCCCAAATGGGTCTCCTCTTCCCCTTCCAGCCAGGGCCGCAGCTGGGGCTGCAGCTTGAGTGACGGGAAAAGAAAGCTATACTCCACCAGCCGATTAGCGGCACTCACAGCATTAAAAATGCAGGAGGTGGTGGTGGGAGGAGCGAGCCGGGAGGAAGACTCATGCAGCTGCGGGGCGCGGGGAAGAGCCGGGCTTCTGACTCCTCAGCCCTGATCAGAGCCAAAGAACGAGGGCAGTTTGGGTTGAGAAGGATTCTCCAGTGTAACCGAGAAGCGAGCGTCCAGGAGGCTGTTGGGGAGGTCGGCACTGTGGGCTTCCTAGCCTTCGTTTGCTGTTTCGAGGGCCTCGTGTGTTCCCGTCCGCCCCTCTGGGACGGCGCCAGCCCGGCAGGGTGCCGACCGTCCCAGGTCTCCCGCGCA
>NW_012107585.1:7920936-7926816 GCF_000951045.1 Mandrillus leucophaeus | reverse complement strand
CGCCCGGCCCCGCCTCCCCAACTCACTAGGGAATTCCCGTCAAGCCCTGGCCGGAGTTGAGTCCCCGCCCACCCGTAGCGTCACGGTGTCCGACTCAGCTCCGCGCCCTCAGGCTCTGCGTATGCCCCCCGCCACGCGGAAGTTTCAGCGGTTGGTTGCCTTGCGCGGCCGTTACAGCCGTTGCCCTAAGCCTCGCCCCCTTTCCCCCTGTCTGCCCAATCCCGACTGCTTCCTTGGGTGGGGGCGTGGCCATGGGGTGAGGCGCTCTCTGGTGGAGGCCGTGCCCGACCCCGCGCTCACGAAGCTGCGTCACTTCCGGCGTGTGCGCCCGGCGTCCGCCCGCTGTACGATGGCGGCTCTGAAGAGTTGGCTGTCGCGCAGTGTACCCTCACTCTTCAGGTACCGCTACCGCCGCGTAGAGGGGACAGGACCAGAGGGAGGGACCGACGCGGACAGCGCTGTGACCCAGCCCGCGGCGCCCGCTTTTCTTACGCGCACGTCCCTCGTCGGCCCAGCTGGGTAGCGGCGTCTCGCCCCGCTCGGGAGGACTGACGACAGTCCCGCCTCCGCCCCTTGGGTCAAGCCGGCTTCGTTTTCAGTTCGTCCATTTTCTAGAAACGAATCCCCTAGACCCCAGGCTGCCTTCTTGGGGCGACTCCGCCTCCCGACCAGCTCGCGTCAGCCCCTCGAAATCCCTAAAAAGACGTGGAGAGGAGGAGGGACACGGCATGGGGGAGCCTGGGAAGGGAGGGAAGCGTCTGAGGACGTCTTCCCGAAGGCAGAAGGGGCCCGGGGAGCAGGCGCGGGGGACCTCGGCGCGGGGCTCCCTTCCTAGCCCTGCAGGCTTTTGGGCGATTGTAGCGGGACCGTCACACACACCTGACACCCAGGCCAGGGGTCCAGAGCTAAATCCTGCCTGCAGGAGCGGTTATTGTGGCATCCGTTTCTAAAATGTTTTAAGGCAACATTTTATTTTTTTATTTTATTTTATTTTATTTCAATTTTATTTTAGACAGGATCTGGCTCCCTCGCCCAGGCTGGAGTGCAGTGGCGAGATCTCCCGGGTTCAAGCAATTCTCACCCTCAGCCTCTCGAGTAGCTGGGATTACAGGCGCCTGCCGCCACGCCCGGCTAATTTTGTTTTGTTTTGTTTGAGACTGAGTCTCGCTCTATTGCCCAGGCTGGAGTGCAGTGGGGCGCTCTCGGCTCACTGCGGCGTCTGCCTCCCAGATTCAAGCGATTGTCCTGCCTCAGCCGCCCGAGTAAGCTGGGATTACAGGACTGTGCCACCACACCCAGCTAATTTTTGTATTTTTAGTAGAGACGGGGTTTCACCATGTTGGCCAGGCTGGTTTCGAACTCCTGACGTCAAGTGATCCACCCGCCTCGGCCTCCCAGAGTGTTGGGATTACAGGCGTGAGCCACCGCGCCCGGCCTTCTTTTTTTTTTTTTTTTCTTATTAAATAGACACCAGGTCATGTTGCCAGCCATGTTGCCCAGGCTGGTCGTGAACTTCAGGGCTCAAGTGATCCTCCCGCCTTGCCCTTGGCCTTCCAAGTGCTAGAATCACAGGCGTGAGCCACCACACCCTACCTGAGGCAACATTTTAAACTTGCTGTATGTTGAAAATTTCAAAACCCCTCAGCTGTCCTGCATCCTCATTTAGGTTCCTGCTTGGCTCGAGTTTGAGTTTACAGCCCCTGCAAGTAAATCCAAGAGCCTGTTACAGATTGGCGGTCGTGCCTTATGAAATCTGACTTCTACTTCCAGGTACAGACAGTGTTTGTGTGTTCCTGTTGTGGCTAACTTTAAGAAGCGGTGTTTCTCAGAATTGATAAGACCATGGCACAAAACTGTGACGGTTGGCTTTGGAGTAACCCTGTGTGCGGTTCCTATTGCACAGGTACTGTCGTGTGCAGTGATTCTTATCTAGTGTACCGTGTCGTCTTGAAGTCTCAAGTGGGCAATGAAGCATTAGACAAGCTACCATAGTTTTACCCAGTGCTCCCATCCCTTCCCCCACAGTACCAGCATCTTTTCACAGTTGAGCAGATGTATTAATATTCTCATTTTGATTGTCTCATTTGGTAGGAACAGCCCATCAGATTGTATAAAGCGAGTAGAGAGAAATAAGAGAATATTACAGTCTATCAACAAAGTGGTCTTTGATTCACAGAAATTTATTGAGCAACTTTTATGTGCAAGGCACTGAGAATGTAAGCATGAACAAAAAATTCTTGCTCTCACAAAATGCTTTGTGGAGATGAAAGAGAAAATAAACAAATATAAAATATCAGCTAGTGATAAATGGTAGGAAGAAAACAGGGCCAGGCACAGTGGCTGATGCCCAGGGCTTTGGGAGACCGATGTGGGAGGATGGCTTGAACTCAGGAGTTTGAGACCAGCCTGGGCAAAATAGGGAGACTCTGTCTCAACAAAAAAGAAAAAAATTAGCCAGGTGTGGCGGCTCACACCTGTAGTCGCAACTACTCAGGAGGCTGAGGCAGGAAGATCGCTTGAGCCCAGGAGTTTGAGGCTGCAGTGAGCTATGATCTCACCACTGCTCCCAGCCTGGGCGACATGGCAAGACCTTTTCTCAAAAACAAAACAAGTGAGGTAAGTAAATAGGCAATTCTGGGAGGGGGTCGTTTTGTTTTAGATAAAGGTGGTCAGGCTACTCTGATAAGGTGCAGTAGAGATCTGAATGTTCTGAAAGAGCCATTATACTGTCTGGTGCGGGGAGGAGCTTGCCAGGCAGAAGGAACTCAGGACAAAGACCTAGAAGCAGAACTATGCCTGGTATGTCTGAGGAGCAGGGAGGCTAATGTGGCTGGAGTGGAATCGGGGAGACAGTAATAGATGAAGCCAGAGAGTTAACTGATAATCAGATTGTGTACTTTGTATTTTGTGGGCCATTGTTGTAAGGCTTTGGGCTTTCTGAAAAAGAAGCCGCAGAGGAATTTTTTTTTTTTAAGACAGAGTCTCACTCTGTTGCCAGGCTGGAGTGCAATGGCACAATCTAGGCTCACTGCAACCTCCGCCTCCCAGGTTCAGGCGATTCTCATGCCTCAGCCTCCCGGGTAGCTGGGATTACAGGGGTTTGCCACCAGACCCGGCTAATTTTTGTATTTTTAGTAGAAACGGGGTTTCACCATGTTGGCCAGGCTGGTCACCAACCCCTGACCGTAGACGATCCACACGCCTCGGCCTCCCAAGGTGCTGGAATTACAGGCCTGAGCCACCGCACCTGGCCGTCACAGAGGATTTTTAACACAGAAGTATTATGATCTGACATAAATTTTAAAAGTTTTAAAAGGTTGCTGTGTGGAACTAGGAAGACTAATAGGCTGTTGCTCTATCTAGGCATGAAATGATACTGGCTTGGACCAGGCAAGCAGAAGAGGTGGGGAGAATTTAGCTGAACGTAGTTAGCAGGAGTTGCTGATGGATTGGTTGTGGGGTGATTAGGGGCCCCCAACCCCTGGGCTGGTACTGGTCTGTGGCCTGATAGGAAGCAGGCTGCACAGTAGGAGGTGAGTGGTGGGCAGGCGAGCGTTACACCTGAGCTCCGCCTCTGGTCAGATCAGCAGTGGCATGAGATTCTCATAGGAGCATGAAACCTGTTGTGAACTACACATGCAAGGGATCTAGGTTGTGTGCTCCTTATAAGAATCTAACTAATGCCTGATGATCTGAGGTGGAAGTTTCATCCTGAAACCATCGTTGCCCCACCCAGTCCATGAAAAAATTGTCTTCCACAGAGCCGGTCCCTGGTGCCATAAAGGTTGGGGACCACTGGTCTACATTCCAAGATTTTTTAAAGGCCTTAGCAACTGAATGAATGGCGATGCCATTTAGTAGGATGAAGAGGAGTGGGTTTTGAAAGGAAAAAAATTTTTTGGAAATGTAATATCTAAGATGTCTAGGAAACATCTAGGTGGAGCTATCAGGTAGTTGATATAAAAGTGGCACTTCACTTAAAAAAATCATAGCTTATTTGTTTTATGGGGAAGAGCTAGAGAGGAAACCAGCAAGCTCCATTTCAGCAAAATATCCGTGCCACTTACGTGTGTGTTCATCACAAAAGGAAGATAAATTCCATGTATCACAAGTATTTTCAGCATCTTCTGTGGCTCACTCATGAGCCCTCACCTTACTGTGCCTCACTTCAGTTGTCATCTCTGCATGCTGATGAATCCATAGCCCTAAAACCCCTCACTTGAATACCAGGCCATTTTCGGCCACAATTGGGACAACCATTGATTTTTCATTCAAAAGGTTTTTGGATTTTTTTTTTTTAGGTTTGTCCTGTCTCAGTTATTACTTTCTAAGCCCAGTTAACCTCAGTTCTGGGCCACATGACTGGGGCCTCTAGTCATTTAGTACAGCAGTGCCACTTCCATTCTTTGAAACCCCTCAGTGGTCAGCTACACACAATGGCTCTCTCATGTGATCCCAGTACTTTTGGAGGCTGAGGTGGGAGGATCACTGTAGGCCAAGAGTTCGAAACCAGCCTGGGAAACAGAGAGAGACCACCCCTTTACAAAAAATAATTAGCTAGGTGTGGTGGTGTGTCTGCAGTCCTAGCTACCTGGGAGGCAGGAGGATCATTTGATCCCAGGAGTTCAAGGCTGCAATGAGCTGGGATCAATACTGGATGGAGTACAACACTGTACTCCATCCTGGGCAACAGAATGAGAAATGAAAAACCTACAGTGGCTTTCCATGAGGCGTTCAGAACTAAAATCAAACTTAAGTCTCCCTGCACCCAGGACCCTAGTGGGTCTCGTCTCTCTTGTGCCATTGCTCCAACCAGGCTAGATCCCTGGACATCCCCTGCAACACAAGTATTCTTTTCCTCATCGTTAACCTATTCTCCAGGATGCCTGGCCATTCTGATTCTAGGTGTCTTTAGTACCAAATCTCACCTCTGTTTAAAGCCTTTCCTTATTCTTGTCCAACAACTATCTCCTTTCTGGCCACTTAATATTGTATATTTTGATATTTGATGATAATCCTTTGGCACTCTCCTGAGTCATCAGAGCATAATGGGGAGGGTACAGACTTTGAAGTGAGATTTTGTTTGAGGTCTAGATGGGACTTTTTGGAAAAGTTATAGAACTGTTCTGAGCTTCCGTGTCATTGCTTGTACAAAAGGATAATAACTGGACTGTTGTGAGGAACAAGTGAAAACACATTATAAAATGTAGCACATTATGAAGACTCTCAGAATATTGAGGCAAAATTAGCTTCTTGTGAGCAGAGGTGTCTTCCTTTTGTAGTCCTATATAAGGTACCTAATGAATACTTAATTATTTGATTGAAATATAAAGTTCTTGATTTGTTCATATCAAAAATAGTTTTTGACTGCCTCTTTCAACATGCAGTGATTCTGAGTGTTTGTACTCTGAGTCGCAAAAACAAGACACAACATAGAGTGATTTTTTTTTTTTTTTTTTTTTTGAGACAAGTTTCGCTCTTGTTGCCCAGGCTGGAGTGCAATGGAGCAACCTCGGCTCACTGCAACCTCCACCTCCTGGGTTCAGGCAGTTCTCCTGCCTCAGTCTCCCGAGTAGCTGGGATTACAGGTACCCGCCACCACACCCAGCTAATTTGTGTCTGTTTAGTAGAGACTCTGTCTCAAAAAAATAAAATAGCTGAGGTCCCCCCATCAACACTGTACTGCTTCATTCTGCTCAGAATTGCCCTCCCCCATCCACTTTTTTTTTTTGAGACAGAGTCTCGCTCTGTTGCCCAGGCTGGAGGGAAGTGGCACAATCTTAGTTCACTGCAATGTCCGCCTCCCGGGTTCAAGCGATTCTCCTACCTCGGCCTCCTGAGTAGCTGGGACTACAGGCGCCCACCACCATGCCCGGCTAA
>NW_012107585.1:7911661-7920886 GCF_000951045.1 Mandrillus leucophaeus | reverse complement strand
TATTTTTAGTAGAGTTGGGGTTTCACGATGTTGGCCAGGCTGGTCTCGATCTCTTGACCTTGTGATCCACCCGCCTCGGCCTCCCAAAGTATTGGGATTACAGGCGTGAGCCACTGTGCCCAGCCCCCTTTCTTAGACTCAGCTTAATCCTCATCAAATTTGTGAAGCCTTTTCTAAGCTATTAGCACTCAGCATAAAACTGATTGCTCCCTTCTGCATGCCCCTACTGTAGCTCATACATACTCCTCCCACCGCTTCCATTACACATGATTGTGTTCATTTTTCTAGTTCTGTTAGCCCGTCATCCTCCTCTCTCTACCCCTGCACCTGTGTTTGAGGGCAGAGACTGTCTTGTTGAGACTTGTGTCTCAAGTATCGAACACTGTTAATGAATGAATTGTAATCTTATCAGTTTGTTATAATCACTAGTTTTGTTTGTTTTTGAGATGGAGTCTCACTCTGTCACCAGGCTGGAGTGCAGTGGTGCAATCTCAGCTCACTGCAACCTCCGCCTCCTGGGTTCAAGTGATTCTCCTGCCTCAGCCTCCCAAGTATCTGGGACTACAGGCGTGTGCTACCACGCCCAGCTAATTTTTGTATTTTTAGTAGAGACAGGGTTTCACCATGCTGGCCAGGATGGTCTCAATCTCCTGACCTCGTGATCCGCCTGCCTCAGCCTCCCAAAGTGCTGGGATTACAGGCGTAAGCCAGCGTGCCTGGCACCGTTTTTGTTTTTGTTTGTTTGTTTGTTTGGACAAGAGTCTTGCTCTGTCGCCCAGGCTGGAGTGCAGTGGCGCAGTCTTGGCTCACTGCAACCTCTGCCTCCTGGGTTCAAGCGATTCTCCTGCCTCAGCCTCCTGAGTAGCTGGGATTACAGATGCATACCACTACCACCTGGCTAATTTTTGTATTTTTTAGTAAAGTCAGGGTTTCACCATGTTGGCCAGGCTGGTCTCAAACTCCTGACCTGAAGTGATCCGCCTGCTTCTGCCTCTCAAAGTGTTGGTATTACAGGTGTGAGCCACCGCACCCCACTGCATTTTATTTTATATATAAAGAAATAATTTGCTCTTTGGAGCAGAGAATGAAAGTTGGTTAGAAAGCATACTCCGGAATTATTTCTCTATATTGTCTTAAATTGCCAAAATAAGGCCTTAAAAAATATAACCCAAAGGAATATAGTGCAGTTTCAGCCTAAAACACTAAGCAGCATGACAATTATGTTTTTTACTTGCCAATTTGTGAAAAAGTTCTCAGTTTGAGCTTTAGAGGTTGAGTGACAATGTTTGTGTCTTTCAGAAATCGGAGCCTCATTCCCTTAGTAGTGAAGCATTGATGAGGAGGGCGGTGTCTTTGGTAACAGATAGCACCTCTACCTTTCTCTCTCAGACCACATATGCATTGATTGAAGCTATTACTGAATATACTAAGGTATGTCTCCTCTTGTTAACTCTTGATCTTCTAAACCATGGTTTAGCAAATAATGGCTCACAGCCAAATTGTGTCTGATGCCCATGTTGGTATTTGATTGAAACATAGCCAGGCCTATTTGTTTCTGTATTGTCGGTAATGGTTTTTGAGGATTTGAGTAGTTTCAGCAGAGGCTGTAAGGCCCACAAAGCCTAAAATATTTACTGTCAGGCCCTTCACAAAAACGTTTGCTGAGCCCTGATCTAAATCACTAGTTTTTAGACTTTTTCCAGGAACCTTTTTTTCAGAAGTCTTAAATGTGGCAGCCTAGTATATAAAACAGAAGTAGAGCTCATGTGGTGCAGTTAGGGGCACAGGGCCATGGTCCATCAACAGAGGTTTCTTTGTGAGGATTAGTTAAAAACCACTGATCTAAGCTAATAGAAAAGAGAGTATATGGGCCAGGCGTGGTGGCTCACATCTGTAATCCCAGCAGCAGCTTGGGAGGCCAAGGCGGGAGGATCACTTGGGGCCAGGAGCTCAAGACCAGCCCAGTCAATGTAGCAAGCCCTATCTCTACCAGAAAAAAAATTTTAAACTTAGCCAGGCATAGTGCGTTGTGTGCCTGTAGTCCCAGTTACTCCAGAGGCTGAGGTGGGAGGATCACTTGAGTCTAGGAGTTTGAGGTTACAGTGAGCTGTGAACATGCCACTGCACTTCAGTCTGGGTGACAGAGCATCCTGTTTGTAAAAAATTTTTTTTTTTTTGAGATGGAGTCTTTGCTCATGCAGGTTGGAGTGCAGTAGCATGATCTCAGCTCACTGCAGCCTCCACCTCCTGGGTTCAAGCAGTTCTCCTTCCTCAGCCTCCTGAGTAGCTGGGATTACAGGCATACACCACCATGTCCGGCTAACTTTTTGTATTTTTAGTAGAGATGGGGTTTCGCCATGTTGGCCAGGCTGGTCTGGAACTCCTGACTTCAGGTGATCCACCTGCCTTGGCCTCCCAAAGTGCTAGGATTACAGGCGTGAGCCACCGCACCCAGCCAATAAAACTTTTTAAAAGAGTATATGGTTAATCAAGTATTGAAGTCTCATTTGTGCATTTATTTTACATACATTTTCCAGCAGCTTTTTTTCCTCAACCTTTAGATTTTTCCCTTGCATTATTTTCTCTTTCTGTGTCTGAACTGCTGACAAGCTTTTAAAAATACAGAAGTTTACAGACGGAGATACTAATGTCCTGATACCTTTACTTCATAGGATAATAGTACAATTTAATTGAGGCAGCAGGATGGAAGAGCCAGTTTGCTGTGGTGGAACTTAGTTTCCTTGAGGTAGAAATCTCTCTATTCCTTCTGATATGTCTCAGTTATTTTACTCAGACTTGTTCATTCTGTATTTGTAGGCTGTTTATACCTTAATTTCTCTTTACCGACAATATACAAGTTTACTTGGGAAAATGAATTCACAGGAGGAAGATGAAGTGTGGCAGGTGATCATAGGAGCCAGAGCTGAGGTAAGCAGAAAGTTCTAGGCATGTCTGTGTTAGTGCACCTACCTCATGTGGTATCTAAATTATTGAATTAAGTCTAATCAATATAATCAGTGTTCTCTAAATCTACTTCAAGTCCATTTAAATGGGCTAGACCTCTCATACTGTCTGAAGCACTTTGCTTGATTTATATAGATGTCTTCAAAACACCAAGAATACTTGAAGCTGGAAACCACTTGGATGACTGCAGTTGGTCTTTCCGAGATGGCAGCAGAAGCTGCATATCAAACTGGTAGGTTCAAGTTTTGTGTTGGTGTTTTTTTTAACTAGAGGTGCCATTTGAGTTTTCATCTGGTTTTCTAAAATGAGGGCTTTATATTAGATGGTCTAAGTGGCTCTAACTTTGAGAAATTTTCCCCATTTCCTATATATTAACCAACATTTTATTTACACAATAGAAAAAATGAGCATACCCTTGCAGACCAGACCAGCAGAAGCTAGGTTATATCTTCAAAATGAAAAATGATACAACTATTACCATTGGAAAACTGGATTGCTTCCAAATAATTTGAGTTTTTGGTAATACAGTTTATTAACAATCATAGAATTACACCGTTGGATGAGACTTGAGATGATTAATCTGTGTGAACCTTTTTGTACAGATGGAGAAAATGAGACGTGGAATCATAGTCAGTGGCAAAACCAGGACAAATTATTTGTCTATGTCAGGCTTTGTGGTAAGCATTTCGTAGGCACTTTTTATATGTGAAGAAACTAGAGTGCAGATGGGCCAAATAATTCAGCTAAGATGTTGTGGTACGGTGAGCAGGCAGCCAAGCTGGGACTCAGCTGAGTAGGTCTTTTTTTTTTATAAAATAGAGATGGAGTTTTACCATGTTGCACAGGCTAATCTCGAAATCCTGGGCTCAAGCTGTCTACCCACCTTGGCCTCCCAAAGTGCTGGGAGTATAGGCATGAGCCACCAAGCCGAGTATGTCGAATTCCAAAGCCTTTGCTTCTCCTAGCAGCTGGTGCTTTGTCCTCTGCACCTTAGTACCCCAAGGTGCCCATCATAGAACACCTACCTGAGTGGTTCCAAACTAGGTAGGCTCACAGAAATTTTTTTTGGTTTTGAAACTGAGTTTTGTTCCTATCACCCAGGCTGGAGTGCAGTGGCGCCATCTAGGCCTACTGCAACCTCCGCCTCCTGGGTTCAAGTGATTCTCCTGCCTCAGCCTCCCAAGTAACTGGGATTATAGGCACCCACCACCACGCCCCAACTAGTTTTTGTATTTTTAATAGAGAAGGCGTTTTGCCATGTTGGCCAGGCTGGTCTCAAATTCCTGACTTCAGGTGATCGACCCGCCTCAGCCTCCCAAAGTGCTGGGATTACAGGCATGAGCCACTGCGTCCAGCCAAAATAAATTTTTTTTGGACAGTTTCACTCTTGGTGCCCAGGCTGCAGTGGTGGCACTTTCTCAGCTCACTGCAACCTCTGCCTCTCCAATTGAAGCAATTCTCCTGCCTCAGCCTCCCAATTACAAGCATGCACCACCACACCTGGCTACTTTTTGTATTTTTAGTAGAGACAGGGTTTCACCATGTTGGCCAGGCCAGTCTCGAACTCTTGACCTAAAGTGATATACCCACCTCAGCCTCTCAAAGTGCTGGGATTACAGACGTGAGCCACCACACCCAGCCGGCTCACCAGAATTATAGCCCAGTACTAGCTGTTATTAAGAAACTGGTTGCAGTGGCTCACACCTGTAATCCCAGCACTTTGGGAGGCCGAGGAGGGTGGATCACTTGAGGTCAAGAGTTCGAGACTGGCCTGGCCAACATGGTGAAACCCTGTCTCTACTAAAAATACAAAAATTAGCCAGGTGTAGTGGCACACGCCTGTGCAGGAGAATGGCTTGAACCCAGGAGGTGGAGGCTGCAGTGAGCCGAGATGGCTCCACTGCACCTTAAGCCTTGGTGACACAGCGAGACTCTGTCTCAAGAAAAAAAAAAAAAAAAAAGGAACTGGTATGGGTCGGGCCCAGGGGTTCACGCGTGTCTTTGGGAAGCCGAGGCAGGCAGATTGCTGGAGCCCAGGAGTTCGAGGACAACACAGCAAAACCCCATCTCTACCCAAAATAACAAAAATTAGCCGGACGTATTGGCGCTTGCCTATAGTCCCAGCTACTCGGGAGGCTCAGGTGGGAGGATTGCTTGAACCCAGAAGCTCGTGAGCTATGATCATGCCTGTGCACTCCATCCTAGGCAAAAGAGCTAGACCCTGTCTCTCAAAAAAGAAATTGTTATATTAAAACTTACTCTTGTTTTCTGATGTCAAGATTAGCAGACTAGGGTCTCAAGCATCAAATCTTAAAAATGACAGAAAGGGCTGGGTGTGTTGGTTTACACCTCTAATCCCAGCTACTTGGGAGGGTGAGGCAGGAGGATCACTTGAGCCTGGGAGGCAGAGGTTGCAGTGAGGCGAGATCGTTGCACTCCAGCCTGGGCAACAGAGTGAGACCCCATCTCAAAAGATATAAAGCATTTTTTAAGGTAAGTGTTGTGTCATCATACTGAAAAATAAAAAGTAATTCTTTTAGAAGGTATTAAGTTTTTTTTTTTTTTTTTTGACAGAGTCTTACTCTGTCCCCCAGGCTGGAGTGCAATGGTGTGAACTCAGCTCAGTGTAACCTCCACCTCCCTGGTTCAAGCAATTCTCTTGCCTCTGCCTCCTGAGTAGCTGGGATTGGAGGCGCCTGCCATCATACCTGGCTAATTTTTGTATTTTTAGTAGAGACGGGGTTTCACCATGTTAGCCAGACTGGTCTCGAATTCCTGATCTCAGGTGGTTCGCCTTCCTCGGCCTCCCAAAGTGCTGGGATACGAGCCACCACGCTTGGCCCAGAAAAAGGATTATTAGTGATCCTGAGGAATCGGAGATTTGGAACAAAGAATGAAACAACAGAAGTGTGGAAGCAGCATTATAGTCGTGCCACACAAAGATGGCAGAGGGTTCCTGGGTGCAGTGAACAGGAGGATATGCTTAGATCTAGAAGGAGAAAAGAAGGATAGGATGTATAAGCATTATCTGAAAAAAGTAGACATTTTCCTAGAACTCATAAAAGGGCTAGCAAGTTGTAAACAGAATTTTTTTTTTTTTCCTGGTCTGTCTTTGTCACCAGGGTGGAGTATAGTGGTACAATCATGACTCACTGCTTACTACAGCCTCAGCCTCTGGGCTCAAGCGATCCTACCACATCAGTCTCCCAAGTAGCTGGGATTATGTGTTTTTGGCAAAGACAGGGTTTCGCCATGTTGCCATCCGCCCACCTTGGCCTCTCAAACTGCTAGGATTATAGACATGAGACACTGTGCACGGCCTTACGATTTCACTTTTTTAACAAAAAATCTGGTCCAGGTGCAGTGGCTCATAACTGTTGTAATCCCAGCACTTTGGGATGCCTAAGCAGGTGGATCACTTGAGCTCAGGAGTTCGAGACCAGACTTGACAACATGATGAAACCCTGTCTCTACAAAAAAATTAGCCAGGCATGGTGGTGGGCACCTGTAGTTCCAGCTTCTTGGGAGGCTGAGGTGAGAGGATCACTTGAGCCCTGGAGGTTGAGGCTGCAGTGAGCCATGATCAGGCCAGTGCACCCCAGCCTGGTTGACTAAGCAAGACCCTGTCTTAAAAACAAAAAAATGGCTGGGCGCAGTGGCTCACGCCTGCAATCCCAGCACTTTGGGAGGCTGAGGTGAGCAGATCACGAGGTCAGGAGATCGAGACCATCCTGGCTAACACGGTGAAACGCCGTCTCTACTAAAAATACAAAAAAATTTGCCACGTGTGGTGGCAGGCGCCTATAGTCCCAGCTACTCAGGAGGCTGAGGCAGGAGAATGGCGGGAACCTGGGAGGCAGAGCTTGCAATGACCTGAGATCACACCACTGCACTCCAGCCTGGGCAACACAGCAAGACTCCGTCTCAAAAAGCAAATAAATAAATAAGCAAATAATAAAGTAACAGCATAACAAAAAGATTCAGAGCAAAATCCCAAAAGCTACTAAGAAAAAATAGATTACCTACAAAGGAAGTAGAATCAAACATCAGGCATCTTCTCCGCAACACTAGAGGTGACGATACATAAATAACCTAGGATTTTATGTATAGCCAACTACCATCAAAAAGTGAGAATAAAATATACACTCAGACATAGACTCAAAGTACCACCTGCATACACTTTCTGGAAGAACTATGAAGAAGGAAAAATCAGTTCTGAAAGAAGCTACTAAATTTTTTTTCCAAAAGTTCTGAGTGTAAAACAAGTTTTTAAATTTGGGAAAGTGAAAACATGCTAAGCACATTGACATTAGACATTATTAAACACTGCAGAGAATTAGTAGGAGTGGCAGGAAACTTGGTAGCTTCAATTGAGGCAGGAAAGGTTTAAAAAGAAAACCCATTAATTAGAAAATACAAAACTGGGCCAGGCGCGGTGGTTCACACCTATAATCCCAGCACTTTGGAAGGCCGAGGCAGGTGGATCAGCTGAGGTCAGGAGTTCGAGGCCAACATGGCGAAACCCCATCTCTAATTAAAAAAATATATATATATAGGAATAATTTCAAACATCAGTGATTACAGTAAAAGTAAACTTATTAAATGAAACTTTTAGATTGTGTTCCAAAAAATCTAGCTAAATCAAAGAAAGCATTCAAGATAAAAAGCAATCAGTAGGACAGAACAATTCTTTAAGACATCAGTCATGAAACATGTACTTTAATAAGGCAAAAACTGAGAATTACAAGGAGATCTCAGAGATGTGTGTAATACTTAATTTTCTGAGCACGCTTGCAGGTCAAGAAGACCAAAAAAATTAAAGCTATTAAGGATTAGAACAGAATTTTTTTTGGAGACAGGGTCTTGCTCTGTTGCCCAGGCTGGAGTGTAATGACATGATCACAGCTTACTACAGCCTTGACCTGGGCTCAAGCCATCTTCCCATTTCAGCCTCCCAAGTAGCCCAACTAATTTTCTTTTTTTTTTTTTTTTAAGAGATGGGGTCTTGTTATGTTGCCCAGGCTGATTTTGAACTCTTGGGCTCAAGTGATCCTCCCGCCTTGGTCTCCCAAAGTGCTAGGATCACAGGCGTGAGCTGAGCCACTGCATCCAGCTCAGTATGATTTTTGATTTTTTATTTTGGAGACAGGGTCTCACTCTGTCACCCAGGTTGGAGTGCAGTGCCTTGATCTTGGCTCACTGTAACTTCTGCCTCCCAGGCTCAAGCAATCCTGTCTCAGCCTCCTGAGTAGCTGGGACCACAGGCAGTCACCACCACACCCGATTAATCTTTATTTTTTGGTAGAGATGGGGTTTCACCATGTTGCCCAGGCTAGTCTCAAACTCCTGAGCTAAGGCAGTCCACCTGCCTCAGCCTCCCAAAGTGCTGGGATTACAGGTGTGAGCCACTGTGCCCGTCTGTGATTTTTTTTTTTTTAAACTAAGGAAAATCAGATTTGTGTGTGTGAGAGACACAGGGTCCATGCGGGAATGCAGCAGTGGATCATACATCATAGCTTGCTGTAGTCTCAACCTCCTGGACTCAAGTGATCCTCCCTACCTTAGCCTTCCCAGTAGCTGGGATTACGGGTGCACACCATCATGCCCTGGCTAATTTTTTTATTTTTAGTAGAAACAGAGTTTCAGTAAGTTTCCCAGGCTGGTTTCGCAGAGTGATTTTTAAACACGTGATAAATGTATATATACTGAATATAAAACTTTGTCCCCTCTATATCTTCATATTCTTCTAAGACACAAAGTAAATTTTGTACCAGGTGACAAAAGGAAAAGACAACAAAATCATTTAAAAAGTTGATATATCGGCCGGGCATGGTGGCTCACGACCGTAATCCCAGCACTTTGGGAGGCTGAGGTGGGTGGATCACGAGGTCAGGAGAGCAAGACCATCCTGGCTAACACAGTGAAACTCCATCTCTACTAAAAATACAAAAAAATTAGCCGGGCATGGTGGCAGACACCTGTAGTCCTAGCTACTTGGGAGTCTGAGGCAGGAGAATGGCGTGAACCCGGGAGGCAGAGGTTGCAGTGAGCTGAGATTGTGCCACTGCACTGTAGCCTGGGCAACAAAGCAAGACTCCATTTCAAAAAAAGTTGATATATCATATTCACCAACCTTCAATCTACCACTAATAAAGAAATTCCTGGCCGGGCGCGGTGGCTCAAACCTGTAATCCCAGCACTTTGGGAGGCTGAGACGGGTGGATCACGAGGTCAGGAGATCGAGACCATCCTGGCTAACAC
>NW_012107585.1:7905103-7910291 GCF_000951045.1 Mandrillus leucophaeus | reverse complement strand
CGTCTGTAATCCCAGCACTTTGGGAGGCCGAGGCAGGTGGATCATGAGGTGAGGAGACAGACCATCCTGGCTAACATGGTAAAACCCCGTCTCTACTAAAAATACAAAAAAAAAAAATTAAGCATGGTGGTGGGCGCCTGTAGTTCCAGCTACTTGGGAGGCTGAGGCAGGAGAATGGTGTGAACCCGGGACCGGGTGGAGCTTGCACTGAGCCGAGATCACGCCACTGCACTCCAGCTTGGGTGACAAGAGTGAGACTCCGTCTCAAAAAAAAAAAAAAAAAAAAAAAGTAGAAATGGTATTCAAAGATTTTGATGTCCCCGAAATGGACACCAGGGCCTAGGATGTTTTGTGAGAGAGTTGTATCAAATCTCCCAAAACTAGAATACCTATGTTACTGTAAGTGTACCTGAACATAGAAAGTAATGACAAGCCTCATATTACAACTGTATGAAGCCAGCATAGCCCCGATCCCAAACTGGGGCTAGGGCAGCACCAAAACGAGAAGGTATAGTTCAGTATCACTTCAAAATGTAGCCGTAAATCAAACATAGCCATTTACCCTCAAAACAGAGTGATAGTTCACCACTGTAAAAAACTAGGGAGACGACTCCTCAAAAAAAAAATACATAATTCACTACTTGAGATGATACATCCATAGATTAAACAAAAAAAACCACTTAATTATCTCAATATATGCCCAAAACATCTTCAATAAAATGTAGCCTTTATGATTCGAATCTAAGTACAATTATGAAGAGATACTTTTCTTAATGTAATAAAGGTTAAGTAATCTTACTTAATTGTGCGAACTATCAGAAGTGTTTTCATCGAAGTCAGAAGAGGAGGATGCCTGCCATTCTCCACTACCTGTCAACATTGTACTCAAGGCTCTTGGTAATGCAGTAAGAAAAGATCAAAATGTTCTATAGATGAATTGATAAAATGTGTATACCCAGATGATGAAATACACTAACTAGCAGCAGGTAAAATGAGAGCTCACACACTTTTTTTTTTTTGAGACGAGTTTCACTCTGTCGTCTCGGCTGGAGTGAAGTGGCCATCTCAGCTCACTGCAACCTCTGCCTCCCAGGTTCAAGCAGTTCTCCTGCTTCCGCCTTCCAAGTAGCTGGGACTACAGGTGCACTCCGCCACACCCAGCTAATTTTTTTGTATTTTAGTAGAAACGGGGTTTCACCGTGTTACCCAGGCTGGTCTCAAACTCCTGAGCTTAGGCAATCCACTCGCCTCAGCATCCCAAAGTGCTACGATTACAGGCATGAGCCCCTGCGCCTGACCTTTTTTTTTTGAGATGGAGTCTCTGTCACCCAGGCTGGAGTGCAGTGGCACGATCTTAACTGGCTTCAGCCTTCGCCTCCTGGGTCCAAGTGATTCTCCCGCCTCAGCCTCCCAAGTAGCTGGGATTACAGGCATGCACCACCATGCCTGGCTAATTTTTTTTTTTGTATGTTTGGTAGAGGCAGGGTTTCGCCATGTTGGCCAGGCTGGTCTTGAACTCCTGACCCTCAGGTGATCCGCCTGCCTTGGCTTCCCAAAGTGCTGTGATTAGAGCCACGGCGCCTGGCCTTCAAAACACATGTTTAAGTGAAAAAATTATAAAACATGTTTAATACCTTTTATGCTGTTTCTTTTTTTAAAATTTATAAATTTATAGTAACTATTTTTCTATGCATTCCTTTACCTTTAAAGATTAGGGTGACAAAAGGGATCTTTGACAATTTTATTCGCCATCTCTGTCAAAAAGAAATGGATGATGTGTAGTTAAAAAAATTCATCAAAGTCTGTACTAAAAGCTGTGTAGCTATAAAGATGATTGTGAGAGTTAATAATTGCGTTGGCCGCTGATAGCTGAAGAAAAATACTGTTTTTGACAGTGTCGGTTAAATCCAGACCTGGACATAGAGGTGGAAGTTCCTTTGCAGAGAGAGAAGACAGGGAGGTCAAGGAAAATGACCCCAAGAGGGGTTCAGATGACAGCCACAGCACCCCTAGGCCGACGTCCACATGAGCCTTCTGCCCTGCACAACTACTCAACCCAATTGTCCCATCTTTTGGCAGGCGCAGATCAGGCCTCTATAACCGCCAGAAATCACATTCAGCTGGTGAAACTGCAGGTGGACGAGGTGCACCAGCTCTCCCGGAAAGCAGAAACCAAGCTGGCAGAAGCACAGATAGAAGAGCTCCGTCAGAAAACACAGGAGGAAGGGGAGGACCGGGCTGAGTTGGAGCAGGAGGCCTACCTGCGTGAGGATTGAGGGCCTGAGTCCACTGCCCTGTCTCCCCACTCAGTGGGGAAAGCACAGGCAGATGCCATCCTGCCCAGGGTTGGCATGAGTATCTACACCGAGAAGAGGTGGCAGGTCCTGCTCTGGCCAATCAGGCGAGACGCCTTTGTGAGCTCTGAGTGCCTCCTGTGGTCTCAGGCTTGCACCTGGACCTGGTTCTCAGCCCTTGGGCACTGTACCTTGTTTAACATTTCACCCCACTCTGTACAGCTGCTCTTACCCACCCATTTTTTCACCTCACACCCAAAGCATTTTGCTGACCTGGGTCAGAGAGAGGAATCCTTTTTGTTGTGCCCTTAAGTTCAGCAGCTGTTTAACCTGTTTTCAGTCTTATTTACATTGTCAAAAATGATTTAGTACTTGTTCCCTCTGTTGGGATGCGAGTTTTGGCGGGGGGCAGGGAACCTGTCCAGTTTGTACGATTTGCTTTTAAGTGTTTCTAATGTGTTCTCTGATCTGTCCTCACTGCCCTGTGAGGACAGCTCAGGCCAAGGAGTGAAAAGACTACTTACTAAGGGGAGGGATGCAGAATGTTTACCTGGTGCTCTCAACAGGACTCTTAACACAGGCCTCTTGTTCCTTTCTTTCCTTTGTGTTTCTCTATTGTATCCAAAGGAGAAGAGTAAGATTTTGTTTGCATCTAAAAGAGAAAATACGTCTCTCTCCTGGGGTCCTATGCAGCCTCCTTCCTTTAGGCCCCAGACTGGCAGCGCCCCAGGTGGCTCCAGGAATCCCCGACAGGTTCCTGGAAGCATTTGCTACCCTTTGGCTCCCATTCAACATATGCTAGACAAGTTAGCCAGGTTGCAGTGTTTTTAATCAGAGCTAACAAGGTGAGGGGAGTTACAAAAACCAAGTCGCATGTTCTGTAGACCAGCAGGGATCAGTTTCTCACGGTGATAGAGAATCAACACTGAGTCCACTCTCAGGCTGTTGCCCTGCCCAACCCACCCTTCAGCGCTGGGGTATGGGGGCAGCTGCACACTTGAGCCCCTCATCTGTCACCAGTGCCCACATGGTCCACATCTCTAGGGGGCTGAGGCGGTGCACCAGCAGGAGCCCCCTATACAGGCAGGGGTCTAAAGGGTCCAGGGGCTGCCGGATTCCAAATGTCTTGAAGCCAGCATGGTGCATGGGGCTCAGCCCCAGCCTCCTCAGGCACATACCCACAAAGACGTCATCAATGGGGAAGAGTTCAGCCTCTTCCATGGTAGCCTGGAGGCGCCGCACAGTGGCTCTGGACATGACATACCCTCCCCCACCAGCATAGGGTGGGTAGTGGGTGGCTCTGTACATTGAGAGTGGGATGAAATATTTGACCTTAGTGTTCCTGTTGGGCAGGGCTTGGCGGATGACATCTCCCACCAGGAGGTCCTGGGCCGGGTCCCAGCCATCCAGGAACTCTAACACATTGGGAACGTGGACAAAGACATCATCATCTCCCTTTAGCATGAAGTGGGCCTGGGGGCAGGCAGCCACCACCCAACGCTGCAGGTGCAGCTCCTTGAGCGTCAGGTTGAAGAAGTCCTCAGTGAAGTCCCACTGGAGGATGTCATCAAACTCCCTACTCTCATAGGCCAGCAGCTGGGCTGGGGGAGCGGGTCCTGCCACCCCCAGGAGGAACACCAGCTTCAGCTGTCGGCCCTTAGCCCAGCCCCCAGCCCTGCCCCACGTGCTGCGGATAGCCGCACGGCGCTCCACGTGACCAGGCTGTGACTTGATGGCCAGGAGCAAGAAGGTATCCTTGGAACAGCCTGAAGGCTCCAGCAAGATAGAGAAATTTCGGCAGTGGCGATATGTCAAGAAGAGGCGGTGACGGCCAGGCAGGGACAGAGAAGCGCTAGCCACTGTGTGATTGGGTGGACACCGGCTGTGACGGGGTGCTGGGGGAGCCCAGAAAGGCTGGTGGGCCGTGGGGTCTCCTGCAGGCTTGGCCTCCTTCCTCAGGAAGAGCAGGCAGCCGAGCAACAGCACAACCAGGCTGTACGAGACCAGCCAGCCCAGCCTGCGGAGCATTGCCGGTCCCTGCAAGGAGAGAGCCACCTGAGCAGGGTCCAGTCCCGGGTCCCTGTTGCTGTCCCCAAGAGCTGGGCAGGAGTTAATCTGCACCCCAGCAGCTAAGTCCCTGCTGGCTTCTGGACTTCTTTTTTTTTATTCTCAGTGTGTCCTCAGGCTCTTTCCAGAGTCCTCCCTCCCCTGAGGATGGGCTAAGCACAGCTCCTTTGCCAGCCCTTGCCCTCCTCTGCCATCATCTGAGGACTCCTAGGTCTGTCTTTCCCAAAATGATTTGCTGCCACTTTACAGCTGACACCATAAATGTTCCCAGCCATTGTCCCAGGAAACTCGAGCACCTGATGAGTTTTAGGCACAGACTCAGTTTAGCTTGGATCAAATTCACTAAGTATGGAACTGACACCATTTCCCAAAAAAAAGCCTGGTGCCTGTGGGGTCCTGTGTTGGGCATCTCCAAGATGACCAGGAGTGCACTGCCTCCCTTGGAGAGGAACCAGCACCACGGGGTGGCCGTGGCCACCAAAGCACACACCCTTTACACCTGCCTCAGAGGTTCGGGCTTCCAGGCCGTAGTGAGACAAAGCCACACACAGCAAGAGGGGGAGCAGGAAAGCTGGGGACTTGTATCAGGGATGGCTTCGGAGGCCCCCGCCCTGCCTTCCCACCATGCTCTAAGGGCTGATTTCTCCCAGGGACCTGAACAGAGAAGGATGAGGAGACAGAATCCAACCAAGTGGCCCGAGTTCCACAGTAGCAAAGCCAGGCTTCAGTTTCTCATCATTTTGGTCCCTTTGGTGTCTCCCTCTGCCCCAGTCCCCTCCCCTTCACCTCCACTGCCAAGTCGTCCTGTCCCTTCACTTCTGACCAGT
>NW_012107585.1:7902134-7904873 GCF_000951045.1 Mandrillus leucophaeus | reverse complement strand
CGGGAAGATTGCTTGATCCCAGTAGGTCCAGGCTGCAGTGAGCTGTGATTGTGCAGCTGCACTCCAGCTTGGGCAACAGAGTGAGACTCTGTCTCAAAAAAAAAAAAAAAAAAGAAATTCCTTATGCGTACAAAGTTTAAAAACATGCTTCTTAAAAACTCCAGGCTAAAAAAATTTAAATGGAAATATAAAAATATTTAGAACAGTGAGACTCCGTCTCAAAAAAAAAAAAAAAAAAGAAATTCCTTATGTCTACAAAGTTTAAAAACATGCTTCTTAAAAACTCCAGGCTAAAAAAATTTAAATGGAAATATAAAAATATTTAGAACAGTGATGACAAGCACAGTATATAGGAGAACTGGGAGGCTGTAGACAAAAGTAGCTCTTAAAGGGAGATTTACACCTATGTCATAAATACAAAGACTGAATGACAGGTAATATTTACTGTAACAATACTGAAAATAAGCAAGTTAAACTTTAACTCAGTTATCAGAAAGGCAAAATGAGAAAAATGGAACATATTAGAAGTAGTTAAATAGGAACAATCAGGCAAAATCTGCTCTCTTGAAAAGACTGAAAATTAGGCAAAGATTTGGTAAGTATGACTTTAGAGAGAGTGGTAAAGTAACATCAGAAATAATCGTTAACAGAAGTGTTTTTTTTTTTTTAATATGAGAATATTATGATCTTTATGTCAGTCTCAAAGAATCTGTATAAGACTATGTTGGGCACAGTGGCTCACAACTGTAATCCCAGTACTTGGGAGGCTGAGGCAGGAGGATCACTTGGGCCCAGTAATTCAAGACCAGCCTAGGCAACATAGCAAGACCCCATCTCTACCAAAAAGTCGAAAAAAACTAGCCGAGTGTGGTGGTACACACCTGTGGTTCCAGTTACTTGGGAAGCTGAGGTCGGAGGATCACTTAAGAGCCAGGAGTTCAGGGCTACAGGGGGCCATGATTGTAGCACTGCACCCCAGCCTGGGCAAGAGTTAGGCCCTATGTCAAAAAAAAAAAACTGTAATCCCAGCACTTTGGGAGGCTGAGGCAGGGTAATCACTTGAGGCCAGGAGTTCGAAACCAACCAGGCCAACATGGTGAAACCCTGTCTCTACTAAAAACATAAAAACTAACTGGGCATGATGGCATGCACCTGTAATCCCAGCTACTTGGGAGGTTGAGGCAGGAGAATCGCTTGAACCCAGGAGGCCAACGTTGCAGTGAGCCAAGATTGTGCCACTGCACTCCACACTAGGCAACAGAGCGAAACTCCATCTCCAAAAATAAGTAACTATAAAAGTAGAAACGGTGGCCAGGCGCAGTGGCTCACGTCTGTAATCCCAGCACTTTGGGAGGCCGAGGCAGGTGGATCATGAGGTGAGGAGACAGACCATCCTGGCTAACATGGTAAAACCCCGTCTCTACTAAAAATACAAAAAAAAAAAATTAAGCATGGTGGTGGGCGCCTGTAGTTCCAGCTACTTGGGAGGCTGAGGCAGGAGAATGGTGTGAACCCGGGACCGGGTGGAGCTTGCACTGAGCCGAGATCACGCCACTGCACTCCAGCTTGGGTGACAAGAGTGAGACTCCGTCTCAAAAAAAAAAAAAAAAAAAAAAAGTAGAAATGGTATTCAAAGATTTTGATGTCCCCGAAATGGACACCAGGGCCTAGGATGTTTTGTGAGAGAGTTGTATCAAATCTCCCAAAACTAGAATACCTATGTTACTGTAAGTGTACCTGAACATAGAAAGTAATGACAAGCCTCATATTACAACTGTATGAAGCCAGCATAGCCCCGATCCCAAACTGGGGCTAGGGCAGCACCAAAACGAGAAGGTATAGTTCAGTATCACTTCAAAATGTAGCCGTAAATCAAACATAGCCATTTACCCTCAAAACAGAGTGATAGTTCACCACTGTAAAAAACTAGGGAGACGACTCCTCAAAAAAAAAATACATAATTCACTACTTGAGATGATACATCCATAGATTAAACAAAAAAAACCACTTAATTATCTCAATATATGCCCAAAACATCTTCAATAAAATGTAGCCTTTATGATTCGAATCTAAGTACAATTATGAAGAGATACTTTTCTTAATGTAATAAAGGTTAAGTAATCTTACTTAATTGTGCGAACTATCAGAAGTGTTTTCATCGAAGTCAGAAGAGGAGGATGCCTGCCATTCT
Organism: Mandrillus leucophaeus; assembly: GCF_000951045.1. Taxonomy (NCBI): domain Eukaryota; kingdom Metazoa; phylum Chordata; class Mammalia; order Primates; family Cercopithecidae; genus Mandrillus; species Mandrillus leucophaeus. The sequence continues at coordinate 7,902,682 of NW_012107585.1, read as the reverse complement.
CCACTACCTGTCAACATTGTACTCAAGGCTCTTGGTAATGCAGTAAGAAAAGATCAAAATGTTCTATAGATGAATTGATAAAATGTGTATACCCAGATGATGAAATACACTAACTAGCAGCAGGTAAAATGAGAGCTCACACACTTTTTTTTTTTTGAGACGAGTTTCACTCTGTCGTCTCGGCTGGAGTGAAGTGGCCATCTCAGCTCACTGCAACCTCTGCCTCCCAGGTTCAAGCAGTTCTCCTGCTTCCGCCTTCCAAGTAGCTGGGACTACAGGTGCACTCCGCCACACCCAGCTAATTTTTTTGTATTTTAGTAGAAACGGGGTTTCACCGTGTTACCCAGGCTGGTCTCAAACTCCTGAGCTTAGGCAATCCACTCGCCTCAGCATCCCAAAGTGCTACGATTACAGGCATGAGCCCCTGCGCCTGACCTTTTTTTTTTTGAGATGGAGTCTCTGTCACCCAGGCTGGAGTGCAGTGGCACGATCTTAACTGGCTTCAGCCTTCGCCTCCTGGGTCCAAGTGATTCTCCCGCCTCAGCCTC
>NW_012107585.1:7899381-7901902 GCF_000951045.1 Mandrillus leucophaeus | reverse complement strand
CGGCGGGACAGACGCCGAGGCGGGAGTGCTGGGAACAGCGCTTTATTGCCCACGCCCTACACGGCGAACATGCGCAGAGCCTCCTCCGCCGAGCGGCACTGGTTCAGCTGGATCTGCACCTCTACCGTCAGGGGCTCGGGGTGGTAATCGCTTTCGTAGATCGGATTCACGGCTTTTGGCTTTTCTGAGAAAATTAAAACGCGAGCATGAGCCCCGGGAGACGGATGGGCTGGCGTTCTCGGTCGCTTTGACCCATCCCAAATGCAAGCCCTGGGCCCTCTCCCAGCAGGAGCTCAGTTTCCGTCCTCGGGTCTTAACCGTAATAAGAAAATTAAATTGAATTTAATTAGATCATTTAATAAGTCGCAGCTGTTTGAGTTGCAAGACTGGCTGCTTTTTGCTTTGAGATAGTGTCTTGCTCCGTCGCCCAGGCTAGAGTGCAGTAGCGCGATCTCAGTTCACTGCAGCCTCCGCCTCCCAGGTTCAAGCGATTCTCCTGCCTCAGCCTCCAAGTAGCTGGGATTACAGGCGCCTGTCACCACGACTGGCTAATTTTTGTATTTTTAGTAGAGACAGTTTCACCATGTTGGCCAAGCTGCTCTCGAACCCCTGACCTCAAGTGATCCGCCCGCCTAGGCCTCCCAAAGTGCTAGAATTACAGGCGTGAGCCACAGCGCCCAGCTGCATATTCTCTTAAAAATGAAGTAATTCTAGCACTTCGGGGGAAACAACTGAAAGCATTTCAATAAATTATAACATTTGCCCTAAAAATGAAAAAACATTGTTACTGCCACCATGAAGTTACAAATTTTCCAATACTCAAAGACCTTTCTAATGACGTGGGTGGTGATAGTAAAGAAAGTGATTTTTGGAAAATGCATAGTGACGGGTGTCAACAGTTGGAATGTCTGCATAAGTCGGTTAACCTGTAGTTTACAAGTAACTCATGCATGTTACAAACCGTGCATGGTAAAATATCCATTCAAAATGCAAACTAGACTAATTTTAATCTGATTATGAAAAATTCAATATAGATTGTTTTCACATTGTAACAACCTTTAAGAAACTACCACTTGTCAAATTTGGTGTAATATTAAAGAAATTATATTATTTGAAGGTCTATTAAAATACTCCCCTCTTTTCCAATTATAGGTCTGAGGTTGGATTTTCTTTATGCACTTCAATTACAGCAACATATTGCAAGCGGTTGACTGCAGAAGTAGCTATAAGAATCCAGCTGTCTTCAATTAAGCCAAACATTAAAGAGATTAAAAAAAACTTTTTTTTTTTTTTTTTTTTGAGACAGAGTCTCGCTCTGTTCCTTCCCACCATGCTCTAAGGGCTGATTTCTCCCAGGGACCTGAACAGAGAAGGATGAGGAGACAGAATCCAACCAAGTGGCCCGAGTTCCACAGTAGCAAAGCCAGGCTTCAGTTTCTCATCATTTTGGTCCCTTTGGTGTCTCCCTCTGCCCCAGTCCCCTCCCCTTCACCTCCACTGCCAAGTCGTCCTGTCCCTTCACTTCTGACCAGTCTGCCGCACCGGCCACTGCCACAGCCACCGCCACCAGAAAAGCAACTGCTAGGTGCTAGGGATGCAGTGGCAAGCAAGACAGGGCCACTCCCCTCTCAGAGGGAAGCACAAAATACATAGGAACCGGGTATGTTGAGAAGTTACAATCTAATGCAGAGAATTGGCTGACAGGGAGGACGGATCCTATAGCCAGGGGTAGCTAACAAAGCCCTCCTTGATGGAGGGACGTGTGAGCAAGAACTGGGTGAGGAGTGGGACCTTGCCTGAAGACCTGGGGTCTCTGCAGGCTGAGGGCAGAGTCAGGTAGCTCCAGGGCAGGAGTGAGGGGAGAGAGAAGGGAGAGGGGGGCCCAGCGGGTTTACAGTAGGAGACGGCCTGCCCGGCTAGTGAAAGAGTTAAGGTTTTGTTGTTTTTTTGAGACAGTGTCTCTGTCACCCAAACTCCAGTGCAGTGGCACAACTATAGCTCACTGCAGCCTGGAACTCCTGGGTTCAAGCGATCCTCCGGCCTCAGCCTCCCCAGTAGCTGGGACTACAGGCGTGCAGGGCCCGGCTAACATTTTTTGTAGAGATGTGGTATCTGGGCTGGTCTGGAACTCGTGGCCTCAAGCGATCCTTCCGCTTTGCCTCGGCCTCCCAAAGCGTTGGGACTACAGGCGTGAGCCACCGGCCCGAGTTTTCTGAGCGCCCTGGAGATCTATGCGGGGGCGGGGGACAAGGGGGTCTGGCCGAGGTGGTGAAAGAATCCGACCTTTAGTAAAAGGCCACTCCTACCACCCCTTCCCTGGTGGGCTGCGGAAGGCTGGGGAGGAAGCATGAAGGGCAGCTGGAGACCGTCTCCGTGCTCGGGATGCCGGGCGGCGGCAGGGTCGAAGGGAGATGAGTCTCGGGTATGAGAGCACCGCGGGCTATGGGCGAGGGGCCCGGGTGGGCGGCGGCGCCATTCACCGAGAAGGGCGCACGGCAGGTGGCTTGGTTCCGTCCCGGGA
>NW_012107585.1:7893588-7896041 GCF_000951045.1 Mandrillus leucophaeus | reverse complement strand
CTCGTGATCCACCTGTCTCGGCCTCCCAAAGTGCTGGGATTACAGGCTTGAGCCACCGCGCCTGGCCTAATTTTTGTGTTTTTAGTAGAGACGGGATTTCGCCGTGTTGGCCAGGCTGGTCTTGAACTCCTCACCTCAGGTGATAAGCACGCCAAAGTGCTGGGATTACAGGCGTGAGCCACCACCTCGGGCCTGTTTCCACTTTTCAGCTTCAGCATGATGGGTTGCTCTGCTGTGATCAGGCCTCGTGCCTTTGCAGCCACCTCCCACGGCTCTCCCTGTCTCCTTTCTCTCCCTCCCGGCTGGATGTTCTTTCTGAACCTCAAATCTGAGACGCACCCATTTCAGATGCTTCTGCAGCTCCCCACAGGACAAGTCCAGGTCCCTTTTACAGCAAATGAGGGCCGATGGCCTGAAGCTCGAGGCAGATACCTCGGAAGCAGATGAACCCCAGGCAGCCCCAGCTCCAAGCCCTTGCCCCCTATGGCTCTACCACAGGTGCCTTCCCCACCCGCGCCACAACCCACACAGGCCCTGTGGTCTGAGGGCTGCAGAGAAGAAATAACAACACTGGATCCTAAGGGGGGATGTGGCCTCTCCCCAGGCCAGGCCAGAAGCTACCATTCCCCACCCTTCTGTTCCTTTGGCCTCCACCAGGGCTGGCTCTCGGCGGGTCCTACTGACACTCCCTGCCCTCAGTCACCACCATCGGCACTCACCTTTTTTGGCAACTTTCTTAATCTTCTTTGAATCCTGAGAGAAAGAACCACAAAACGAGATGCTTACTGGAGAGGGGAGGTGCTGGAGGAGTGCCTCTGGGGGCCCACGTCCTCCAAGACATCTGACAGGTCCAGGAAGGCGGGGGTCTCCTGGTGAGGGTGCCTGCCCCAGCCCACCCCCAGGGGAAGGCTGCTGACTGGGCCAAAGTCCCCGGAGGCGCCCTCTGTGCAGGCGGCAGCACCAGCAGCCTCGCTGGCTGCGTGACCCAGGGAAAGGCCCTCCCTGCCACCTCCTCCCCATCCGGTGACCTAGGCCCTCAGCCCTTGCTTGCCCACAGGGTTCCGGTGGGGAGGGCGAAGGCAGAGGTGGAGGATGTGGCTGGGGCCCGGCTGTACCCTGGCCAGTGTCAGCCTGTCCGATGTCAAGGTGCGGACTGTGCCGAAGTTGCACACAGTGGACACCAGGGGCTCCCCGGCAAGCAGGGGCTCCAGGATCACCAGGCCCCGGCCCAGCACCTGGAGGATGGGGGGGTCCTGCCGGAGCTCCTTGGGCAGCTCTTTCTTCTTCTTCGGCACCTTCCACTCCTGCTAGGGGAGGACAGGAGGGTGGGACATGTCGAGGCAAGGATGTGGCCAGGCTGCCCTCCCCAGCACCAAGGCCCAGTACCTTGGCCGGCTCTTTCTCTCCTTGCCCCTTCCTGTCTTTCTCCTTCCCTTTCTTGTCCTTCTCCCCCTTTCCTCTCTTGGCAGACAGGGGACTGTCAACAGCAGGTAGCACCACAGGCCAGGAGAGAATCTAGGGGGAGGAGAGAATCCTCGAGTGAGCAGAGGCCCAGGTGGGCTACCTGGGGTCGCCTCTCCCTCACCCTTTCTGGAGCGGTGCTGAGACCTCATCTAACCAGGGAGCGGGGCTCCCATGGGGGACGGCCCGATGGGAACAGGAACAGGGGCAGAAGTGCAGCCTGTGGACAGCGGGCGCTGACTCTGCCTGCCCACCTTCTCTTCCACGATGGTCACAGTGGTCCCCGCCAGCAGGAAGGCCTTCAGTGGCACCAGGTCCCTGAGAGAGTGCTGCATCTCGTAGCCGCATGGGATGACCTCAGCCCAGGGCTTGTGGGTAGTGTTGAAGAGGACAGTCCTTGGGGAGGGAGAGATGAAGATGTGGGTGCCGTCAGCCAGGGGCTGTGGCCGGGGACCCGGAACAGGACTGCGAGGGGACATCCGAGGAGACCATGAGCATCGAAGCCCACAAACAGCGTGAGGCAGGGCCCGGCTGCCAGCAGGCAGGGCAAGGGGACCAGAAGGCCAGAAAGGAATGTGGCCACAGAGGAGACAGCAAAACAAAGGTGCGTGGAGCCCTCCTTCAGAGGCAGGACTGCCCTGAGCAACTGACAGAAACCAACCACAATGCACCAAGAGTTGTTTGTGAAGAGTTCAGCCAAGGGCTGAGCGTGGTGGCTCTGGCTTCTAATCCCAGCACTTTGGGAGGCCGAGATGGGAGGATTGCATGAACCAAGGAGTTCGAGAGCAGCCTGGGTAACATGTCGAGACCCCGTTTCTACAAAAAATAGACACATTAGCTGGGCGTGGTGGCACATGCCTATAGTCCCAGCTTGAGGTGGGAGGATTGCTTGAGCCCAGGAAGTCAAGGCTTCAGTGAGCCGTGTTCATGCCACTGCACTCGAGCCTGGGCAACAAAGTGAGGCCCTCCTACAGGAAAAAAAAAAAAAAAAA
>NW_012107585.1:7863375-7891493 GCF_000951045.1 Mandrillus leucophaeus | reverse complement strand
TGAGGCAGGAGAATCGCTTGAACCCAGGAGGCGGAGGTTGCAGTGAGCCGAGATTGCGCCACTGCACTCCAGCCTGGGCAACAGAGTGAGGCTCCATCTCAAAAAAAAAGAAAAAAAAGGAAAAGAAAAATTGTACTTCTCAGCTTAAAGAAATGTTGACCCTTCTGAATAAAAAATGGCATTTAAAAAACCCCAAACCAGTGATAACATATGTACATAAATGATACAAACATATGAAGGCTAGCACTCAACAATCTAGCAGAGAAGTGAGGAGAAGAGTTGAAAGTCTATCTGCACACTGTCACCATGTTCACTGCAGTCATCTTCCTCAAATGTGAAACCTGATCTCATTACTCCTCTGCTGAAAAACTTTCCGATAGTTTCCGCTTAGGAGAAAGGGGTCTTTTTCTCTCTCTCTCTCCAGCCCTGTCTCTTGCCAATCCCTGCCTTCCTCCATAGTTAATCTTCTTTCTACCATTCCTCCTGTGAGAAACAGTTTAAATGGTCCATTTGCAAGGCATGAAAAATCTAAGTACTGGCAGCCAGCCTTGCAGACGTGACAAACCACACGACTCAGGCACCTAGAAAGTCACGCTTAGCGAACAGGAAGTAGAGGAGGGGTCAGCCCATAAAAGGGGGCCAGGCGTGATGGCTCACTCCTGTAATCCCAGCACTTTGGGAGGCCAACGTGGGTGGATCACCTGAGGTCAGAAGTTTGAGACCAGCCTGGCCAACGTAGTGAAACTCTGTCTCTACTAAAAATACCAAAAAAAAAAAAAAAAAAAAAAAATTAGCCAGGAGTGGTGACGTGCGTCTGTAATCCCAGCTACTTGGGAGGCTGAGGCAGGAGAATTGCTTGAACCCAGGAGGCAGAGGTTGCAGTGAGCCGAGATCGCACCACTGCACTCCAGCCTGGGCGACAAGAGCAAAACTTGAGTGGGGAAGGGGACGCAGTATGATCTTATAAGGGGATAATGAAACTTAGGTGACACCCAGGAAGATTGTAACCCCACAGTACTCAACCAATGAGGAACTGGGAGAGGGGTTTGCCCACTAGGAGATAAATGACCTGCTGTGACTGCCCCAGCTGCCTGCCTACCAGTCACCGGATCTTGCAAAACTGCCATTAAAAGTCTCATTTCCACTGTTCTTTGTGTCTAAGTCTATGTGCCCACCCTAGGGGCAGAGATTTGTCCTGTACTTTCTCTGGTGTACCGCTTGTGACATTAGAATATGTAATTACTGTTTGTTCACTTCCTTCATGAAAAGGTAAGTGCCCAAATAGAACAGATCTTTTTTTTGAGACGGAGTCTTGCTCTGTCTCCCAGGCTGGAGTGCAATGGCGCGATCTCGGCTCACTGCAACCTCTGCCTTCCGGGTTCCAGCGATTCTTCTGCCTCAGCCTCCTGAGTAGCTGGGATTACAGGCATGTGCCACCATGCCCAGATACTTTTTTATATTTTTAGTAGATACAGGGTTTCACCATGTTGGCCAGACTGATCTCGAACTCCTTACCTCAAGTGATCCACCTGCCTTGGCCTCCCAAAGTGCTGGGATTACAGGCATGAGCCACACTGCACCCAACCCTCTAGAACAGACCATTTTCTATCTGATTTGTTGTTTGTAATCCCGATACCCAGCATCACACCTGGAAATGGTATGTGGCTGACTGGCGTTTGCTAATTGTTGAACTTGGGCAATTACATATGGCAAATAATTATATGGAAAATATAAAGGCTTACAAGTAAACTAAGGAATATAACTTAAGACAATTTAAAATAAATCTATTAGACTGCAAAAACAAAATGTATTTTTAGAAAATCAATGTGGAAATTCTGTTTTAGGACATGGTAGACTAGACTATACTGGACAAACCTTCCTGCTGAGAACAGTCATATCAGCTGGACACAATATTAACATTATCTGTTGAAGGTGCTGAAGAGCCAAGTCACAGAATTTTCAGGGCCAACATCAGGGCAAAGGGGAACAGTCAAAGAGAATGAGCTTAGTGCCACATTAATGCTCAAGAGCCAATTCCAAAAGTGGTGGCTGAGAAGCTGAAGGGAACTTTAGGCAACCTCATGGGCACTAGGGGGACAAAAATTTGTGTTCAAAGCCCTCCAAGGAGGTGGGCCCCTGGTAAATACTCCAGATTTTCCTTGGGTTTTCTGAAGAGCTACTAAAAGAACACATAATAGAAGTGCTAGAAGGAGAGGCGATAGAAAAAGGAATGGAGAAAAATACTTGAAGGATAATGGCTGAAAACTTCCAAGATTTGATTTAAAACATTCATCTATATATTCAAGAAGCTTGACAAGCTCCAAGCAGGATAAATGCAAACATATTCACACCCAGACACATCATAGTAAAAATACTGAAAGAAAGTGAAAATCCTGAAAGCAGGAAGAGAAAAATGACTCATGACAGACAAAGGAATCCCAATAAGATGAACAGCTGACTTTTCATCATAAACAATGGAGGCCAGTAGGCAGGCAGGAGACATATTCAAAGTTCTGGGGTAGACCAGGCATGGTGGCTCACACCTGTAATCTCAGCACTTTGGGAGGCTGAGGAGGCTCAAGTGTGAGCTCAGGAGTTCAAGACCAGCCTGGCCAATATTGTGAAACCCCGCCTCTACTAAAAATTAGCTGGGCATGGTAGCAGGCACCTGTAATCCCACCTACTCGGGAGGCTGTGGCAGGAGAATCACTCACTTGAATCCAGGAAGCAGAGGTTGCAGTGAGCCAAGATCCAGCCACTGCACTCCAGCCTGGGCAATAGGGCGAGACTTCCCTCTCAAAAAAAAAAAAAAAAAAAAGATGTTCTGGGGTAGTGGGGGGAAAAAAACACCAAAACTGTCAACCAATAATTTTATACCCAACAAAACTATCTTTCAAAATTGCAGGTGAAATAAAGACATATCAAGAGAAAGAAAAAACTGACTTTGTTGCCAGTAGATCTGCCTTACACGAAACATGAAAAGAAGTTGCATACATGAATACATTAACTTCCTGAAGGAAGTTCTTCAGGCTGAAAGGAAGTAACACCAGAGGGTAATTCAAATTCACATAAAAACAAAGAGCACCAATAAAGGTAATCACGTAGGCAAATACAAAAGACAGTATCGTCATATATTTCTTGTCCTTGATTCTAATTAGAATAAAATACAATAGCATAAGATAACATCTATAAGATTGTAGTTTGGGCTATAACATGTAGAAATGTAATATATTTGACTATAACAACATGAAGGAAATGGAGGTGAGAATGAAGCATACTGGAGAAAGAAAATGACACCAAGCCCAGGCACAGTGCCCCACACCTGTAATTGCAGCACTTTGGGAGGCCGAGGCAGTAGGATTGCTTGAGATCATGAGTTCAAGACCAACCTGGTCAACATAGTGAGACCCCACCACAAAAAAGAAAGAGAGAAAGGAAGAAAGAGGGAGGGAAGGAATGAAACCAGAAAGCAAATCAATTCTTTTCTTTTTTTTTTTTTTTGGAGATGGAACTTCTTTCTTATTGCCCAGGGTGGAGTGCAATGGTGCAATCTCGGCTCACTGCAACCTCTGCCTCCTGGGTTCAAGCAATTCTCCTGCCCCAGCCTCCCAAATAGCTGGGATTACAGGTGCGCATCACCACTCCTGGCTAATTTTTTGTATTTAGTAGACACGCTGTTTCACCACGTTGGTCGGGTTGGTCTCCACCTCCTGAACTTAAGTAATCTGTCCACCTCGGCCTCCCAAAGTGCTGAGATTACAGGCATGAGCCACAACAGCAAATCAATTCTAAAGGAAGACATGAAAGGAACCAGAAATGGTAACTAAGAAGGTCAACAAGCTTAAAAAAAAAAATTTTTGGCCGGGCGCGGTGGCTCAAGCCTGTAATCCCAGCACTTTGGGAGGCCGAGACGGGCGGATCACGAGGTCAGGAGATCGAGACCATCCTGGCTGACACGGTGAAACCCCGTCTCTACTAAAAAATACAAAAAAAAAACTAGCCGGGCGAGGTGGCGGGCGCCTGTAGTCCCAGCTACTCGGGAGGCTGAGGCAGGAGAATGGCGTGAACCCGGGAGGCGGAGCTTGCAGTGAGCTGAGATCCGGTCACTGCACTCCAGCCTGGGCGGCAGAGCAAGACTCCGTCTCAAAAAAAAAAAAAAATTTTTGTGCTCTCCTTTCTACTCTGCAAGACATGGATTATATAAAGCAGTAATTATAACAATGTATTATTGGGTCTGTAACATGTATGTTTATAATAAAATTAATATTTATAACAATTACTACAATCTTCATAACAAAAGTAGCACAAAAAAGAGAGAAGAAATAGAGCTAGACTGGCAAGAAAGAACATGATATACAGGATGGAAGATGGAAGATCCTTACAGCACTTTATGTGCGAGAATACATCTTAGATGGATTAAAATGTTAAACCAAAAAAGGTTTTCACACCCAAGGGCTGAAATGAAAAGGGCTGTTAATTTATAATCTCTCAATTGACTCAAGAAATTCAGGCCGGGTGCAATGGCTGACGCCTGTAATCCCAGCACTTTGGGAGGCTGAGGCAGGCAGATCACTTGAGACCAGGAGCTCGAGACCAGCCTGGCCAACAGGGTGAAACCCCATCTTTACTAAAAATATAAAAATTAGCCGGGCATGGTAGCACATGCCTGTAGCCCGAACTGTAGGCGCAGGCATAAGAATTGCTTGAATCCGGGAGGTGGAGGATGCAGTGAGCTGAGATCACACCACTGCACTCCAGCCTGGGTGACAGAGCGAGACTCTGTCCCCGCCAAAAAAGAAATTCAATCATTCCGAAAATCTTGGCTGGTGAGGGAAGTGGGACTTAGTTGTACTTTGAGTAGATGGTTAGAGTAGAAGGATTGAGCTAAGTTCAACCCTTCAGAAACGAGGGCTGAACACTAAATCTAAATGCTGCCAGCACAGCTAACAGCCTAGTGGGGCCTTAACCATTCCTGGGGGTGGGGGATCCAGGAGAGACTCAGTCTCAGGACCTTTTTTTTTTTTTTTTTTGAGACGGAATCTTGCTCTATCGCCCAGGTTGGAGTGCAGTGGCGCCATCTCGGCTCACTGCAAGCCCCACCTCCTGGGATCACATCATTCTCCTGCCTCAGCCTCCCAAGTAGCTGGGCTACAGGTGCCCGCCACCACGTCCGGGGCTAATTTTTTTGTATTTTTAGTGGAGACGAGGTTTCACCGTGTTAGCCAGGATGGTCTCAATCTCCTGACTGCCCGCCTTGGCCTCCCAAAGTGCTGGGATTACAGGCGTGAGCCACTGCGCCCAGCCAGCCTCAGGACTTTTAATGGAAGGCCACAGTGTGGTCTAGGCTTGTGACCCTACTGCTCTGACCACTTGCCCTGGTTCAGGTTTCCATCCTTACCCTGGGGACGGGCAGAGCCGGGGATCTATACGCAGCCGCAACTTGGCCAGCTCTTCTGCAGAGGCCCTTGGCGTCTGCAAGACGGTTGAAGGGCCCGAGATGACAGACAGCTCCGACTCTCCTGACTCCTCCACCTCAGACTCCAGAGATCCTTCGACCTCTTCAGTGATCCCTCCAACAATGTCTTTGATGACATCTTCGCCGACCTCTTCAGGAGATTCCTCAACTAATAATTCTGAGCTGGGAGAGGGCTTGACGATCTGCAGGAAGACAGAAACTCGTCCAAGGCTGCCGTCCTCAGGACACGCTCAGCTGATGCCCGGGGGTGTCTGTAACACGGCTCCCGACACCTGGATGAGGTTCGCGCATGCGCAGACACAGCACGCCAGGAGGCAGGAAGGCTCTTAGAAACCCAGTTTTGTTTTTTCTGAGAGACCTATGTTAAGAGTAAAAGCAAGAACCACTTCTACGTGGGAGCAGGAGACAGGCGTCATCACATTTCCCCTAGTCGGATGGTATCCTTGGGTTTTCTTCTGATGTGGAGGGAGATGGGAGGAGTTGTAGAAATTGCAGAATGGGGCTGGGTGCAGTGGCTCACGCCTGTAATCCCAGCACTTCGGGAGGCTGAGGATCACTTGAGCTCAGGAGTTTCAGACCAGCCTGGTCAACAAGGTGAAGCCTCATCTCTACTAAAAATACAAAAATTAGCTGGGCGTAGTGGTGGGCACCTGTAATCTCAGCTACTGGGGAGGCTGAGGCAGGAGAATCGCTTGAAGCCGGGAGGCAGAGGTTGCAGTGAGCTGAGATCGCACCAGTGCACTCCAGTGAGACTCCGCCTCAATAAATAAAGGAATTAATTAAAAGGATTTTCCTGGGGCCCACGAAGCGGTTCAGCCTTCACAAGAGCCTCCCACACTCCCAGGGACAGCCCAGGGCACACCTCGGCCAGCTCGCCTGTGTCCTCATCTGCTTCACCTTCTTCGTCTCTCACAAAATCGTACGTCACGTAATAGCTATAAGCGACGAAAGGGCCTTCGGGCCCGGGTTCCGGGTCTAGGACAGAGGTGTCCAGGACTCCTCTGATGTTTCCGATGGTCACCACAAACTGCGCCTCCTGTGCCAAGAGATCTGCAGAGAGGAATGGGCAGGACAGGGGGCCCCGTGGAATGGAAGTTGGCAGACAGAAAACAAGAGGGCTGGGAAGGCACAGGGCCCTGGATTCTCTCCAGCACTCAGGGCTGAGCCTTGGTGAGGCAGTCAGGTTCAGGCCACCGCTCCGGCAAGCTGGCCTGGAGTGATCTGGGTGTCATTATACCCCTCTTCAGCGTGTCTTCCTGATCTGTATATGGGAGTGATAAGGGCTGCTCTGCAGAAGGTCACCTTAGTATTATCTAGCACGTCACAGTGACCTGAAGAAACCTCCAGTGCACCTTGCAGCATGAACCACAAGGGGGTGATCTCCAGCCACCAGGGAGGTGAAGAAGCTGATTGAAATAACTGTCCCAAGTCCCTACAGGTTTTTTATTTTTCATTTTTTTAGAGACAGGGTCTCGCTCTGTGGCCAGGCTAGAGTGCAGTGGTGAGATGATAGCTCACTGCAGCCTCCACCTCCTGGGCTCAAGTGATCCTCCCGCACCACCTCTTTTTTTTTTTTTGTCTCGCTCTGTTGCCTAGGCTGGAGTACACTGGTGTCATCTTGGCTCACTGCAACCTCCACCTCCTGGGTTCAAGAGATTCTCATGCCTCAGCCTCCCGAGTAGCTGGGATTACAGGCACTTGCCACCATGCCCGGCTAATTTTTGTATTTTTAGCAGAGATGAGGTTTTCACCATGTTGGCCAGGCTGGTCTCAAACTCCTGACTTCAAGCGATCTGCCTGCTTCAGCCTCCCAAAGTGCTGGGATTACAGGCGCGAGTCACCGCACCCAGCCTTCCCCTCTCATTTCTGTCTCCAAATCCCAATCACGGAATCAAAGCCTGGCGGAAAACTCTGGCCCAGAAGAGAGGCTGTACCTGACTAGGGTCTGGGTCAAGTGGGGAGTTGCAGGACAGAGGGGTGTGCGGACCCAGGAGGGCGGGGCACAGCCAGGCGGAGGCTGGGGTGTCACGCGCCACCCCCTCCCTGCCTGCCAGCACCCTCACCGCCATTGAGGCTGAGCCCCCGGAAGAGATGCTTCTCGTTGGGAGACACGGTGATGTCGTCCAGCACGCAGAGCTGGGCCAGGCTGTCGATGGTGAGGCCGCGGTAGTAGGGCACCAAGGCCAGTGGGTTTCCCTGCAGCACCAGGAGTCGCAGGTGCCGGAGGGTCCTCAGGCTGGCAACCATGCTCTGCAGGTCTGTCAGGTCATTGAAGCCCAGGTCCAGGGAGACGAGGTTGGGCCTGGAAGGTAAGCAGGACCGTCTGAGGGTCAAGAAGCCAGGTGAGCAGGGGACAAGCAGCCCTGCAGCCAAACCAACGGTGGGCCTGGGCCTAAGGACTCTGCACACCCATGGCCTGCACACCCTGTCCTACCCTTGACCCAAGTTAACCCCGGGTCGGGAATGACTGCCTGGCTCTTCGTCTCCACTCTCCATAGCACTGCCGCCCTCAGTCAGAGCCACAGAGACGCCCCCACCGACCTCCCCTCGCGGGACTCCTCTCTTCTTGGCCAAACCTCTCAGTAGCTTCCGTAGAGCTTTGCACACTGCGTGCGTCTAGGAGGCTCTGCACAAATACTACGGGCAGACTGGATGGCACAGCAGGGGACAGCCACCGTGGGGGAGCTGTGGACAGGGGCAGGAGTGGACAGGGCAGGAGTGGGGTTGACGCTGGGGACTGGGAGGAGGGAGCCAGAGGCTGGAGGGCTGGGCATCCTAGAAGCAGGAGATGGCGTCTCAAAGGCAGACTGGGGCAGGACCCCAGGAGGCAAGGGGGCTGGGAGGGGCCTGCAAAGGGCATGGGCCGAGGCCTGTGGCCAGACCAAGACACAGGGCAGGGGCAGGGTGAATTTCCTGCTGCCACAAACTAGAAAGCGACTTGATCTCAGCTCTGAGAACAGACGAAAAACACAAGAAGCGGCCGCTGCCAGCACAGCGTCCCCCAATCCTAGCCTCACTCTTCCCCTAAGAGCAGAGGAGAAGAGGAGGAAGAGGAAAGCAGGGTCCGAGAGGGGCTTCCCTTCCCTGCTGCATCCGCTGCTCCAGGCATGCAGACGGTTGGACCCCCCAAGGGCGTGCCCTCCAGGTTCCTTGGGGGAAGGAAAGCGGGGAGGCGGTTCTACCCCTTCCGTCCTTGCTGGACTGCTGAAGTCCTGGGACTTCCCACAGCATGCTTTGCAAAGCCTTCCTCTCCCAGCTTCCTTTGATGGCCTTTTCTGGGTGGTCTCTGGTCCCCCTCCTACCCCTCAGGTCCAGGATGTTAAGTTTTCTGCCGCTTACCCACGGAGGAAACCAAGCTGAGTATCAACTGGGAGCTGAACTGTCTGCAGGCTCCTAATGAGCCTGAACCTTCAACAGCGATGGAGCGGCTGGCGCTAGGAGGGCTTGGTTCCAGGGCAGTGGTTCTCAGCTTGGGGGATTTTGCTGCTCAGGGGACATTAGGTACTGTCTGGAGACATTTTTGTTTGTCACAACTAGCAGGGAGGTGCCCCTGGCATCTGCAGATGCAGGCCAGGGATGCTGTTCAATATCCTACCATACCCAGGACAGCCCCACAGCAAAGAATGATGGGGCACCAATGCCAGCGAGCCCAAAGGGAGAAACCCTCCTCTAAAATATGGCACCAGGCAAAGTGCAGTGGCTCATGCTTGTAATCACAGCACTTTGGGAGGCTGAAGTAAGTGGATCACTTGAAGTCAGGAGTTCAAGACCAGCCTGGCCAACATGGTGAAACCCCATCTCTACTAAAAGTACAAAAATTAGCCAGGTGTGGTGGTGGGTGCCTGCAATACCCGCTACTTGGGAGGCTGAGGCAGGAGAATCGCTTGAACCTGGGAGGTAGAGGTTGCATAGTCGAGACAGCACACAGCACTCTAGCCTGGGCAAGAGGGAAACTCCATCTCAAAAAAAAAAAATTAAAAAAATTAAAATAAAAAAATTAAAAGACGGCACCAAAGCAAAGGCTTTCACACCCACCACCTCTTGTTCTCTGGGCTTTTTGTTTACAAAATCCCACTGAAGGGGGATTCAGAAAAATAAACCGTAAGTCTGGAGTTAGCAGCCAGCTGGGAGTTACAGAAAAGACCAAAGCTGAGCTCTCACGCCACCGCCACCGGGGTAAAATCGCCTCAGCCTGATACTTAATCCCTCCCTCTCGCTTTCCACCTGGGCTCCGGAGTTACCAGTGATCAGCGGTGACGTAGAGACTTTCCAAGGGGCCTAGAAGCTTGTTGTGGCCTAACCCCAGGTGCTGCAGGCTGGCGGGCGGGTGGGCGCACAGACACTCCATGCTGCTGATCTCATTGCCGTAGAGCTCCAGCACCTGGGAGACCACACGGAAGGCCCGGGACGATAGGGCGCCAAGTCAGCGCGGAGGATCAGGCCCCTCCCCTCCGTCCCGCAGAATTTAGTAGAGGAATCACAGATTACTCACACCCGGCCTCCCTGGCGCCACCCGGCCTCCCTTTAAAAAACCCAGGAAGAAAAGATTCCTGCAGCAGGTCTCTGGAAGTTTCTTTGCCTTTTGTGAAAGACCCTTCAATATCTGGAATGGGGGGTGATGTTGGATTGGCAGTGGGGATCTGCATAACATCTGGCACCTTCTCAACCCATAGGAATGTGTCCCTGGGAGGCCCAAAGGGCCCCTCGATGGATAAGGCAAAAATCCAAAGCTAACCTTCCTTGCTTGTAGTTCTCATCCACGGCCTCACACACCTTTTTTGTTGTTGTTTGCTTGCTGGTTTGGGCTTTTTAAATTTTTATTTATTTATTGTTTATTTGTTATTATTTTGAGGTGGAGTCTTGCTCTGTCGCCCAGGCTGGAGTGCGGTGGCACAATCTTGGCTCACTGCAACCTCTGCCTCCTGGGTTCAAGCGATTCTCCTGCCTCAGCCTCGAGAGTAGCTGGTATTACAGGCACCAGCCACCACGCCCAGCTAATTTTTGTATTTGTGTAGAGACGGGATATTCCCATGTTGCCCAGGCTGGTTTCAAATTTCTGAGAACAGGCAATCTGCCCACTTCAGCCTCCCAAAGTGCTGGGATTACAGGCGTGAGCCACCGCACCTGGCCTGTGCCACATTTTTTGTTTGTTTATCCGTTCATCTGTTTATAGACACTTGAGTTCTGTCCACCCTTCTGCTATTGTGAGTAAAGCAGCTCTGAACTCTGGAGTACAAGAATCTGGCTAAGTCCCTGTCTTCAGTTCCCTCATGGATACACCTAGGAATGGAAGCACTGGGTCATACGGTAATTCTATGTTAAACTTCTAGGAAAGTGCCCTATATTTTAAAAGCCTGGAGCTGGGCCCTACCCTCCACCCACACTGGCCACATCTATGTGGGGTAGGGTAGAGCAAGGCCTCTGGGCTGCGGTGGCCCAAATACTCCAAACAGACCAGGGCTCCTTCACCTTGAGTGTGGGGGGCAGATTGGTGGCATCCACCTCCTTGATTCGATTGGCGCTCAGTACCAACTCCTCCAGCTTTAGAAATTTCAGGAGGTCTTTATCCACCAGGGTGACCTGGAAGAGGGGAGAGGAAGTTGAGGGCTATAGCAGGCAAGGGAGCACAGGCACAGAACCCATGTCCACATTAGGAAGACAGCGGCTCCTGCATCAGTTACCTCCCCTCCCTCCCCACCCCCTGCTTCCCTGGAAGCCGTTCCCGCACTGCATTGTTCTGCCAAGATCCAAGAGCCTCTCCCAACCTCCATCCTTCTCTGACCATAGGCGGTGCGTGATTTCCAGGCCAATGACCTGTGTCCTTTGTTGGACCATAAGCCATCTGTGAGGGCAGGAACCTCTCTCCTTTCTGTCTGCCCCAGAGCCACAGTGAACTCTGGGCACTGCAGTCAGTCAAGGTGTCCAGGAATCACCCAGAGCAGGGTCTGACTAGAAGCTGCAGTGACCCATCCATGACTCCTCAGTTCCTGTGGCCTCAAAGACATCGGGACCCTTTCTAGCGGGGCCTCCCTTCTCCAGGGTCACCAACTGTGCCAGTCTGCCAAGGACGGAAGGGGTTCGTTCCCAGGACACGAAACCTTCTGCACTGAAACTGAAAGTCCCTGGCAAACTGCTACCAGTCACCCTATTTGTCCCCCAGTGCCGTGTCACTTCCCAGTGGCTCTGGAAAAAGAAAGCCAAGCCTGGGGAAGGCTGAGACCAAGTTTCCAGGCAATGTTTGGGCTGGCTTGCTGACTTTATTTATTCATTGAGACAGAGTCTCACTCTTGCTTGCTTGAGACAGGGTCTCATTCTGTCACCCAGGCTGGAGTGCAGCGGTGTGATCATGATCACTGCAGCCTCTACCTCCCCAGCTCAAGTGATTCTCCTGCCTCAGCCTCTGAGTAGCTGGGGTTACAGGCGTGCACCACTATACCTGGCTAAATTTTAAAATTTTATAGAGATGGGATCCCACTATGTTACCCAGGCTGGGTCTCTAACACCTAGACTCAAACGATCCTCCTGCCTCAGCCTCCCAAAGTGCTGAGATTACAAGCGCCAGAGAGCCACCGTGCCGAGCCTGGGCTCTGTTACTGATACAAACAAAAAATGGTTTTTGGTAACAAATTAAAATAGTTGGAACTACACCAACCATCCTCCACCCTGACTTCCATGGTTTAAATGAAGTAAAACTAACACAGACCCTTTGGAAAACCTTTACTAGAACCCAGGAGAGGCCACTGCAGAACTCAGCCGTGGAAGATGTGCCATGATGGCCTCCAGGGGTAAAGGAAGAAGAAACGCGAGGCTGACCGAGTAGCTGGCCCTGCCTGGCACACAAGCCAGGGAGATGAAGCAGAGGGCAGGCTGGCCTTGGCTTCAGCCCCCAGGGCAGGATCCCTGAGGCACTGTGGGGAAGGGTGCCCTCCCCCCAACCTCCCTTAGGGAAGCGGCCACCCTAGCATCACCCCCCTACGTGCCCAGCACTCACCTCCTTGTCTACCACCCGCAGGGACCGGAAGTAGGAGTAGAAGAAGGTGTCTGTGATCATCAGCGGGTTCCGGATGGCCAGTTCTCTCAGGAAACTGTCTTCAGCATTCGAGTCGTTCGGCAGAGCCCAGGGGGAGTGGGGGCTGCGGACCAGGCCCAGCAGGTCCTCCACCGTCTCCTCCCCGGGGCTCACCACATCCTCCTCTTTGGGGACCACCTCTCTCCATGTTCGCCAAGTTTGAGGAAGAAAGCGCGACTTATTCTGCAGTGGCAGAGGTGGGGATTTCTCTAGGTGTGACACAGCCCCCTTAAGGACACCAAATGCTCAAAACAGAACAGATCATAAAACTGGATGATTAGGGATCAAGTTTAGAAATCTAGAGAGTGGGCCGGGCACGGTGGCTCACGCCTGTAATCCCAGCACTTTGGGAGGACGAGCCAGGCGGATCATGAGGTCAGGAGATCGAGACCATCCTGGTTAACACGGTGAAACCCCGTCTCTACTAAAAATACAAAAAATGAGCCAGGCGTGGTGGTGGGTGCCTGTAGTCCCAGCTACTTGGGAGGCTGAGGCACGAGAATCATTTGAACCCGGGAGGTGAAGGTTGCAGTGAGCCGAGATCACACCACTGCACTCCAGGCTGGGTGGACAGAGTGAGACTCCATCTCAAAAAAAAAAAAAGAGAAAAAAGAAATTTAGATAGTAATCAATAATTTTGATGGATTATTAGCCATGGATATAACTACAGATGAGGTGAGATACAACATAATTAAAAGATCCCATTCCTTTTAAAAAGGCGGGCGGATCACTTGAGGTCAGGAGTTTGAGACTAGCCTGGGCAACATGGTGAAACTCTGTCTCTACTAAAAATACAATAATTAGCTGGGCATGGTGGCAGCTGCCTGTAATCTCCGTTACTCAGGAGGCGGAGGTTACAGTAAATCGAGATCGCGTCACTAAGCTCCAGCCTGGGCAATAGGCCTTCCTGGGCTACACCTGGGCTCCCTTCGCGGTTGAAGCCACGGAAGGGAAGGGTCTAGGACTCTGGAGACAGGTGGGATGCAGGGGTAACCCCTTCTCCTGGACCCAAGGTCACAGGCTTCAGGCTCAGAGCCACGTCTCACACTGCCTCAGGCTCTCATTAAATGCTCGGAGGCTGGGAAAAGTTGTGGCACTCTTTGCCCAAAACAAAAGCTTTTCACCCCAAAGGAACCTGCCCACTGGAAATCTGGGGTGTTGGCATCGAGTCAGGGAGAGGCCCCGACCTAGGTCAGCTGAGGTGCTCAGGACGGGCCCCGCTCTCCTCCCCCCCGGCAGTGCCCACGGCCCGGTCCCCACCTTCACCCTCGAGCCCCACCTGCCCCCACGTTGGCGGCCCCCAGAATGCGCAGATCCGAGGCCCCAGGGACCAGCCCGCCCCGCTCGCCCGGGCCCGTGCCTCCCCGCAGCCGGTCCAGGCCCCCAGAGTCCCAGCCCCGGCGCCCGCACCCAGCTGCCGGCGCCGCACGGGAACTCGCGCAGACACAGCTTCCGCAAGTGCTCGCGCACGGCCGCGCTCACGGTCCCGGTCCCGGGCCGCTGAGTGCCAGGCCAGGCCTCAGACTCGGACTCAGACTTGTAAGACGCCTCCATGGCCGGGCTGCGTTGCCAGGCAACCGCCAGGACGCGTGCGCGGGGGCCGGGGCCTCTCCAAGCGCGCTCACCTGCCCGGAGGAAAAAGCCCCCCATCCGGATCACAGACAACTCGGCCCCAACCACCTGGGTTTTCTCTTCTGCCCTCATCTACAAAAATGGGATAACAGCTGGTGGTTCTAAGTGCAGCAGCTACCGCAGGCCGTGAGCGCCGTAGCTGACCTGTTTCTTACCGCCTGTCAAGCACTCCCCACGGAAAGTCATCCTATACCCATCTGACAGCTGGAGAAAGGAGAAGAGGACCCAAGGTCAAACCTCTCGACTCCAGCCAGCCAGTGGGTTCCAGGGTGGGTCTCTCTAAGCCTGGAGTCAGGGGTTTCATACTGTCCACCTGTATAACTGTTAAAGCACCCAGTCCTCATTTTATGTTTTTAACTTTTTATTTATTTTATTTCATTGAGACAGAGTCTCACTCTGTCGCCCAGGCTGGAGTCCAGTGGCGAGATCTCGGCTCACTGCAATCTCAGTGTCCCGGGTTCCAGCGATTTTCCTGCCTCAGCCTCCCTAGTAGCTGGGATTACAGGCGCGCATGACCACTTCCGACTTTTTTATTTTTTAGACCGAGTTTCACTCTTGTTTTCCAGGCTGGAATGCAATGGCGCAATCTCGGCTCACTGCAACCTCCGCCTCCCAGATTCAACCGATTCTCCTGCCTCAGCCTCCCGAGTAGCTGGGATTATAGGCGCCTGCCACAACGCCCCGCTAATGTTTTGTATTTTTAGTACAGACAGGATTTCACCATGTTTGCCAGGCTAGTCTCGAACTCCTGACCTCAGGTGATCCACCGCCTCGGCCTCCCAATGTGCTGGGATTACAGACGTGAGCCACTGTGCCCGGTCTAACTTTTTGTATTTTAGTAGAGATGGAGTTTCACCATGTTGCCCAGGTTGGTCTCAAACTCCTGGGCTCAGGCAATCCACTGGCCTCAGCCTCCCAAAGTGTTGGGATTACAGGTGTGAACCACCACGCCCAGCCATGAAGCTTCTTTTATAAGGACATTAATCCCATTCCTGAGGAGCCCCCACACTTAATCACTTCCCAAAGGGCCCCACCTCTTAATACTATCACACTGGGCATCAGGTTCTGACAAATGAATTTCGGAAGAACACATTAACATCTCTCATTCTTTTTAACTATACGATATTGGGACAACTTTACTGTTATTAGAAAAATTAGGCTGGGTGGCTGGGAGCAGTGGCTTACCCTGTAATCCCAGCACTTTGGGAGGCCGAGGTGGGTAGATCACGAGGTTAGCAGATCAAGACCATCCTGGCTAACACGGTGAAACCCCATCTCTACTAAAAATATAAAAAATTATCTGGGTGTGCTGGCAGGCGCCTGTAGTCCCAGCTACTCCTGGGAGGCTGAGGCAGGAGAATGGCATGAGCCCGGGAGGTGGAGCTTGCAGTGAGTGGAGATCATGCTACTGCACTCCAGCCTGGGCGACAGAGCAAGACTCTGTCTCAAAAAAGAAAAAAAAAGAAAAATTAGGTTGGGCATGGTGGCTCATCCCTGTAAACCTAGCACTTTGGGAGGCTGAGGTGGGTGGATCACCTGAGGTCAGGAGTTCGAGACCAGCCTGGCAAACATGGTGAAATCCCGTCTCTACTAAAAATACAAAATTTAGCCAGGCATGGTGGCATGTGCCTATAAACCCAGCTACTTGGGAGGCCGAGGCAGGAGAATTGCTTGAACTCATGAGGCGGAGGTTGTAGTGAGCCAGAGGTTGTAGTGAGCTGAAGGTTGTAGTGAGCCAAGATCATGTCACTGCATTCCAGCCTGGGCAACAGAGCAAGACTGTCTCAAAAAAAAAAAAAAAAATTATCCAAAACAGGGAGTTAAGGCAAAAAGATGACCATGTGTCCTTTCGAAAAAGAAAATATCCTTTTTTTTGGGGGGGGGGACAGGGTCTCACTTTGTTACCCAGGCTACAGTGCAGTAGCGTGATCACAGGTCCCTGAAGCCTGGACCTCTTGAGCTGAAGTGGTCCTCCCACCTCAGCCTCCTGAGTAGCTGTGACTACAGGCATGCATCACAACGCCTGGCTGTTTTTGTATTTGTAGTAAAGACAGGGTTTCACCATGTTGCCCAGGCTGGTCTCGAACTTTTGACCTCAAGTGATCCACCCACCTCAGCCTCCCAAAGTGCTGAGATCACAGGCGTGAGCCACCATGCCTGGCTCTCAAAGAATAAAATAAATATCTTTGAGTCCATAGTGATATAAATAAATCAAGGAGATGAATCACAGACATGGCTCCTGCGATTTTAATGGAGCAACAGATGGACAATGTGCAGTGAAGGAAGAGAAGACTGAGAGGGGAAATCAAGCATCCTGTTTGGAACAAGTTAAGGTCCAGATGCCAATGGGCATCTACTCTGTCAAATCAGCCATTGGTTAGGAGTAAGAGCTCAGGAATGAGGTCAGGTCTGGGCGGACCACAGAACCCAAGATGCACAGAATGGGCCCAGCCAGGAAGTCCTTCCACCCTTCATCCCAAGTCCCCCTGCAGCCACCACTGTCTCTTATCTCTTCCTTCTCATCCAAGCTTCTTGACACAGTGATCTATGCTCACTTTTTCTTTTTCTTTTTTTTTTTTTTTGAGACGGAGTCTTGCTCTGTCGCCCAGGCTGGAATGTAGTGGTGCAATCTTGACTCACTGCAACCTCCACCTCCTGGGTTCAAGCAATTCTCCTGCCTTAGCCTCCTGAGTAGCTGGGATTACAGGCGCCCCGCCACCATGCCCAGCTAATTTTTGTATTTTTAGTAGAACGGGGTTTCACCATGTTTGCCAGGCTGATCTCGAACTCCTGACCTCAGGTGTTCCACCTGACTCAGCCTCCCAAAGTGCTGGGATGACAGGTGTGAGCCACCATGCCTGGCCTATGCTCACTTTTTCCTCACTTCCCAAACCACCACAATATAACTGCCACACCAACAATTTATTCAAACTCTCCCAGCAAAATTTCTGTGACCTCATGTTGCCCAATCTAGTGAATCTCCGCAGCCTTTATCTTATTTGACCTCTTCGTGGCTTTTGATGATGCCAACCATTTCCTCCTTCTTGAAAAACTACTTTTCATCTTATTCCATGACAGCATGTGTTTCTGGTTACTTTTCTTTCTCTCTCTCTCTTTTTTTTTTTTTTTTGAGATGGAGTCTCACTCTGTCACCGAGCTGGAGTTCAGTGGCGCGATCTCAGCTCACTGCAACCTCCACCTTCTGGGTTCAAGCAATTCTCCTGCCGCAGCCTCCCAAGTAGCTGGGACTACAGGCACATACCACCACACCTGGCTAATTTTTTGTGTTTTTAGTAGAGATGGGGTTTCACCATGTTGGCCAGGATGGTCTCGACCTTCTGACCTCGTGATCCGCCTGCCTTGGCCTCCCAAAGTGCTGGGATTACAGGTGTGAGCCACCGCGCCCAGCCTTCTTTTTCTCTTGAGAGTGCCTTCTCCATGTTCTAGATTAAATCATCTTCTCCTTGTCCTGTTAATGGAGGCATGTCCCAGGGCTCCATGCTTGACTTCCACACCTCACACTGCTCGTCTCTTACTGGCTTATAGTTTTATCTGCCACAATACCTTGATGGCACCCACATTTACGTCTGTAGTTCCCTCCTTCACGCTCCAGATGCACACGTCCGATGGCCTGCTGTATGTCTTCAGCTGAGCATCCATAACGCTTCCCATTCACTATGTCAAAAGCTGAATCAGGCCGGGTGTGTGGCTCGCACCTATAGTCCCAGCACTTTGGGAGGCCAAGGTGGGTGGATTGCTTGAGCCCCGGAGTTCAAGACCAGCCTAGGCAACAGAGCAAGATCTTAATTCTACAAAAAGTTAAAATTCAAAAGTTAGCCAGGCATGGTGGTGTGCTGTGTGCCTGTAGCCCCAGCTACTCAGGAGGCTGAGGCAGAAGGATCTCTTGAGCCTAGGAGTTTGAGGCTGCAGTGAGCTGTGATCACACCACTGCACTCTAGCCTAGGTGACAGAGTGAGACCTTGCCTCTTAAAGAAAACAAAACAAAACAAAACAAAACAAAACCAGCCAACCAACAAGCAAAGAGCTAGAATTCATCACCTCACCCAAGCCCCAAAGGCCTTAGGCCTATAATCCTCTCAGTTTGTACCAATGTCATTCTTCCAGCTGCCCAAACCAAAAACCTAGAAGTTGTCCTCAACTCTTTGCTCTCCACTATCCCCATATCCAATCAAACACCACTTCTGGCTTGGCGCCATGGCTTATGCCTATAATCCCAGCACCTTGGGAGGCCAAGGCAGGTGAATCACAAGGTCAGGAGTTCAAGACCAGCCTGGCCAACATGGTAAAACACTAAAAATACAAAAAAAAAAAAAAAGGCCAAGTGTGGTGGCTCACACCTGTAATCCCAGCTACTCAGGAGGCTGAGGCAGGAGAATCGCTTGAACCCAGGAGGTAGAGGTTGTGGTGAGCTGAGATCGTGCCACTGCACTCCAGCCCAGGTGACAGAGCGAGATGCTGTCTCAAAAACAAAACAAAACAAAACACAACAACAAAAAAGTCACCTCTTATGTATTTTCCCTCCTAAACATTTCTACAATCCATCCACACCTCTTCATCTCCACTGTCACTATTACCCTGTTCTCACGCCCACCTTTGTGCATGCTGATTTTGAGGTATCAGTGGGACATTGAGGTGGACATTTAGGTCTGGAGTGTGAAGGAGACAGACACTAAAGTATGAGGAATCCAGATCACGGGTGGAGTCCATGGAGCTGGGGAGAGGGGCAAAATGGATCAGGATGAAGTTGTTTTAGGAGAGGAACAAGAGGTTGTCAGGAAAGTGGAAGTGGTTGGCAATGTTTCATGCTATAGATGGGTTATGTAAAATGAAGGCTGAAACCCCGGGAAGGCTGACAACATGTGGTCTCTGGGTACTGTATTAGTTCTCTATTGCTGCCATAACAAATATCACAAACAGCAGTTTAAAACCACAAATGCAGCCAGGCGTGGTGGCTCCCACCTGTAATCCTAGCACTTTGGGAGGCCAAGGTGGGTGGATCACTTGAGGTCAGGAGTTCAAGACCAGCCTGGCCAACATGGTAAAACCCCATCTCTACAAAAAATACAAAAATTAGCCAGGCATGGTGGCACGCACCTGTAATCCCAGTTACTTGGGAGATTGAGACAAGAGAATTGCTTGAACCCAGGAAGCAGAGGTTGCAGTGAGCCAAGATCATGCCACTGCACTCCATCCTGGGCAACAGAGCCATACTCCATCTCAAAATAATAAATAAATAAATAATACCACACATGTGGCCAGGTGCAGTGGCTCGTGCCTATGATCCCAGCACTTTGGGAAGGTGAGGTGGGATTGCCTGAGCCCAGGAGTTCAACACCAGCCTGGGCAACATGGTGAGACCCCATCGCTACAAAAAATACAAAAATTAGCCAGGCATGGTGGTGGAGGCCTATAGTCCCAGCTACTTGGGAGGCTAGGGTAAGAGGGCTACTTGAGTTTGGGAGGTCAAGGCTGCAGTGAGCTGTGATCATACCACTGCACTCCAGCCTGGATGAGAGAGCAAGATCCTGTCTATTAAACACATGCGCGCACACACACACACACACACACATTTTCTTTCTCATAGCATCTGTAGGTCAAAGTCTAGCATGCCATGGATAGATTATTTGCTCAGGAACTCACTGAACTAAAATAAAGGTGCTGGCTGGCTAGGGTTCTCATTTAGGTCTCAGCATCCACTTCCAAGCTCAGTGGTTATTGACCAAATTATTTCCTTCTCGTGCTTTCCATGCTGCCCCCACCATCTTCAAGCCAGCAACAGCAGGTGAGCTCTTCTCTCGCTCGGAATCCCTCTGACCTCCTCTTCTGCTTGATGGGCTTGTGGGATTGTGTTGGGGCGGCCCAGGGAACCCAGGAAAATCTATTTTAGGTAAACTGAATAGTAGCCGTGACCATACCTACAAAATCCCTTTTGCCATGCAATGCAACATAATTATGGCAGTAAACACCTGCGGATGAAGGTCATGCCTACCATGGACTCTGCTAGAGGATTTTGATTAAATTAGTGGGGTGGTGAAAGCCATATTGTGGTGGTTTGGGAAGTAAAGAAAAAGTCAGTGGTGGCTGGCGGCAGGAGGACTTGGGAGGATGGGTGGGAGGGCTTCCTGGTGTGTCCCCTCTGTGCATCTTGGGTTCTATGGGCCGCCCAGACTGACCTCATCCCAACATGGTGAAGCTCCATCTCTACTAAAAATACAAGAATTAGCCAGGCATGGTGGTGCATGCCTGTAATCCCAGCTACTCAGGAAGCTGAGGCACGAGAATCGCCTGAACATGGGAGGTGGAGGTTGCAGTGAGCTGAGATTGAGCCACTTCACTCCTGCCTGGGTGACAAAGTGAGACTCTGTCTCAAAAAGAAAAAAAAAAAAATGCTACTACTAATAATAAATAAAGTGCCTCAGGGCCAGGCATGGTGACTCATGCCTGTAATCCCAGCACTTTGGGAAGCCAAGGTGGGAGGATGGCCTTGAGACCTCTCCAAAAAAAACAAAAGACAAAACAATTAAGAAAAGAAGAAAATAAAGTGCATCCGACCTTTTGTTTCCCTACTGAAGCGGCCCAGCGCTGCCTCGCCGCATGTGGAATAAACCCAGGCTCTTGTCCCAGCCTCAGGCCTCTGTGATGGGGCCGCAGCCCGCCTCCCCACCAGCCTCCTGTCCTCTCTCGGCACCGAGGCTGCCATGACCCTCTTCCCGTTCTAGGAACAGCATCGAGCTCATTTTCGCCTGAGGACTTTGCACTCCTGTCCTGTCGCCTTGGAACACTCTTCTCCCAGGTCTTCGCAGGACCGGCTCCTTCTTGTCTTTCAGTCTCTGCTTCAACGTTGTCACCTCTCAGAGAGACTTTTGCTGATCACCTGACTAAAAGTATCCCGCCCGTCACTCTCCAACCGTAGCAGTGCCTTCTAGCTTATTTATGAATGTTGTTGCTATTGTCTGCCACGGCCCACTGCAATGCCGGGCCCACAAGGGTGGGGACCCTGTCTAACTTCTTCGCCACTATTCCCAATACCCTAGAAAAGGGCCTGATCAAAGCTGGCACTAAAATATGAATAAGGAGGCCGGGTGCAGTCGCTCATGCCTGTAATCTCAGCACTTTGGGAGGCCAAGGTGGGAGGATGAGCCCAGAAGTTTGAGACCAGCCTGGGCAACATGGTGAAACCCTGTCTCTACGAAAAAATTTTAAAACTTAGCCGGGCAGGCTGGGCGCGGTGGCTCACGCCTGTAATCCCACCACTTTGGGAGGCCGAGGTGTGCGGATCACCTGAGGTCGGGAGTTCAAGACCAGCCTGGCGAACATGGTGAAACACCATCTCTACTAAAAATACAAAAATTAGCTGGGTATGGTGGCACGTGCCTGTAGTCTCAGCTACTTGGGAGGCTGAGACTGAGGCATGAGAATTTCTTGAGCTTGGGAGGTGGAGGTTGTAGTGAGTTGAGATTGTGCCACTGCACTCCAGCCTGAGTGACAGAGCAAGACTCCATCTCAAAAAAAAAAAAAAAAAAAGATATGAACAAGGATTTCAAGCAATAACTCTGGAGCACAGCCTCTGGTTCTGGGCCCTGAGATTGCAGAGGCACGATGGAGAGTCCAGTGATGTCCAAGGATACACGGAGTTGAGATGAAGCCTTCGACCCACCACACTCACAGCAGTTACGGGGCCGTCCCTGCACACCGGCGTGGGCATATACTGCAGAAATTTCCAGAGATACCGCATTCCGCACATCTCACGCCAGATTCGTATTTCCTCCCCAGAAATTCCCTGTGGGCGCTGGCCTTGAACTCCTGGAAGTCACCTGGTCCTTGGTGGTACGGTTGTGTCTGTCAACCCTGGGCTTCGAAAGTTTGTCTAGTCAAATCAACAGGTTCCTTCCACGAAGAAAGGCAAAGATGCATGCATGTGTCTTTTTGTGAAGTATGTGTGTGTCTGAGTCAGGCATCTGCCCACCTTGAGGGTAACCTCAGCATTTCCTTTCAGCCCTTCCACTCAGCCGTGGCCAGCAGAACTTTGTGTGTTTTCTGGAGAAAAGCTGAGTAAATGGTTTTGCCATGGGCGGGACGCTGACTGCTCTTCCTCCTCACCCTGGCCCTTTATATATCTCCAGGCAGCCATGGCGAACACATCTGGCTCCAGAAGCCCCCACCGAAGCTGGCCTTGCTCTCTCTCGCCATGGCCTCTCACTCAGGTATTGCTCGCTGGTCCTGGTGCTTCCGGAGTCTTGGGCATCATCTTATCTCACCAGGAAGATTCTGGAAGCACTGCCCCCAGGGTTGGCTCAGCACAGCTGCAGGGGGAGCCGGGGTGGACAGGGGTGTGTGATGCATGCGTTCACGGCATCATTCTCTCTCCAGGCCCCGCGACGTCCGTGCTGTTTCTGCTCTGCTGCCTGGGAGGCTGGCTGACCTCCCACACGTTGCCCGTCCATTTCCTACAACCAAGTGATATACAGAAAATAGTCAAGGAATTACAGTCCCTCTCGAAGATGCTTTTGAAAGATGTGAGTGCCCTAGAGATTTCTTTTCTAAACGATTTCTTTAAAATGCCTTCCATTGCCCTCCGAAGAGGTTCATCTCTCCAGACCTGAAGCCAGGGCTGTGGCTATGCCAGGAAGGGATGGGGGCAACTAGACAGGAGAAGATGGCTTTTTTTTTTTTGAGATAGAGTCTCACTCTGTCGCCCAGGCTGGAGTGCAGTGGTGCGATCTTGGCTCACTGCAACCTCTGCTTCATGGGTTCAAGCGATTCTCCTGCGTCAGCTTCCCAAGTAGCTGGGAGTACAGGCACATGCCACCATGCCTGGCTAATTTTCATATTTTTAGTAGAGACAGAATTTCTGCATGTTGGCCAGGCTGGTCTCGAACTCCTGACCTCAAGTGATCCGTTTGCCTCGGCCTCCCAAAGTGCTGGGATTACAGGCGTGAGCCACTGTGCCCAGCCAAGATAGCTTTGATCAAACAAATACCCAAACTTGGAAGCAATTCATGAAATTGGCATTACCCTTCTCATCTGCCTTGGCATTTAGACTTTAGCCTTGGCTTTTATAAAAGGCAGAGGTTGTTACCAACCAAAGATGACTGGGCAGTTCAGGTTGATGAGGTGCTGCTGGCAATTTGGTCTGACTCAAAAACGGTTAGTCCTTAGAAAGAGGGCAGGGAGGGAGTGGTCTAGACTCCTTGGTTTGTTTGGGAAAACTCTCCCCTGTATCTTGGATGCCTTTCTGGACAAGCCTAACACTGTCCTCTCTAAGTGGGGCGTACGTGGCTTTAACACAGAGTACAAAGGGCGGAAGTCCATGGAAAGCCAGATGTGCTACAGTTTCCACCGCCCTGAGCACGTGAGAGTGGGTTCTGGAAGGCTGGGGAGGCCTCAGCTGGATGGGTCAGTGGTTCTGAGCACAGGCTTCAGGACTGCAGCCACCTAAGCTCTAGTTTCATCTGGAAATGAGGTTACTGATGGCACAGCCTCATAGGGTTGTGACATTGATCAGATAAATATATCCACCAGGCGGGTTGTGGAGGAAGCATGCAAACATTCACTGTCAGGACTTGCAGCTGTTATTGCAAACCCAACACTCACCATTTCTCCTCATTCCACAGGTGAAGGAAGACAAGGGGGTGCTCGTGTCCCAGAATTACACGCTGCCGTGTCTCACCCCTGACGCCCAGCCGCCAAACATCATCCACAGCCCAGCCATCCGGGCATATCTCAAGACAATCAGACAGTTAGACAACAGATCTGTTATTGATGAGATCATAGAGCACCTCGACAAACTCATATTTCAAGATGCACCAGAAACAAACATTTCTGTGCCAACAGACACCCATGAATGTAAACGCTTCATCCTGACTATTTCTCAACAGTTTTCAGAGTGCATGGACCTTGCATTAAAATCGTTGACTTCTGGAGCCCAGCAGGCCACCACTTAAGGCCATCTCTTCCTTTTGGAGTGGCAGGAACTTAAGGAGCCTTAAAAAGATGACTGACAGCTAAGTGTGGGAACTCTGCCGTGATTCCTTAAGTACATTTTTCCAGTGAATAATCTCAGTGACCCCTCAGATGGGCTAGTCCTGGGAGGGCTGAGATGTAAATTTGTGAATTACCTTGAAAAACATTAGGTTATAGTTATTAGTCTTGGTATTTATGGAATGTTTTTCTTCAGGAGGCTTAAATCTTACTTATGATACCTTTGTGAGGGCAGGAGGTGGCAGCTATGTTAATTTATTGATATTTATTGTACTAAAAGTTGTTAATGCTCCCTGCGGGAGCCCTTGGAATCTATTTAATAAATTATATTGAATTTTTCTCATAATCTGTGATGCGTTTTGTGAGGGGCTTGACATTGGCAAATGGGACTCCAAGCTGGGTAGCGTTGTGGCAGAGGGTGGATGGACATGCTCTAGAAAGAGGTATCACTTTACCACTGTCATTTCTTCCCACTGGACAGGCTCAATAAAAAATAGTGACCCTGAGCTGGGCACTGTGGCTCACACCTGTAATCCCAGCACTTTAGGAGATAAAGGCAGGAGGATCACTTGAGCCCAGGAGTTCAAGACCAGCCTGGGCAACATAGTGAGACCCCATCTCTATTTCAAAAAAGAAAGAGAAAAAAACTAATGACTTTGGCGGGGCATGGTGGCTAGTTTCGTCTGGAAATGGCAATGGTGATGGCCACAGCCTCATAGAGTTGTAACGCAGATCAGATATCCCAGCACTCTGGGAAGCTAAGGCTGGAGGACTGCTTGAGGCCAGAGTTTCGGACCAGCCTGGGCAACATAGCAAGATCCCATCTCTAAAAAAACCAAACCAAACCAAAACAAAAAAAATCAGCGTGGTGGTGTGCTACTTGGGAGGCTGAGGTGGGAGGATTGCTTGAGCCCAGGAGTTCGAGGCTGCAGTGAGCTAGGACAGCACCACTCACTCCAGAGACAAAGCAAGATCCCAGGAGCAATAAATACTCATTGAGCATTTTCTCTATGCCAGGTCTCTTTTCATAGGTAGGGAAACTGAGGCAGGAAGTCAGTCACTTGCTCAAGGCCACACAGCTATTAAGGAGTGGAACCCAGATTCCAGCCTGGGCTTCTCTGCCTTACCCAGCCTTTGACCCTCCCTGGGCAGTGGCTGGGTCTCACAGGCCCTCGATGCCAGGTGCGGCATGCAGCAATCTTACAGTGTCCTCTGCACAACTCCCCACTGGGTTTTCAGGGCCTAGGGGACTTCTTCATAGCCAGGTCCAAAGATTTTGTCATTTGAATCATTGTTAAGTCCACAACTATTAAGGCTTCTTAGAGATCACCCAGACTCAAAGCCTGGTCTCTGGGCCAGCAGCAGCAGCAACAGCCCGTGGCAACATTTTAGAAATGTCAATCATCGGGTCTCACCCCAGACCTACTGAATCGGAAGGTCTGTGGGTGGAGACAGCAATCTGGGCTTTGTGGAGCCCTCCAGGGGATTCTAACACACCCTAGAGTTTGAGAACCACTAATCTTGAGTCAACCAGCACCTACATCTTCATCTTATCTCTGGGGAAACTGAGGACCGAAGAGGTGTGGTTTGCACAAGTTCACACTCAAGGGGGGATGTGGTTAGGACTCTGAGACATGCACTTCAGTCTTGGACTTCTCATTTTTATTCTCGCAGGTATTTCTAGTGCAGTCCCCTAGCAGGCTTTTTTTTTTTTTTTTTTTTTTTTTTTTTTTTTCCTTTAGAGAGTTTCACTCTGTCACCTAGGCTAGAGTGCAGTGGTGCGATCTCGGCTCACTGCAACCTCCGCCTTCCAGGTTCAAGCGATTCTCCTGCCTCAGCCTCCCAAGTAGCTGGGATTACAGGCGCCTGCCACCACGTCTGGCTAATTTTTTGTATTTTTAGTATTTTAGTAGAGACGGGGTTTCACCATGTTAGCCAAGATGGTCTCGATCTCCTGACCTTGTGATCTGCCCGCCTCGGCCTCCCAAAGTGCCGGGATTACAGGTGTGAGCAACTGCGCCCAGCCCCATAGCAGGCATTTAAGCCCCCAGATATCCTAGTATCCAAGGATGAGGTTTTGGTGATCTTTCCAGAAAATATCCAGTGTGGTGGACTTCTCTCTCTCTTTTTGACTGTCCTACATCAGAACACCTTTACATATATTAGAAAAATTATCGCCGGGCGCGGTGGCTCACGCCTGTAATCCCAGCACTTTGGGAGGCCGAGACGGGCGGATCACGAGGTCAGGAGATCGAGACCATCCTGGCTAACACAGCGAAACCCCATCTCTACTAAAAAATACAAAAACTAGCCGGGCGAGGTGGCGGGCGCCTGTAGTCCCAGCTACTCGGGAGGTTGAGGCAGGAGAATGGCGGGAACCCGGGAGGCGGAGCTTGCAGTGAGCCGAGATCACGCCACTGCACTCCAGCCTGGGCGACAGAGCGAGACTCCGTCTCAAAAAAAAAAAGAAAAATTATCTAAAACTGGGAAATAAGGCAAAAAGATGACCATATGTCCTTTCAAAGAATAAGGTAAATACCCACAAGTTCACTGTGATATAAACAAATAGTTGGGCCAGGCGTGGTGGCTCACACCTGTAATTCCAGCACTTTGGGAGGCTGAGTCAGGAGCATCACTTGAGGTCAGGAGTTCAAGACCAGCCTGGGCAACATGGCGAAATCCCATCTCCACAAAAAATACAAAAACGAGCTGAGTGTAGTGGCGCACTCCTGTAATCCCAGCTACTTGGGAGGCTGAGGTACGACTTGCTTGAATCTGGGAGGCAGAGGTTGCAGTGAGCCAAGATGGTGTCACTATACTCCAGCCTGGGCAACAGAGTGAGACCCTGTCTCAAAAAAAAAACCAACAAAAAATAAAGATAAAAATAAATGGTTGACGAGATAAATAAATGAGGGAAAAGGGACAAATGTTCCTTATAGAATTCTAATTAATAAATCATAAATACAGAGGAATGAGGGAAATAGAAAATCATCATTAGAACACCACAGTAATAACGGCCTCAGGCAGGATCCACAGAAGAATGCTGAAGTTAGCAGGTGAAACTTTAAGGAGAAACAGGAAATCTACACAGCCTTAAACAATCTCCCTTCAAACCATGGTGGTGGCTTTAACATATGTCCACAAAAATTCGATATTCCTCCCTCCAGGAGGGGGGGCTTAACTCCCCTCCCCTTGAAGGTGGGTGGGACTTGGTGACTCCCTTCTAAAGAACAGACCACAAGAGGGAATACAGCAAGGCGGCAAGGCGGCAGGGGAGATGCGTCTCAGACATCACCTCTGGCCAGTGAGCCCACGCTTGGATAGCACGCGCCCTTCACGTGACACAATGAGAAGGTACCTCCCTCACTTCTCTGTGATTTTCCAAAATCACCATCCCAGTCCCATCAGGAGAAAACACCTGCCAAGCCCAACCTAGGGTCATTTCACAAAATCCTTGACTGGCACTCTTCAAAAGTGTCAGGGTCATGAAAAACAAGGAAAGGCTAAGAAAATGGTCACAGATTGAAGACTAAGGAGATACAAGCACTAAGCACAATGTGGGAACCTGGACTGACTCTTGGACCAGAAAACAGACATTAGTGAAAAAAATGGAGAAAATTCAGATAGCTGGTAGTTTAGTGATTTATATCCGATGAGTGTTAATCGCTTAGTTTTTATAAACATGCACAGTTATTTAAGAAATTCCCACTTAGGGGAAGCTGGGTGAAGGGTATACGGGAAGTCTCTGTACTGTCTATAACTTTTCTATAAATCTAAAATTACTTAAAACAGGTCAGGTGCTATGGCTCACCCCTGTAATCCCAGTGCTTTAGGAGGCTGAGGTGGGTGGATCACTTGAGTGATCAGCTCGAGACCAGCCTGGGCAACATGGCAAGATTTCAACATGGTGAGAGCCCACCTCTTTTTTTTTTTTTTTTT
>NW_012107585.1:7846413-7862942 GCF_000951045.1 Mandrillus leucophaeus | reverse complement strand
TTTTTGCCAGGTGCGGTGGCTCATACCTGTAATCCCAGCACTTTGGGAGGCTGAGGCTGGTGGATCACCCGAGGTCAGGAGTTGAGACTAGCCTGGCCAACTTGGTAAAACCTCATCTCTACTAAAAACTACAAAAATTAGCCAGGTGTGGTGGTGCACACCTGTAGTTCCAGCTACTAGGGAGGCAGAGGCAGGAGAATTGCTTGAACCTGGGAGGCAGAGGTTGCAGTGAGTGGAGATTGCACCACGGCACTCCAGCCTGGGCAACACAGTGAGACTCCGTTTCAAATTTAAAAAAAAATTTTTTTTTAATTCAGTTCCTCAGTGTCCACATCTTGAGTGCTCAACAGCTGCACTGGCTAATGGCGACATTATTGGATAGCACAGACACAGAACATCTCCATTACCACAGGCAGTTCTATTAGATGGCATTGTTCTCAGAGAATGGAACTTTGTTTGACGTATTATGTATTATTCATTAGGTCCCAGGGTCTTTGAACTTAGAGAAAACAGATAAGATGCAAATGATCTCTACCAAGTAGAGAAGATAACTCCAAAGGTTATGGTCGTATTGACTGTAGGGCGTGAACCACTTTCGCATCTAACAGAGCTGTTTGATTCTGGCATTCTTTATCTGCATTGACAACAGACAGACAGACACCAGTATTAGTCTCTCATCTCCTCCTTTGAATCAGCTGCGTTATGCTGATTCCCTCAACACCGAGTTGAATAAAAGCTCGACATAGGCCCACTCTGGGGAAGGGTTGTTTGGTGGGCAGCAGGGCCTGCTGTCTGCTGCAGAAGCTGAAATGTGACACTTGTCTTTCCAGCCTCCCTCGTAGCTAGGCTGTGGGCCTGAGACCGCGGCAATGCAATCAGACTTCAAATCAGACGCTGGTGACATGAAGCAGCAGAGATGGTGGCAGGTGCTTCGTTTCAGGGAGAGGTGGCAATTGCAACAAGATCCCCTCTCTGGAGGAACAGGGGCTGAGACCTCAGTGGCCGCCTGGTGCTCCCCACCCTGGGTTCCCCATGAGCAACAGGCTCACAGGGATTCCGCGAACCACCTGGTGTCCTTTAATGACCTCCCATTCTGATTCAATTCCCCAGAAGAGTCATTTAATGCTGTTGGATTGATGGATTGACCTAGGAGCTCCCGTCGATCTCGCGCAGGCTCAGCCTTTCTCCTTCTGTCACTGAAAGCCCGCAGTTCTGGAGATGACTCAGCCATGGGCCGGGGGACTCCGCTGCACTCTTCTCACTAAAACCACTGCGTTGCTCTTGCAGAGGAAACCTTTAGAAGTTGCTAATTTCTCCTCACCTTCCAGGTCCTCGGATGAAGAGGCAAACCCGCTAAGCAAATGCTCTATTCGTCCTTTGGGTAGAGCATGCAGGCTTCATTCCGGGCTGCAGGGCCAGCTTCACGAGCCTGTGACCTACTCAGTCATGGGGCCCAGAGCTCAGAGGGCCCCGAGCTTGTTTTCACTCTCTGTTCTCATCACTGTCTTGAAATGCTTAGTGATTTCTAAACAAAGTGCACAGCCAGTACCGCTGAGAGGGAGGTGAAATGCAGATTCCCAGGCTCACACCCAGAGGTTCTGATTTAGTCGTTTTGGCTGGGCCCTGGAATCAGTTTTTTTTTTTTTTTTTTTTTTAAACAGAGTCTTGCTCTGTCGCCCAGGCTGGAATGCAGTGGCACAATCTCGGCTCACTGCAGCCTCTGGCTCCCAGGTTCAAGCGATTTACCTCCCTCAGCTTCCTGAGTAGCTGGGATTACAGGTGCGCGTCACCACGCCCAGCTAATTTTTGTATTTTTAGTAGAGATGGAATTTCACCATCTTAGCCAGGCTAGTCTCAAACCCCAGACCTTATGTGATCCACCCACCTCAGCCTCCCAAAGTGCTGGGATTACAGGCGTGAGCCACTGTGCCCAGCCCGGAATCAGTATTTTAAACAGTTTTTTAAAACATATAATTTATATACTGTAAAGTTAGCCCATTTAAAGTGTATAATTGGGCCAGGCGTGGTGGCTCACACCTGTAATCCTAGCACTTTGGGAGGTTGAGATGGGCAGATCACTTGAGGTCAGGGGTTCATGACCAGCCTGGCCAACATGGTGAAAGCCCATCTCTAATAAAAGTACGCAAATTAGCCGGGCGTGGTGGCGTGTGCCTGTAATCTCAGCTACTGGAGAAGGTGAGGCAGGTGAATTGCTTGAACCTGGGAGATGGAGGTTGCAGTAAGCTGAGATCATGCCACTGTACTCTAGCCTGGGTGACAGAGTGAGACTCCGTCTCAATAAATACATACATACATACAGTTTACAATTAGATGTCTTTTGTGCTTGTTTTGGTTTTTTTAATGCAGATGAGGTCTCACTATGTTGCCCAGGTTGGTCTCGAACTCCTGGGCTCATGCCTTCCTCTCACATCACTCCTAAAGTGCTGGGATTACAGGCAAGAGCCACCACACCCAGCCACAATTTGATGTTTTTAAAGATATTCACAGTTGTGCCACATCACCACTATCTAATTCCAGAACATTTTTATCATCCCCAAAAGAAACTGTACTATGCTGGGTATGGTGGCTCACCTGTAATCCCAGCACTTCGGGAATCCGAGGTGGGAGGATCGCTTGAGCCCAGGAATTCGAGACCAGCCTGGGAAACACAGCAAGACCCCATCTCTGCAAAAAAATAAAGAAACTTCGTGCCCACGGGCAGGCACTTCCCATCCCTCCCTAGCCTCAGCCCCTGGTAACCACTAAGCTACTCCCTGTCTCCATGGGTTTTCCTGTCTGGCCATTTCATATACAAGGAATCAGACAACATGTGGTCTTTTTTGGCTGTTTCTTTCTCTTAGCCTGGTGTCTTCAAGGTTCATCCAGGCTGCAGCCTGTAGCAGCACTCCCATTCATTGTGATCGCTGTTTTTGGCACAAGCCCCTGAGGCCTGATAAAAGGGGTCTACCTGTATGACAACATTTGACTTGATGCCTGTTTTCCCCACAGATTCTCAGAAACAAGAAAAATTTCAAAGGGAGATAGGGAAGGAGATTAGGGGCAGACATTTGTATGTAAATCAAGATCACCTCCCACAACATATGCAAGAGGAAAAAACCTAATTCATATTTGCCTTTCCCGAATGCAACATGGGACAGAACCGACCGCAGGGGTGAGTGTGATAACTCCTAAATTATCTGGAACGCAACTACCATAAACTCTCAAGTCACTAGAATTTATGTTGACGATAATCTGCCAAAACCTAGAAAGAGGCAAAAAGGACCTCACACCTGTAATCCCAGCACTTTGGAAAGCCGAAGGGGGGCGGATCACCTGCTGTCAGGAGTTCAAGACCAGCCTGGCCAACATGGTGAAACCCCGTCTCTACTAAAAATACAAAAATTGGCCAGGCTTAATGGCGGGTGCCTGTAATCCCAGCTACTCAGGAGGCTGAGGTGGGAGAATCGCTTGCATCCGGGAGTGGAGGTTGCAGTGAGCCGAGATCGTGCCATTACACTCCAGCCTGGGCGACTGAGCAAAACTCGTCTCAAAACCAAAACCAAAACCAAACAAACAAAAAAACGTCAGGCACAGTGGCTCACTCCTGTAATATCCCAGCACTTTGGAAGGATGAGGTGGGCGGATCACAAAGTCAGGAGTTCAACACCAGCCTGGCTAACATGGTGAAACTCCGTCTCTACTAAAAATTCAAAAATTAGCCAGCCATGGTGGCAGGCACCTGTAAGCCCAGCTACTCGGGAGACTGAAGCAGGAGAATGGCTTGAGCCTGGGAGGTGGAGGTTGCAGTGAGCCGAGATCGCACCACTGCACTCCAGCCTGGGCGACTGAGCAGGACTCTGTCTCAAAAAAACAAAAATTAAAAAAAGGCCAAGCACGGTGGCTCATGCCTGTAATCCCAGCACTTTGGGAGGCTGAGGTGGGTGGATCACGAGGTTAGGATGTCAAGACCATCCTGGCCAAGATGGTGAAACCCCATCTCTACTAAAAATACAAAAATTAGCCAGGCATGGTGGCACGTGCCTGTAATCCCAGCTACTCAGGAGGCTGAGGCAGGAGAATGGCTTGAACCAAGGAGTTGGAGGATGCAGTGAGCCGAGATCACGCCACTGCACTCCAGCCTGGGGACAGAGTGAGACTTCGTAAAAAAAAAAAAAAAAAAGGAAGAGAGAAAGAGGCAAAAAGACACCAACTTCCAGGGTGTATAGTGTGATCGAAACAGTCCAAAATAATTACTTTTAAAAATTCAGGCCGGGCGCGGTGGCTCAAGCCTGTAATCCCAGCACTTTGGGAGGCCGAGACGGCGGATCACGAGGTCAGGAGATCGAGACCATCCTGGTTAATATGGTGAAACCCCGTCTCTACTAAAAAGTACAAAAAAACTAGCCGGGCAAGGTGGCGGGCGCCTGTGGTCCCAGCTACTTGGGAGGCTGAGGCAGGAGAATGGCGTGAACCCGGGAGGCGGAGCTTGTAGTGAGCTGAGATCTGGCCACTGCACTCCAGCCTGGGCGACAGAGCGAAACTCCGTCTCAAAAAAAAAAAAAAAAAAAAATTCAGTACCACCGACTCACAGAGGAAAGGCTAACAAACAAACAAAACATCAAGAGTCACAGAGAAGAAAACGATAATATGATAATATGATTTATTTATTTTAGGGGAACATTTCTAAGATGGGGTCAAAGCTTAAACCTGCCCAATTTATCAAGGAAGAACAGGGAATACAGAGCTGTAAAAAAGCAATTTTAAAGAATATCATTTTCCTTTTCTGGAGAATGAAGAGAGGAGAGGAAAAAGAAGCCAGGCGTGGTGGCTCACACCTATAATCCCAATACTTTGGCAGATGGAGGCGGGAGGATCACCTGAGGTCAGGAGTTCGAGACCAGCCTGGCCAACATGGTGAAATCCCGTTTCTACTAAAAATACAAGCGGCGGGTACCTGTAATCCCAGCTGGGCATAGCGGCGGGTACCTGTAATTCCAGCTACTTGGGAGGCTGAGGCAAAAGAATTGCTTGAACCCAGGTAGTGGAGTTTGCAGTGAGCTGAGATCGCACCACTGTACTCCAGCCTGGGCAACAGAGACTCCATCTCAAAAAAAAAAGACAAAGCAAATAGAAGAGGTAATCAGACAAAGAGAGACAAATGAGAAAAGAAGGAGGAGAGGGGAGACAAAAACAAAAAAAAGTTTGGCCGGGCGTGGTGGCGCATGCCTGTAATTCCAGCTGCTCAGGAGGCTGAGGCATGAGAATCACTTGAACGCAGGAGGTGGAGGTTACAGTGAGCTGAGATCACGCCACTGCACTCCAGCCTGGACCACAGAGCAAGGCTCTGTCTCAAAAAACAAACAAAACAAAACAAACAAAAAAAGAAAAGAAAAGCTTAAATATAAAACCAGAAATTAAATAGGCAGTAAATGTGAAACTCTGCTCAACCTCACAAGTAACCAAGAAAGGCAAATAAACAGGAGGTTTTTTTATGCCTTCACATCAGCAGAGCTTTACAAGTGAGAAGGCCTGAGGGTGAGAAAGGCCCACTCAGTCACTTCTGAAACAGGCATCAGGGCCTTACAAAAGGATTCTGTCTCTACCCAGTAACCCTCTCCTGGAATTCCTGCCTCACATAATTTCCTAAGGGAATAATCCTA
The DNA here is from genome assembly GCF_000951045.1 of Mandrillus leucophaeus. Lineage (NCBI taxonomy): Eukaryota > Metazoa > Chordata > Mammalia > Primates > Cercopithecidae > Mandrillus > Mandrillus leucophaeus. The sequence goes on along the minus strand of NW_012107585.1, from coordinate 7,857,282 downwards.
GATTTGGACGGGATATGCGCACTTACATGTTCACAGTAGCGCTGAGGGTAACACCAAAACCAAACAAGCAAACCAAAGTGGAGGTGACCTGTGTTAGTCCAGGTCCTCTAGAAGCAGGGAACAAGATGGGATTCTTTGCCATGCAAGAGATTCATCAAGGCCAGGCGTGGTGGCTCACGCCTGTAATCCCAACACTTTCAGAGATGGAAGCGGGAGAATCACCTGAGGTCAGGAGTTCAACACCAGCCTGTTCAACATCGTGAAACCCTCTCTCTACTAAAAATACAAAAATTAGCCGGGCGTGGTGGCAGGTGCCTGTAATCCCAGCTACTCGGGAGGATGAGGCAGGAGAATTGCTTGAACCTGGGAGGCAGAGGTTGCAGTGAGCAGAGATGGCGCCACTGCACTCCAGCCTGGGTGACAGAGTGAGAATGTCTTGAAAAAATACTGAATGCATAAAGAGATTCATCAGAGCTGGGCCTGGGAGGGAAAAGAGGAGGGAGCAGGGGTCTCGGGGAGCTGTCCCACCCCAGGCAGGTCTGACTTGCTGAAGGACTTGAGGGAGGAAGGAACGGAGGTTGGGGGCAGCGTCTCAGCCTGCGGTGCCATCCTGGGAGATTTCAGCATGAATGTGGGAAAATCCTCAGACAGAGGAGCCCAGGCCTCCCAGGAGCGAGCCAGCCTCAGCATCCCTGCCATGCTGTCTCTAGCTGGGAGAAGCCTGTGGGAAGTGGGGTCTCCATGTGCTGGGTGATGGATTTAGGGGCACAGCAGCTGGGGCCCTCGGTCCATTATACTTCCCAGAGCAGGAAATCTGAGGGGCACACTTTCACAGCCGCCATACAACCCCAATGACTGAAAATAAGGCAATGATCAAACAGTGGCCATTCAAAGTCATTTTCTCAAAGAATATTTGATGGCAAGGTAAATGCTTCAAGTATGATGTTAATTTATAAAAGCAGATTATAAAATATATTTTTGACGATCCCCCACTGAGTTAAAAAATATGTCTGTTGGGGGAACGCGGATAGAGCTGGAGGCCACTATCCTCAGCAAACTAATGCAAGAACAGAAAACCAAATACCGCACGTTCTCACGTATAAGCGGGAGCTAAATGATAAGAACCGACGACCACAAAGAGGGAAACAACAGACACTGGGGTCTACTTCACGGGGAGGGTGGAAGAGGGGAGGCAGTGGAGGGAAGAGGGGAGGCAGTGGAGGGAAGAGGGGAGGCAGTGGAGGGAAGAGGGAGAGGAACAGAGAAGATAACTATTGGGTACTGGGCTTAATACCTGAGTGATGAAATAATCTGTATAATAAACCCCCATGACACAAGTTTACATAGTTCATTTTCTTTTTTTGAGACGGAGTTTCGCTCTTGTTGCCCAGGCTGGGGTGCAACGGCGCCATCTCGGCTCACTGCAGCCTCTGCCTCCCAGGTTCAAGTGATTCTCCTGCCTCAGCCTCCCGAGTAGCTGGGATTACAACCATGTTCTGCCATGCCCGGCTAATTTTGTATTTTTAGTAGAGACAGGGTTTCTCCATGTTGGTCAGGCTTGTCGTGAACTCCCCACCTCAGGTGATCTGCCCGCCTCTGCCTCCCAAAGGGCTAGGGTTACAGGCGTGAGCCACAGCGCCCGGCAGTTCATTTTCATACCGCTATAAAGACATACCCGAGACTTGGTAATTTATAAAGAAAAGAGGCTTCATTGACTCACAGTTCTGCAGGGTTGGCGAGGCCTCAGAAAATTTACAATCACAGGCAGAAGTGGAAGAGACACTTCTTACATGGCCGCAGGTGAGAGAGAGTGGTGAGCAAAGGAGGAAGCACCCTTTTAAACCATCAGTGAGAACTCACTCATTATCATGAGAACAGCATGGGGAAAACCCACGATCCAATCACCTCCACCTGGTTTCTCCCTAGACACGCTGGGATTACAATTCGAGATGAGATTTGGGGACACAAAGCCTAACCATACCGTATTGCTATGTAACAAACTTTCACATGTACCCCTGAACCTAAAATATAAGTTTAAACGAAAGTGTCTGTGTGTGTATGTGTGTGTCCGTCTATCTTACATATGGACAGAAAGCAAGACTAGCAAAAAAAAAAAACTTTGGGCAGGGGGAGATTTTTTCTTTTTTTGTTTTTTCTTTTTGATCTCAATGGTGCGACCTCAGCTCCCTGCAACCTCCTCCTTCTAGGCTCAAGTGATTCTCCTGCTTCAGCCTCCTGAGTAGTGAGGATTACAGGTGCCCACGACTGCACCAGGCTAATTTTTGTATTTTTAGTTGAGATGGGGTTTCACCATGTTGGTCTGGCTGATCTTGAACTCCTGATCTCAGGTGATCCACCCACCTCGGCCTCCCAAAGTGCTGGGATTACAGGCATGAGCGACTATGCCCGGCCAAGAATTTTCTTTATATTTTAATGTATTTTCCAAATTTTCTAAAGTTAGTATGTCGTATTTTAGAAATCAGTCAAATAAACATGATTTAAAGTTTTAAAAAAGAAATAGCACTTGGAGAGAAGGTGAGAAACGGAGAGGTGCGAAGGGTTTTCCAAGTCTTGCTAAAAAGGGTAAAAGACTTTAGTACCCCCAGGTGTCTTACTGTAGCAGTGGGTTTGTGACATCAGTGTTTCTTCTCAACTATCCCTGACATCAGGCTCAGCTCCACTGTCCCCAGCAATTCATCTGCTCTTCGGATCTCCCCGCTGAATGGGCAAAGCAGTCCCCTGGCGTGACTCCTTGCAGAACCAATTTTGCAGTAAAACCAATGCAATATTATTTCTCTTAGCCCTTTTATGCACTACCCAAAATGACAGCACTTTATAACGAGAAGGAATACTTAGAATGACAATTCTGAGGCTCTTCAAGATCCCAACGTTATTAATTTCCTATTCAATGGCCCTAGAAACATTTTCCCCCAACAGCATTAGTGCTAAGAGCAGCTATTCTTGGATTCCAGTTTCTAGTCCTCTACTTAACTATATGTGACGTAACCTTAGACAAACTACTTTATCTCTAAAAGTTACAATTAAACAATTATACAATTTAGCAGTGTGTGTGTGTATTCACAGAGTTGTGCACCTATCATCACTATGTAATTCCAGAACATTTTTATCTCCCCATTAGTAGTCACTACCCACTTGCTTTCAGTCTCCCCAGTGTCTAGAAACCACTAATCTGCTTTCTGTCTTGATGGATTTGCCTATTCTGCAATTTTTTTTTTTTTTTTGAGACAGTATTGCTCTGTCACCCACGGGGGTGTGCAATGGCGGGATCTTTGCTCACTGCAACCTCCGCCTCCCAGGTTCAAGCGACTCTTCTGCCTCAGCCTCCCAAGTAGCTAGGATTACAGGCACCCACCTCCATGCCCAACTAATTTTTCTATTTTTAGTAGAGACAGGGTCTCAGCATGATGGCCAGGCTGGTCTCAAACACCTGACCTCAGGTGATCTGCCCGTCTCAGCCTCCCAAAGTGCTAAGATTACAAGTGTGAGCCACCGTGCCCGGCCTGCTCCACAATTTCCCACAAAGAGAATCATATAGTATTTGTCCTCTTACGTCTGACTTCTTCCCTTTTTCAAGGTTCATCCACGTTGCAGTGTGTGTCAGTGCGTATTCCTTCTGACGGCTGAGTAACATTCCATCGTATGGGTAGATCACATTTTGTTATTCATTCATCACTTCAAGTACACTTGGGTAGTTGCCACATTTGGCCATGGTGAACAATGCTGCTTCCAACATTTACCTACAAGTATCCCTGTTTTTATTTATTATTATTATCATTTTTTTTGAGATGGAGTTTCACTCTTGTTGCCCAGGCTGGAGTGCAGTGGTGTGCTCTCGGCTCCCTGCAACCTCCGTCTCCTGGGTTCAAGCGATTCTCCTACCTCACCTCATGATCAGCCTGCCTCGGCCTCCTGAAGTGCCGGGATAACAGGCGTGAGCCACCACGCCTGGCCTACTTTTTTTTTTTTAAGATAGATTCTCACCCTGTTGCCTAGGCTGGAGTGCAGTGGCACGATCTCGACTCAGTGCAACCTCCATCTCCTGGGTTCAAGCGATTCTCCTACCTCACCTCATGATCAGCCTGCCTCGGCCTCCTGAAGTGCCGGGATAACAGGCGTGAGCCACCACGCCTGGCCTACTTTTTTTTTTTTAAGATAGATTCTCACCCTGTTGCCTAGGCTGGAGTGCAGTGGCACGATCTCGACTCAGTGCAACCTCCATCTCCTGGGTTCAAGCGATTCTCCTGCCTCAGCCTCTCGAGTAGCTGGGATTACAGGTGCCTGCCACCACATGTGACTAACTTTTGAATTTTTAGACAGATGGGGTTTCACTATGTTAGCCAGGCTGATCTCAAGCTCCTGACCTCAGGTGATCCACCCTCCCAAAGTGCTGGGATTAACAGGCATGAGCCATCGCGCCTGGCCCATTTCTCTTTTTTTAAATTTTAATTTTAATTAATTTTTTTATTTTGAGACAAGGTCTCACTCTGTCACCCAGGATGGAGTGCAGTGGTGCAATGATGGTTCACTGAATTTCAGCCTTGACCTCCCAGGCTCAAGTGATCCTCCCACCACACACTTCCAAGTAGCTGGGACTACAGGCATCTGCCACCACACCCAGCTGATTTTTGTACTTTTTTGTAGAGACAGGGTTTCGCCAAGTTGCGCCATCTGGTCTCAAGCTCCTGGGCTCAAGCAGTCCACCTGCCTCGGCCTCCCAAAGTGCTGGGATTACAGGCGTGAGCTACCACGCCTGGCCCTGGATATTTCATTTGTATGAGCCCATACAACATGTGACCTTCTGTGTCTGACTCCTCTCACTCAACATAATGGTTTTGAGGGTCTTCCACCTTGTAGTACATATCAGCATTTCATTCCTTTGTATGGTTGAATAATGTTATTCAACACTGTTTTATAACTTTCAGTATAATACTGAGTGTACTTCCTTGGTTGAATTTATTCCTAAGTATTTTGTCTTCATTGATGCTATTGAAAATGAAACTTTTCTTAATTTCATTTTTGGGCTATTTCTTGCCAGTGTACAGAAAGACAGCTGATTGTTGCATACTGATCCCATGTCCTGCAACCTTGCTGATCCCATTCACTCGCTCTAAAGAGTTTGTGTGCATCCTTTAGGGCTTTCTATGCATACCATCGTATCATCTGCAAATGGTTTTTCTTCTTTCCAATCTGAAGGCCTTGTATTTCTTTTTCTTCCTTTCTTTTCTTTTTTTGAGACGAAGTTTAGCTCTTGTCACTCAGGCTGGAATGTAATGGCGTGATCTCAGCTCGCTGCAACCTCTGCCTCCCTGGTTCAAGTGATTCTCCGCCTCAGTGTTCTGAGTAGCTGGGATTACAGATGTCCATCACCACACACACCCAGCTAAGTTTTTTTTTGTTTGTTTTTTTGTTTTTTTTTTTTAGTAGAGATGGGGTTTCACCATGTTGGCCAGGCGGGTCTTGAACTCCTGACTTCGGGTGATCCACCCACCTTAGTCTCCCAAAGTGTTGGGATTACAGGTGTGAGCCACTATGTCCTGCCTCTTGTTGTTGTTGTTGTTGTTGTTTGTTTTTGAGATGGAGTTTTGCTCTTGTTGCCCAGGTTGGAGTGCAGTGGCGCGATCTTGACTCACTGCAATCTCTGCCTCCCAGGTTCAATAGATTCTCTTGCCTCAGCCTCCCAAGTAGCTGGGACTACAGGCGTGCACCACCACACCCAGCGAATTTTGTTTATTTTTTGTAGAGATGAGGTCTCACTGTTGCCCAGTCTTGGTCTGGAACTCCTGAGCTCAAGTGATCTGCCCACCTCGGCCTCCTAAAGTGCTGGGATTATAGGCGTGAGCCACTATGCCTGGCCAAGTCTTGTATTTTCTGTTTTGCCCAATTGCCCTAACCAGAACCTTCAGGACAGTACTGCTATTGACAATATTGAAGGGGAAGGAGCAGACATCCACTTCTTGTTCCTCATCTTAGGGGCAAGCATCAGTCTCACATTAAACATGATGTTAGCTGTGGACTTTTTGTAGATGCTCTTCATCAGGCTGGGGAAGTTTTATTCCATCTACTCCTGGTTTGTTAAATGTTATGTTGAAAGGTAAACCTGTTTTCTCATGTGTAAAATGAGGACAACAATATCTATATGGAGAGTTTTTTGAGGTTGAAAATGGGATAACATAAGACTGGGTGCAGTGGCTCACGCCTGGGGTATATCTGATATAACCCTGTAAGCCCCAATTTCCTTATCTCTAACATGGGTATTATAAAGCATCTACCTCCTAGGGCTCACATGGCAGGCAGTGGTAGATGTGATTTAAATTGTGAGATTACTAAGTGCCTGGGACATAGAAGCTGTGTGCTATGATAGATGACAGATAAAATGAGATGTGGTCCTTGTCCTGAAAAAGGAGAGATAAAATGTGGTACTGACAGCTACATTGCACGTGATATCAGCAGCAGAAATGGAACATTGGTGTTGGTTCCGGGGGCACGGCAGGGCGGGCCAGGCCAGGTCACAGTGGAGAGAGAGCGCTGGGCCTTCCAGGGAGGGAAATGCACAGCGGCACAGAGGGAAGAAGTGTGGGGTACGGTTGAGTAGCCACAGGGAGCTCCTCTTGCTGGGACCTGGGCTGCGTAATTGTAATCGGGAAGCAATGGGATTGAACTTACTGTTGCACTGAATGCTGAGCAATGGACAGGGGTGGGGGGACTTATTCTAGAAGACTTGTAAACTGAAGTGGTCCTGCTGAGGGCAGGTGTGGAGGGAGGCAGAGTTTTGAAACAGGAATGGGAGCTGGACATGGTGGTTCACGCCTGTAATCCTAGCACTTTGGGAGGCCGAGGCAAGTGGATCACCTGAGGTCAGGAGTTCAAGACAAACCTGGCCAACATGGTGAAACCCCGTCTCTACTAAAAATACAAAAAAAAAAAAAATTAAATGGGCATAGCAGCTCATGCCTGTAATCCCAGCTACCCAGGAGGCTGAGGCAGGAGAATCACTGGAACCCAAGAGGTGGAAGTTGTGGTGAGTCGAGATCATGCCACTACACTCCAGCCTGGGCAACAAGACCGAAACTCTGTCTCAAATAAAAAAAAAAAAAAAAGAAGTCAGGCACGGTGGCTCACACCTGTAATCCTAGCACTTTGGGAGGCCGAGAAGGGTGGATCAGGAGTTTGGGACCAGCCTGGTCAACATGGTGAAATCCTGTCTCTACTAAAAAAATACAAAAATTAGCCGGAAATCGCTTGAACCCGGGAGGCGGAGGTTGCAGTAAGCCGAGATCATGCCACTGCACTCTAGCCTGGGCAACAGAGCAAGACTCCATCTCAAAAAAAAAAAAAGAAGAAAAGAAAAAGGAGTGGGGAAAGGCCGGGTATGGTGGTTCACGCGTGTAATCCCAGTGCTTTTAGAGGCTGAGGTGGGTGGGCTGATTGAGCTCAGGAGTTTGAGACCAGCCTGAGCAACATAGGAAGACCCCATCTCTACAAAATAAAGAAAAAAGAAAAAGGGATGTGTGTTAGAAAGCAGGATGATGTTTCCTGATCTTTTTTGATCAGCGCTAGGAGAGTTCTGTTAGGAGGTAACTGAATTCTGACTTATACCAGCTATGTGCACGGCATGGGATGGGACCACAGTTAGCAACATTTTGGAGAAAGAATTCACCACCCAAAATCCGATGAATGGGAAGGGCAGGGCAGGCCGCTGTGAAGAAAGCAAACTCAGAAATGCTGCCAGGGTGTCACTGACTGAGCCGGACAGTCTTCATATGAACTGAGACATTTTGTCAGGAATGCGGAAACAGAGATGAAGAATAAGGAAAATTGCAGCCGGCCGCGGTGGCTCATGCCTGTAATCCCAGCACTTTGGGAGGCCGAGGTGGGCGGATCACGAGGTCAGGAGTTGGAGACCAGCCTGGCCAGCACAGTGAAACCCGGTCTCTAACAACAAAATATAAAAAATTAGCCAGGCATGGTGGCATGCGTCTGTAATCCCAGCTACTTGGGAGGCTGAGGCAGGAGAATTGCTTGAACCAGGGAGGCGGCGCTTGCAGTGAACCGAGATCACGCCACTGCACTCCAGCCCGGCTGACAGAGCAAGACTCCATCTCAAAAAAAAAAAAAGAAAAGAAAAGAAAAGTTGCTGCTGGGCCAGGCGCAGTGGCTTATGCCTGTAATCCCAGCACTTTGGGATCAAGGTCAAGAGATCAAGACCATCCTGGCCAACATGGTGAAACCCCATCAACACTAAAAATACAAAAATTAGCTGGGTGTGGTGGCACGCACCTGTAATCGCAGCTACTTGGGAGGCTGAGGCAGGAGAATCACTTGAACCTGGGAGGTGGGGGTTGCAGTGAGCCAAGATCACGCTACTAGACTTCAGCCTGGTGACAGAGTGAGACTCCATCTCAAAAAGAAAAAGAAAAGTTGCTGCCTTTATAGGTGCTGACTACAAACTCAGCAAATTTGATTCTTCCAAGAATCCATGGGAGAGGTGTGATTATTATCCACACTTCATAGAAGACGACTTCCAGGCACAGGACAGCTGTCACCCAGGCCGTCACTCAGGACCCATATCTCGTGAGACTAGCACTTCACAATGAGGACTCTGGATTTCATTCTAATGTAATGGGAAGCCGTTGGAAGTTGAAGCAGCATCTTTTAAAAAGACCATTCCAGCTATATAGAGAATTGACTGAAAGCAGCAAGAGGCAAAACACAGGCCGGGCGGGGTGGCTGACTTCTGTAATCCCAGCACTTTGGGAGGCCAAGCTGGGCGTATCACTTGAGGTCAGGAGTTCAAGACCAGCCTGGCCAATATGGCAAAACCCCATCTCTACTAATAGTACAAAAATTAGCCAGGCGCGGTGGCATATGCCTGTAATCCCAGATACTCAGGAGGCTGAGGCACGAAAATCGCTTGAACTTGGGAAGCGGAGGTTGCTGTGAGCCAAGATCGCGCCATTGCACTGCAGCCTGGGTGAGAAAGTGAAACTGTGTCTCAAAACAACATCAATAACAACAACAACAACATGAATATTCAAGTTGTCCAGGCAAGAGGGTTATTGTGATGGCAGTGGGGATGGGGAAAGGTGGCTGGGTCTGTGATTACAGATGTTCCTGGACTTACAATGGGGTCACGTCCCAATAAACCCACTGTAAGTTGAAAATGTTAAGTAAAAAATGCATTTAATACACCTAACCTCCTGATCATAGCTCAGCCCAGCCTGCCTTAAAAGGGCTTGGAACACTCACAGCAGCCTACAGTTGGGCAAAAGCGCCTGGCAGCCCAGGATGCAGGAGTGTTGCCTGTCTGCCCTCACTCAGCTCACCACCACTGCCCAGCACCACGAAGAGATCATACGGCATGTCACTAGCCTGGAAGAAGATCAAAATTCGACATCTTAAGTACAGTTTCTACTGAGTGTGTATTGCTTTTACACCATCCTAAAATCAAAAAATCCTAAATCGCCAGGCGTGGTGGCTCACGCCTGTAATCCTAGCACTTTGGGAGGCCAAGGAGGGTGGATCACTTGAGGTCAGGAATTCAAGACCAGCCTGGCCACTATGGTGAAACCCCGTCTCTACCAAAAATACAAAATTTAGCCAGGCGTGGAGGCGGGCACCTGTACACCTGTAATCCCAGCTACCAGGGAGGCTGAGGCAGGAGAATCGCTTGAACCCAGGAGGTGGAGGTTGCAGTGAGCTCACATAACGCCACTGCACTACAGCCTGGGCTACAGAGCGAGACTCCGTCTCAAAAAAAAAAAGGAATCCTAAGTTAGGGCCGTCTGTATTTCGGAGGTGCTATTGGCGAGACTTGCTAATAGGCTGAACGTGGGAAGAGAGGGAAAGGAAGACGCCCGGGTGAAGTCTGAGTTTCCGGCTGGAGCAGTTGGGGAGACGCCAGTGCCATTTATTGGCGTGCAGAATGTTTGCGGAGGAACAAGTTTTGGGCACAGAGATGGAAAGTAAAGTAAGTTAGAGGTAGAGAGACTTGAGAAAGAGAAACTTGTGAATGGAGAGGAATGAGTCGATGAAAAGGGAGAAAAATGCAAGGGACAGAAGAGATAACTGACAAGAGCAAGCCCCAGGGGGTAGCAAAGGGAATGGTCCAGGAAAAGACAAAACCTCTGCAGATGTGAGATTTGGCCACTGTTTCTGTGAAGTCTGCCCTTCCCTAAAGGGCTGTGCATGGGAGCCCTGCCTTCCACCTCCTCGGCCTGCCCCCAACCCCTTTGCTGGTGGATCTCTGCTCAGAAGCCACCTACCACACCGATCGCAGGTATCAACAAAGATTTTAATGCATTTACAATAAAGTCACTGTTGTATTCTCTGAGCCTCATTAAAATACAACCTTCAGTACACACATCTGGTTTTTTTTTTTTTTTTTTTTTTTTGAGGCAGAGTCTCGCTTTGACGCCCAGACTGGAGTGCAGTAGCACAATCTCAGCTCACTGCAACCTTCACCTCCAGTTTCAAGCAATTCTGCCGCCTCAGCACCCTAAGTAGCTGGGATGACAGGCACCCGCCACCATGCCCAGCTACTGTTTTTTGTTTGTTTGTTTGTTTGTTTGTTTTTTTTGAGAGTTTTGCTCTTTTTGCCCAGGCTGGAGTGCAATGGCGTGATCTCGGCTCATGGCAACCTCCGCTTCCCGGGTTCAAGTGATTCTCCTGCCTCAGCACCCCGAGTAGCTGGGATTACAGGCATGTGCCACCACCCCGGCTAATTTTGTATTTTTAGTAGAGATGGGGTTTCACCGTGGTCTTGATCTCCTGACCTCGTGATCCACCCGCCTTGGCCACCCAAAGTGCTGGGATTACAGACGTGAGCCACCGCGCCCAGCCCTTTTTTTT
>NW_012107585.1:7810438-7845893 GCF_000951045.1 Mandrillus leucophaeus | reverse complement strand
TTTTTTTTTTTTTTTTGAGAGGGAGTCTCACTCCGTCGCCAGGCTGGAGTGAAGTGGCTCAATCTTGGGTCACTGCAACCTCCACTTCCCGGGTTCAAGCAATTCTCCTGCCTCAGCTTCCTGAGTAGCTGGGACTACAGGTGCCTGCCACCATACCTGACTAATTTTTTGTATTTTTAGTAGAGATAGGGTTTCACCATGCTGGCCAGGCTGGTCTCAAACTCCTGACCTCAAGTGATCTGCCAGCCTTGGCCTCCCAAAGTGCTGGGATTATAGGCATGAGCCACCGCACCAGGCCAGTACCCACATTTTGGTCAAAGGAGAATAAAAAAGGAAGAGTTGGTAATACAGCAAGTATTAGGGAAAGGAGGGACAGAAACTAGAGAAATTTACACAGATCTCAGTACATACAGGAAAGTTGACACAGCGTCACTATAGTCCACTGATGGGTGGCGCTGGGAACTTGGGAGACACCAACACGTTGGAATCAGGGCTGTGGGACAGGTGACAGGGGCAGGTGGGGAGGACCGCTAATCCCTGATCACTCAGGCCCCATCCCCAATGCAAAATTGTAATGGAACCAACCAGCTCTGTTCAGTACTTCCCCCAGGAGTGAAAATCAGTCAGACTAGATGAAGAGATTAGACTGCTCACTGCACCAAGCCCATTAAGGCAGGAAAGTAGACTGTTATCTTAAAAAGCTTTTCCCCTCTCTACACAATAAGGGTTTTCTAGCTAATGACTTTCGGTGAAACAGAAAATCTGATCAATCAGAATGCCCCATTCCCCAGGTTTCTCATTTTGTTGCTTTTCACAAAGCCTTTGGGAACTTTTAAATGACCAACTTTGCAGGTATATATGCAGTTCTGGAAATCGTACTGAAAAGCATACTTACGGCCGGGTGCGGTGGCTCATGCCTGTAATCCCAGCACTTTGGAAGGCCGAGGTGGGTGGATCACTTGAGGCCAGGAGTTTGAGACCAGGCTGGCCAACATGGTGAAATTCTGTCCTACTAAAAATATAAAAATCAGCCCGGCCTGGTGGCAGGCACCTGTAGTCCCAGCTACTCGAGAGGAGGGGGTACGAGAATTGCTTGAACCCGGGAAGGCAGAGGTTTTAGTGAGCTGAGACTGCACCATTGTACTCCAGCCTGGGCAACAGAGTGAGACCCTGTCTCAAAAAAAAAGAAAAAGAAAAAAGGAAAAAAAAAGGCATACTTAACAGATGAAATCCATATGGTGTCTGGAATGTGCTTCAAAATAATGGAGGTGGGTGTGAGGTCTCAGAAGAAAACAAAATCGGCCCGGAGTTGATCATTGTTAAAGTAGATGGTGGGCATTCATTATGACGAAGGAGCTCATTATACTATTCTCCATTTCTGTGTGTACTGGAGATTTTCTGAACTAAAAAGGTAAAAAGTACAGCATTAAACTTCAGGATAAGTTCAATCACACCACTCTATACAAGTCTAATTTCAGATCTTTACCGAAAATAAAGGAAACCATGTTCTACAGAATCCAGTCCACATCAAGATGAAATGCTTTTCACGCCATTTAGAGATTAGTCTTACAGCTACAATTACTCAAGTTGAAGTTTTGAAATTACCTACACAGTCTTCAGCGTCAACGCCTACTGTCGCTCAACCCTGCCCCTCTGATCCCCTTTCTTCCCCTGCCCCACCAGTTTCCAGAGCTGTGGGCAGAGGCAGCTAGAGTGGGGTGAGCTTGGGGAGGGTTTGTCCCCTGGCTGTCTGGATATCTGCTTCCTGCCAGGTCTGTGCGAGGTACGGGGGCACCAGGCCCTGGTCCTGGTGAGCTCGGAATCTGGTGGGGAAGAGAAACTGAGTAATTTAACGTGATCGGTGTCCTGAGAGCCACTCTGAGACTCCATGTGTGCGTGCACCTGTGCGGCGGGGAGGGCATACGAAGGCTGATTTCTGAGGATTTGATGTTTAAAGAAAGACCTGAAGGAAAAGAGTAGAGATGGAGAAGGGCTTGGAGAGAGGAGACAGACCTTGGGAAAACTGTAAAGAGCAAAACCAAACCAAACCTGGTGTGTTCAGAAAACGAAAAAACAGCAAAGAAAGCAGGGGAAGGGCTTCCATGAGGGCCCAGGACTTTATCTGGAAAGCACTGGAAGGATTGAAGAGCGACCTGGCTAGACTTGGGGTTTTGAAAGCTCGTGCTGTGATGTGGAGGACAGACGAGGTCACTACTTGAGCTGCTTGGGCAATGGCGTGGCTTGGACGGGGGGGATGGCAGCGGGGACGGAGAAAAGCGGATGATGTATTTAGAAGAAACTGAGAAGAGAAACTTGGCAGGACTTGGTATTGGGAGGGGAGAGAAAGGACATCAGGGATAACTCTCTGGATTTGGGCTTGGTGAGTGGTGGATGGAGAGGCCACTTACAAGATGGAAAAGCCCTGTTAGGCTTCTCTGACCCATGTGGCCTTGCTACCTCAGATATGACTCTGGTTTATCTGTAAATGGAATTAACCACGCCACCACCTTGAGAACTGTGCAGAGCTGTACATGCCCCTGCAGCAGCCGCAAACGTTAAGCCTGAGCAGGGTCCAGTGCACATCAAGGAACGGGACTCCAGGGCACTGGCCTCGCTCCCTCCGGATCTTGCTCCTATCGCTGCTACTCCCTCCCCAACCCAAAAGAAAACTCAGCTTTCTCCTCCAATCACGTCTCTACCATCTTTTAGGATCCCAGGTAGGTATGGAGCTGTGCTCAAAACATTAACACAGACACTTGTTGCTGAGCTCAGTGGAAACCGAGTTCCTTCCAGCCCAAAGGAGTCTGTGAGGCGTTCACCTTTCTCTCGAGGACCCCCGGTTCTCAAGGCCCAGGCTTGCTTTGTGTCTCCTCAGGGGAGGCGTGGAGGTTTGATCAGACAAGAGCTTGTGTATCAACCCACTGCATTCTACATCGAGATCCAGATCTGGGCAGTCATCTCGTGAATCAACCCCACGGCTCCGTGCGGGGCTGGCTCTTCTTGCTGGGTCACCCTGTCCAGGCACAAGGGGCCAGATGGGTGGGTGTGGGCCCCAGGAAAATGGCAGAGAAAAGCTTCTACATGAAACAGAGATGAGCCAAACCTTCTCAGCACCTGAACAAAGGGACATTTCTACTGGTCAGTTTTCTAGTCTTTCCCATCTCTGGTATTGAGTCAATAATAAGCAGGAGAACCACAGTGCCTGGAGGCTCCCACTGTGACTGAGGATCTTGCAGAGCTGGGCCAGTGCTGGCTGTGCTGATGACTGCACTCTCTAAGCACAGAGCTCCACGGGCTACTGAACACGCAGACACACGTGATTTCACGTGAAACTGTCAAGTGTGCAGGCGTGGTGCTGTTTGCCCAAGTCCTGGATGAGGAAATGAGAGGTTTACAGGGGCACCAGTGAGCTCTGTCCACGTGGGTGCGGCCTGGAGCAGTGGCCTGCCTCACTAGCCCCTGCTGAGGAAACAGGCAGAACCTGCCACACTGGGCCTTTCTCATCAGCCTTTGCAGGGAGGCCTGTCTTTAGGAGCACTGACTTTCTGGATACACCTCCAGAATCGCCCTCCCACCCTGGGCCTCTTTCCCACCCGATGCCTCCATCCCAGGCTGATCACACCTCCCGAGATTAGAAGGAGCGAGCTGGCCTGTGCTCAGATCTCTTCATTTTCCCATCTCTCCCACTGCGCAACAGGATAGCATTTAAGGCCACACATCACAGGCTTTTCAAAAAAAATAAGGTTTCTTTATTGTCTTGGATGCAAATATAGTTTTAAAAATGCATTGTAGTGTTGAATACAGCTGGTGGAAACGTGCTTCTTGACGGCAGAGCATCAGAGGGGCGTACTCAGGGTGACGTGGGCCAGAGGGGTCCTCTGGCCAAACCAGACTCTTCTCTGGTTTGTTCTTCAAACCACGAGGTGGAACCGTCTCCTCAGAGGAGCCCTGCCACAATCACCAAAGCTCACACCAGAAAAAACCGCCATTTACACAACAAACTGAACCTAAAAAAGGAACAGAACATGGTGCTTCCGCTGTGAACAAAATCAGCAAGCGAACCCGCTTTCCTTTCCTGGGCTGTTCGAAAAAGATTCAGCTGGAGAAACGGGGGCACTGTGGGCGGCCCGTGGGGGGCGGTGTGGAGCTGTGGGGCCCGGGCTGAGCCCTTCCTGCCTTTTAACTGCAGGATGTAAACTCTATGGAAATGTACAGAATTTCAGTTTCTCCCAACCCTCCACAACCTCAACTCTTGAGACCACCAAATAACTGTTAGGAAACACAGAAGAGAGTCCTTCAAATGAGTTACACCCGGGTTCAGAGAGCAGAACCAACAGTGTGACTGGGGCATGGAGGTAAATTCTGACACATGATTGGAGGGGGATTTCACAAAAACAAAATTCCATGAAGTAAACACGGACACGCAAGCTTGTGCAAGTGCACACGCGCATGCGCTCTCTCTCTCTCTCTCTCTCACACACACACACACACACACGGATAATGATTTTCTAGAGCTGTGACCATAGGACCTTCTCTCTCTCTCTCTCTCACACACACACACACACACACACACACACACACACAGAGTCAACATTCAACGTGAAGAGTTCCCTTTTCTTTCTCGAAGGTTGATTTTTTGCAAGCCCTGACAAGCAAAGAGTCCCACGCGGTAGCCAGGGCGGGCCAAAACCTCAGAATGAAAAGCCTACAGCTGCTCTGTCCTCACCCACTCTGGAGGCCAGCCCTGGTACAGGCATGGGGGTGGGGGGTCCTAAAACACTTTGTCAGCGTTCCTGGAGCCCTGGTCAAGCTTCCCATGTGCCCCATGTATGTCCCTCACATCACAAAAACCTGTCCAGCTGCCCAAGGCCACGGAGTCCACTGAATGCCACAAACATGCTGCTGAGCCTCAAAGCTCTTCAACCTCCCACCTTGCTGTCCCCTCTCCCCTGACAGGTGTGCAGACAAGGTAAAATCCTGCAAAGCAGAGATGTCGAGGGCCCGGAGCCACACGCCACATCTCCGTACATCTGTGGCACCCTGGCCGGCCACCACTGCACACACTGCCTGCCTGGATCAGGCTGTCCAGCTCTCCTTTCCCTTCCCCAAGGAAATGCTGGGCCAAGCTGAGCTCCAAAACGGGTGGGTTCCTCTGGGGCCAGGGAGCAGGTGTCGAGGGAAAGGCCACTTTCCCATCAGAGGGAAAAGAGAGAGGCTCAACTCACACCCAGGGTGCCTGCTAGGAGGCCTCAGGCAGGCCAGGCAGGAGCCAGGCGACAAAGGAAAGGGACAGTTGAGGGCCAACAGGGGTGATGAGAGGGGCCCTCCAAGCCTTCCCACGTCAGAGCCAGGGTAAGGAAAGAGCTGGATTAAAGCAAAGTCCATCTGCCAGTGCAGAATCAGGCCCGCAGCACCCCAAATCCCCCCCACACAGGGGTCCACTGGCCCAGGACAGGCCCAGCTCCACTCCCACGAGTTCTGAGAGCATAATGTCCTGTCCAGCAGACAAGACCTCACCATCTTGAAAACTTGAACCTGCCACCTCAGGTTCACCCAGAGGCCAGCTAGGGCCTTGCAGGAAGGGGCCTTGCCAGTTCCCGGCTACAGCTCCCCTCTGAGAGAGACCCTTACCTGTACTCCAGCTGCCGGCGGGGCCGGTCACAGCTCCGCACAGAGATGAGGTGGGTGTGTGAGCCCCCCACCCCAGCAACAGAAAGAGGTGCCGCATGCCACTGTGCCACTTTATCTGGGCAGGGACTGGGGGTGTGATGCCCTCCAAGAATCCAAATTTACATCCCTCTTAGCCAGAGCAGGGAAACCTTAGGATTGACTTCTAGAAAAGGGAGTGTGGTCAGGGCCCATAGGCAGGAAATGGGAGGGCTGGCTGACCACTGACCCCACTCCCCTGGCCGACGGCTCCGGGACCATGTGCAGCACTGGGGGGCCTGCTGCTTTCCAGCCCCTTCCCCTCAACCAAACCCAATGTTGTCATCAGCACCAATGGCCAGCACTGCCGCTGCTTCCTGCAGTAAAATCCTCCAAAGTAGAGACGTCCTAAGAAGGTGGCCAGCCAGCCCACCCAGGGTGCCGGATGCTGTGTGGCCTGACGGCCAACTCCAAGAAAGGCCCTCAGTAGCGCCTGCCCTGCTCTGGGGTCTCCCACCCACCACAGAAGGCAGCAGTGCAGGGCAGGGGCTGACAGCACAGGGCGATTTCTCAGAAACCCGCCAGGGATTCCAGCAGGACTTTTGGTTTTTCTTTTTGGATTTTCTATTTTTTTCTTTCTTTTTTTTTTTTGAGATAGGGTTTCGCTCTGTCACCCAGGCTGGAGTGTAGTGGTGCAATCTCGGCTCACTGCAACCTCCGCCTCCCAGGTTCAAGCGATTCTCCTGACTCAGCCTCCCCAGTAGCTGGGATTACAGGCGTGCATCACCACACCCGGCTAATGTTTTGTATTTTTAGAAGAGACAGGGTTTCACCATGTTGGTCAGGCTGGTTGTGAACTCCGGACCGACCTCAGGTGATCCACCCACTTTGGCCTCCCAAAGGGCTCAGATTACAGGTGTGAGTCACCGCATTCGGCCTCTGTTTTCTTTTATTTAGAGGCAGGGTTTTACTCTGTCAGTCCAGGCTGGAGTACAGTGTGGCATGATCATAGCTCACTGCAACTTCTAGGCTCAAGTAATCCTCCAGCCTCAGCCCCAAGTAGCTGGGACCACAGGCACTCACTGCCACACCCACCCGGCTAATTTAAATTTTGTTTTGTAGAGACAGGATCTTGTTATGTTGCTAGGGTTGGTCTCCAACTCCTGAGCTCAAGTGATCCTCCAGCCTCAGCCTCCCAAAGTGCTGGGATCACAGGCAGGAGCCTCCGCGCCCAGCCAAGATTGATTTTCTTACTCTCCAAAGCGTCAGCATTTTGAAATTTCTTTTATGAAAGTGGGGGCAAGAATCAGGGTGAAAATGAGTGTAAACAAAGCCCACCCTGAGGTCAGCTCCCACTGGAGGCGGCCAGCAGAGTGGCCTCAGATGTCCCTGCACCTGGCCCAGGAGCCCAGGACAGAGGTCAAATCTAGGCCCCTTGGTCTGGCTGGATTCATCAGGCAAGATTTGAAAACAAGAAAACCTCTAGAACAAGAAACAATCATGTCTGCAGCAGAGATACGGCACTGTGGCCCTATGGCCATGGCAATCGTGAGCACCAAGAGAACGAGTTACAGAAATATCTCCAATGCAAAGACATGCATCTCCTGGACAGTGGACAGTTGCTGGGACACACACACACACACACACACACACACACACACACACACCCTTCAAGGCTCACACAACCTAACAGCCTTAAATACCTGAAGAAACAGAATCATGACATTAAGTCAGCAGAGGGAGAGGTAGGCCGAAGCAGCAGGAGGCCAATTTTATATCCCACAGAGTTTAAAAAGAATGAATCCCCAGCAAGGGGTGGAGAGAAAGCCACTGACTTAGGAGAGTTCTTGGCTCAGCCAACCACTGCGGTTAATCTACACGTTTTACAAAGGCACGGAAGTGGAGAGGGGCTGCACTCACGACCCTCCCCAGGGCCCACACAGCTGGACACGGTGGCCTCTTCCTTTTTCCCTTCTGGCCTTGGTGGAATTCCTACCACCGTGGCCTCTGCCTTTGGGACATTGCCTTCATGCTTATCCCCGGGTCAAGGATGGAGTCTGTTACCATTTCCCAGGGGAAATTCCAAGGACCAGCCCAGCCTCATCTTATGTTCACCCCAAAGGAAGGTGATCTGGAAAGCCTGTAAACACATGCTCTGAGTGGCTGAGTGGTGTCACCAAGCTGCTTTTGTGCAAGGCTGAAGCACAGATAAGGGGGCAGGCGGTTGGCCGGAGGCCTGAACTGGGGAGAGACCCCTGCAGGCCTGCAGGAGCCAGGGAGAACCTCCAACTGGATCTAAACTTTGGGGACAGCCCGGGGTGCCCCTCTTCACACGGCTCTCAGGCTCCCTCAAAGCCCTTCCCAGGCCCTGCAGGCAGAGAGGGAGGGTGAAGAGAGGCAGAGAGGGCAGAAGTCGCCTGAAAGCCTGGGCTCCGAACCCCTCAGCAGAGCTTTAAAGTGCGTTCTTTCCACGAAGAGGTACCCTCAGCCGGGCTTCCTGAGTGCTGGAGAGAGTGCCTGCCCCTGCAGCTCCCTGCAGAGGTAGCCGGAAAAGGGCAAGGACTGAGGCTGGGCCAACCTCCCGCTGCAGGCTCAAAATGGCTCCCAGCCCAGCCACGCCTCCACCCAGCCCTGATCTGGGTAGATTCTTTGCTGTCTGATCTGAGAGATGCCTAGAGACAGCTCTGAGGGCTGACCACCGCAGAGTGCTGCCCGCCAACACTGTTTCCTTCTCCAAACACAAGACAGGACAGACTTTTGAGTGTGGGGGCATCCTTGGTCTGAGAACTGTCCTGGTTTGGGGAACCCAGCTGAAAGACATCAGACAAGATGACAAGGCTGACAGCAAGACATGGAGTCTGATCTTTCGGACACTAGAACTTCAGGGTTCTAAGCTCCCACTGGTCACGCTTGACCTGTCAACAGCTGCAGCTGGAGACAAGTAGAGAAGAATGGCAGAAGGGTGAAGTGACATTCGAGAAAGTTCTAGGCTGAGTCCCTGTGGATCCTGCAACGTCAGGTGGAGCTAAAAGGGGACTGATGAAACACACCCAGCAGGGCCTCTCAGCCAGAGCAGCCACCGTGCATCACACACTTCCATTCTGGTCCTGTGTGTCCCACATCCACCGTTTCTGCACACATGTGTCCTGGAGGCTCTCTGAAGAAGGCACTTCCTCCTGGCAGCCTGCCATGCATAAGCCTGAATAGAAGCCCAAGTCCATCCACAAGGGCCAGGCATTGTCAAGAGTTGAGGGGAGAAAGAAAGATGCCTTCCGACTGCCCCACGGGCAGGCCAGAGAGTGGAGCAGGGCATCAGGCAGAGGCATGCATGTAGACAAGACGTGGCAGGAGGGACAAGGCTGGGCCTCAGGACAGGAGCAGGCCCTGTCACCCTCATCCCATCGCTTCTGCTCACTGGCGCCAGGCCTGGCAGGCCACCAGCAGGGCAGGACCAGCACGGCCAGCACTTCCCTTTTGTCTGGGCTGCCCCAAGGGCAGAAGAGGTTGGTGACTGAGGTCACTGAGTGAGAGAGTTCACAGCAAGGGGTTCCCGAAGGCGGGCTATTGCTGTCAGCAGGCCCCGAACCTGCTTCAGACCTGAGCATGGCCTCCCGACGCCACAGTGGGCCAGCAGAGTTGGAGAGCGGCCCCAAGGCTGAGCGTCAGGAAGGGCTGGGGGGGCGCAGCCCACTCTCCATGAGCAGGGAAGGGTCTCCTGGCATCTCATGCGGCTGCATGCCAGCTAAGCAGCTAGGACTCTCCCAATCTTTTGCCGATCCTGGTGACGGCCTTGGATGCCTGCTCCGGCAGCTGTGCCGGGTCTGTGAGGATGGAGGTGGAGGTGCTCAGCTGCCGCAGCGTGTTCAACACCACTGCAAGACAGAAAGGGTCAGACACGGGCAGTGACACAGAACCACTACACACCACACACCCGGTTTCGTACCTACAACCCATGTGGGAATGCTCAGACATGGGGCAAGTGGCAGCCGCTCTGGACTGCAGGGAGGAGTGCTGGGGGCCTACGCCAAGACTTGGGCACTCACCCCTCTGCCTCCAGAAGCCTCCCCAAATCCTAGCAGGAGCTGCCGTAGACGGAGCATCCTATGCTGTTCCTGGTGCCACGGGGCTGCCAGCTGTTCTGATATTAAGCTTCTATAACCTTAACATACAGGATCATCTTTGCTTGTTATTATAAGAATTACACAAGAAAACACACTTGAAGGCACCTGATACAGGGCCTGGCAAATAGTGGGCACTCGATCCATGCAAGCTGGGTCTGAGCAGGCTGGGAGACATGGGAGGGCAGGAGCCTCCAGCCCCCACTGGACGCTCCTGACTGAGGGCCTCCTGGACAGCATTGTGCCCCTGCCCCGGCCCCACCTGGTTGCCTGCAACGGAGTCTGGCAAACACTGTCCTCAGCCTGGGGCTGTCCTCCCTCCAGGACTAGCATGAAGCCCCTCACCCTGGCACTGCCCCACTCACTTGGCCTGAGGATGGGCAGGGAGCAGTGCTGGTCCAGCCAGGACAGCGCCGTCCGGTGCAGCTCCTCCAGGCTGCTGGTGGACACCATGCCCTTGAATGACTCAAACAGCGGCTTGATAATTATGCTGAACTGCAGTGTGTGGTTAAAGAAAAGGCAGGCACAGAGAAGGGCTGGGGACTGCAGACCTGAAGGTGGCCGGGCTGGCCTACTCCTTTCCCCCGGGGCTGGAAAGCATCTGCCCACAGAGAATGGATCACTGGGGAAAAGGGGGAGCGATCTCTAGGCAAGGTATGTCTTCCACTTCACGAAAACACTCTGCTCTAACTGTATCTGGACAACAGGGCCGAACACCAAGCGGGCAGGGGGCAGGGACACAGAAGGTCTCTAGTCTGGAACAGGTCCTAGCACAACCATGTGATCAAAATCATTCTTACATACAGTGGCAGGAACATCAGAAGCACAGAACAGGTGGAAAGGCAGAAGCCAACCGGGCACGGTGGCTCACGCCTGTAATCCCAGCACTTTGGGAGGCTGAAGTGGGTGGATCACTTGAGGTCAGGAGTTTGAGACCAGCCCGGCCAACTTGGTGAAACCCTGTCTCTACTAATAATACAAAAATTAGCCGGGCATGGTGGTGGGTGCCTATAATCCCAGCTACTTGGGAGGCTGAGGCAGGAGAATCACTTGAACCCAGGAAGCGGAGGTTGCAGTGAGCCGAGCTTGTGCCACTGCACCCCAGCCTGGGCGACAAAGCAAGACTCTGTTCTCAAAAATAATAATAAATAAAGGCAGGAGCCATCTGCCTGAAAGTGGTGTTTGCCTTCTGTGTTAAATGCAAAAATGCATGCCAGTCTCCTAGACCATCTTAGTGAAGGCCTGAGGCATGTTTCCTCTTGGACTTTGATCAGGACGACGCCCACAGTTCCCCCACCCCAGTCTGATGATGGGGAGTGTGCCATTTCATCAAAGAGGCTCCAATTCATTCCAGATGCCACCCAGCTCTATTAATGACAGGGATCAGGACTAGGGCAGGCAGTAAAACAGCAACACAGGGAATCAGAGCTGGAGGCTGTCACCTGTTCATTTAAAAACTGCCTCTTATGGCCGGGCATGGTGGCTCACACCTGTAATCCCAGCACTTTGGGAGGCCAAGACCGGGGGGATCACCTGAGGTCAGGAGTTCGAGGCCAGCCTGGCCAAAATGGTGAAACCCCATCTCCATTAAAAATACAAAAATTAGCCGGTCATAGTAGCGTGAGCCTGTAGTTCCAGCTACTCAGGATGCTGAGGCAGGAGGATCACTTGAGTCTGGGAAGGTGAAGGCTGCAGTGAGCTGTAACTGCACCACTACACTCCAGCTTGGGTGACAGAGTGAGACCCTGTCTCAGGGGAAAAAAAGATACAAACAAAAATACCTGCCGCTTCCCGCACACACAGGTGCTGTGCCTGCCCTGCCTGACAGCTGCAACTGGGATTCTCTCCTCCCGCACGACCGTCACCTCTGACTGTCAGACCCAAGCCTCAATGCCACGGCCAACCCAACACATGTGCTGACTGTTTACTCAGAGGCAGAGCAGTGGCAGGGTGGGGAGTGACCAGGCAGGAACCACTCCCCATAAGAGCCATGCTGCCACCTGGAAGGCCAAGTGCAGGGTGGCCTTGGCCCAAGAGCCCCCAGAGGTGGACAGAGGTGGACATGCTCCGTCAGGCTTCAGACTGGGCTCTGCCACTCGGTGGAGGGAGTCCTGGTTTCCGCCTGTCACAGCAGGGGTGGCACTCACCCTCCCTGTGGCTTCAAGGACCAAGCTGGCTGCCAGGCTTTGTGGGACCACTCTTCCTTCCCCTGCACCTTCTGCAAGTGGCTTTAGCATTGTCCTGATTTCTTAAGGACCTAGAGAGCGAAGCCCACCGTTCTGCCTCCTTAGCCCTTCCTGCAAAGCACCCTGAAGCCCCATCAGCAGCTCCAGCCCACACAGTAGGCCAGGCCGGACCACTCTCTCCCGAGATAGACACTAGCACTGCCTGTCGTGAGGAGCTCGCTGACAGGCATTTAAAGAGTCTTTCTAAAGTAACTACAGTGCCAAGGTCTGTGGCTTCAGTGCATTGGCTGAGGGCGGGGAAGAGCAAAAAGAAAACCCAAAGATACAATCCAGAACTTCCAATTCTGCAAGGTCCGGCTTTTCACGTATTCGTCAAACATGTCTCTCATGTGATCAAACTGGCGCCGGGTGACGGGGACTCCCGTGGCAGGGAGCAGCTGCTGGCAGGAGCTGAAATGACAGGAGCCGTGGGAGCTGTGGAGCAGCCAGTGGCCAATAAGGACCTTGGGACACAAGATGGACAGGGCTGGCCCAGTGCTGTGCTACAGCCAGGCACAGAGAAGAGAGGTCTGTGGTAGGAGGGTGACAAAGAGCAGAACTACTGCAGCAAAGAGACATCGACCAGTGACGAGGCCACAGGGTCCCACCACCTCTGAGGCAGGCCCTGCGTAGGGTTGGGGTGCCTGGTTGGAGCCCCAAGGCCCAGAAGCTCACATGATGGTGGCATTGAGCTCCTCGATCTCCTCCCGAAGCCGCCGGGCCTCTTCCTGCATCTGGCCCCTCTCCTGCTGCAGCTTGGTGATGTACTCCACGGTCTTCTGCAGTGTGATGGCGTGACTGGTCTGCAG
This sequence comes from Mandrillus leucophaeus, assembly GCF_000951045.1. Taxonomy (NCBI): domain Eukaryota; kingdom Metazoa; phylum Chordata; class Mammalia; order Primates; family Cercopithecidae; genus Mandrillus; species Mandrillus leucophaeus. The sequence goes on along the minus strand of NW_012107585.1, from coordinate 7,833,095 downwards.
AAGGGGCAGGTGGCTGGAGGCGGCACCCACAGCCAGCAGGCCTGCCACCAGCAATGACCACGCAGGGAGCACGTCTTGCCAGCTCCCCTGCCCTGCCATGGCCCACACTCTTGGCAACTCACCAGCTTGGAATTGTTGGAGATGAGGCTGTTGAGCATGTCGAAGCACATCTTGATGTTGAAGCGCCTTTTCTGCTCAGCTGAGATGTGCTTCATCTGCCGGTTCTGCTGGAGAACCCGCTGGTCACTGAGACAGGCACATTGCAGGCACACTGCCCACCCCTCCTCACTCCCTACGCTGATGCTGGGTGCCCAAGGGCCAGGGCTAGAGAGCTACGTGGGAGGAGGGCATGACAAGAAGCTGAAGGCTCCAATGAGGAGCCGCGGGGACAAGACGGGGAACCATAGAAAACCTGCTCTGCAGAACGGAGCACAGCCAGGGCTGGGAACCGCGGGGCTGCACGGGTGCATCCCAGATGCTGCAAGCCCTGCCTTCCCCACCCAGCCCAGCCTTGGTGGTGGCCACACCCTTCCTGCAACTGATGCGGTACCTGCCACACTACGTGGACTCAGCATTGGTTCCTGGGCTTGGGGCCCACTCAGAAGCCTCCAGCGGGCTCACCGTCCCCACAGGGCTGGTTTGTGGGATGGGGCAAGGAGAAGCCCATTTCTGATCCACCCCTGCCTGGGCAGCTCTGGCTGGGTCTGAGGTCTCCCTTCCAGACAGACACAGCTCCTTGATGTCCTTCTGCACTCCTCTCCCCTCCTCCCAAGGGAACCAAGACCCAAGAGAGACATGTAGTACCTTTAGTGCAGCCACATTTTTGGGGTCGGATTTCCCTGAGCAGTTGTTCTGGGGAGACTGAGGACTGGGGCTCTGCTCCGATGCACATGGAGAGGCCTGCCCTGAGTTTGGGCAGTCCCGACCTGGTAAGGACAGACTCCTCTGAGGGACGGGGGACGGAGCCCTGGCCCCTCAAAGCCACCAGGAGGCAGCCCGGGGTCTCTGCAGGGTTATGAGGTGCTCGCTGCTACCCATGTGCTGCACTTGGTTCTTTAAACTGCACACACATGCTTCCTTAGATTTTTCTTATTCACTCCCCAGAAATTTTAAATTCATAACAACAACAAAAACACCCTTAACCCACACAGAACACGATGGAGCCACCCTGTGTGACGTGTTCCAGTCACTGGTGTCACTTTAGGAGATATTTCGCAGGTGGGCTCCTTATTATTATTATATTTTTAAATTAAAAAACATTTTTTATAGAGCCAAGGTCTCACTATATTGTCCAGGCCGGTCTCAATCTCCTGGGCTCAAGCGATCCACCTGCCTCAGCCTCCCAAAGTGCTGGGATTAGAGGAGTGAGCGACCGCGCTTGGCCCCAGGTGGACTCGGCCTTCTTGGCCCATCCCGCTTTACTGTAACAAATGCCTCAGCTTCCTTTCCTCTCTGTTGGATTATTTTCCCCAAACTCCCCGTGAAGCTGTACAGCAGGCTCTAAGTTCTGTGTTCTGAGACTCCGGAGACCAAGGCAATGGTTGGCCCTAACCTCTCCCTCGATTATTTGAGGGGCCTGACTCCCAACTCTCCTGTGTTTCTGTCTTTCCAGACTGAAGAGTCCTTATTCTCCAAAGCCTGTCCTTGGAAAAGGCCCCTGCTGGCCGAGCCCGCTAAGTCAGAGACCCTCCCTCATTCGTGTCTTCCTGAGGAGGGAGACAACTCTTCGCTCACAGAGTTCCAGGAGCAGCTACACCATGCTTTTGTTTGTTTAAAATGGAGTCTCGCTCTGCCGTCCAGGCTGGAGTGCAGTGACTCCATCTCAGCTCACTTCAACCGCCACCTCCTGGGTTCAAGTGATTCTCCCATCTCTGTCTCCTGAGTAGCTGGGACTACAGGTGCATGCCACTACGCCCTGTTGTTGTTGTTATTATTATTATTATTATTAGGTAGGGACAAAAAAAAATTTATTTTTATTTTTCGCCATGTTGGTCGGGCTGGTCTTGAACTCCTGACCTCAAGTGATCCACTTGCCTTAGCCTCCCAAAGTGTTGGGCGTACAGGCATGAGCTACTGCACCCGGCCTACACCATGCTTTTATTTAAGAAAAGAGGCCATTTCCATTTCCCTTCCTGGCACGGCAGGCATTTGAGGGAAGAGGCCCCATCTGCTTACACCCTCTACCAGCAGCACAGCCTCGGGCAAACCATTCGTCCCTGACCTGGCCTGCTGGCTCCTCAGATGTCCCTGGGCAAAATCAGTCCTGCTCTGACTGTCTCACCCCTGGATGGCCCAAGAGTGGGCATGGGGCACAGACCTGTAGTGCTGAGACCTGCTGGGGAAGGCCATGTTGGTGCCCAGATGAGGCTGGGTGGCTTCTGTGGCCACAGCAACCCCAGGCTGAAGTTCCCAGAGACAGGAACCCCAGGGCTCCTCAATCCCTTCTCTGGGTGAGAACAGCAGCTCAGTGCCAGGCCTTCGCGGGCAGTCAGCTGGGACTCCCTGAGCACACTGGTCACCTACACGGCCACGTGCCCACTACTTTTTGCCCTGCCAGTGCCACCACAGGTCATCCTGCCACCCACAGAGCATGTTCCCAGACTGTGTTATTGGCAGGCTTACAAGATCTCACTGTGTGTTCTAAGCCCAGGTTCCGTCCTGAGGACCCAGCAAGCGCCCCCCATGATCCACAGCAGGCCCAGTTACTTCCCTTGTGATGTCCCAACCATCCTGCTGAGTGAACACTCACTGGGCCCTGTGACAGTGACCTGGGGGCTGCCCCCATGCAGCTGGACCTGCTCGCCCTTCCCCAGGGGGTCTTGCGCTGTGCTCGGGAAGAGACGGGAGATGGGGGCAGGCGGGCTGTTCGTGCCATGGCCGAGATCTGTCACCAGGATGCTGCTGTGGAACTCCGGGACCCCAGGAGCCTGCAGTGACATGGGAGAGAGGTCACCCCCAACCGCTGATGCACAGCAGGGCGGCACACCCATCGTCTCAGGTGAGGGCTGCCCAAGAACAGGGTGCTCCGGGTGAGAAGGACACTGCGGGTCTGTCCAGGGCCCTCCTCACCCTGGCGATGGCAGCAGGTGCGATGACCACGTTGGACTGGGACACCGTGGAGGCCAATATCCCTTCTCTCTTCAGAGGCCCTGACGTCATGATCACTGCTTGTGGTTGGCCTGAAAAGGCAGCTGCCAGGACAAGGAGGAGGTTCAGGTGCAGCCCTGGGCCACAGGGCTTGGCCCACCCTGCAGAGGCTGCCTCTCTGCCAGTGAGACAGCTTGTTTCCAACTGCAGGGGACAGGAAGACGAAGGCACCAAGGCACCTAAAACTTTGTGTGACTTCTTGAAGGAGATATGTTATAGAACCAGTAAAGAGATAGCCAGGACCATGTGTTTTCACATTGTAGGTTGTGACTAACTTTAAAAAAAGATAGAGAGGCTGGGTGCTGTGGCTCACACCTGTAATCCCAGCACTTTGGGAGGCCGAGGTGGGTGGATCACCTGAGGTCAGGAGTTTGAGATCAGCCTGGCCAACATGGTAAAATCCCGTCTCTACTAAAAATACAAAAGTAGCCAGGTGTGGTGGCACACGCCTGTAATCCCAGCTACTCAGGAGGCTGAGACAGGAAAATCACTTGAACCCGGGAGGCGGAGGCTGCAGTGAGCCAAGATTGCGCCATTGCACTCCAGTCGTGGCGACAACAGTGAAACTCCATCTCAAAAAAAAAAAAGAAAAAAAAAGAGAATAGAGACTGGGTGCGGTGGCTCATACCTGTAATCCTAGCACTTTGGGAGGCCGAGGTGGGCAGATCACCTGAGATCAGGAGTTCGAGACCAGTCTGGCCAACATGATGAAACCTCATCTCTACTAAAAATAAAAAAAATGGACTGGGCGTGGTAGCTCATGCCTGTAATCCCAGCACTTTGGGAGGCTGAGGAGGGTGAATCACAAGGTCAGGAGTTCAAGACCAGCCTGGCCAACATGGTGATGCCCTGTCTCTACTAAAAATACAAAAAATTAGCTGGATGTAGTGATGGGTGCCTATAATCCCAGCTACTCAAGAGGCTGAGGCAGTAGAATCGCTTGAACCCGGTTGCAGTGAGCCGAGATTACACCACTGCACTAGAGCTGGGCGACAGAGTGAGACTCTGTCTCAAAAAACAAACAAACAAACAAACAAAAATTAGCCGAGTATGGTGGTACACACCTGTAATACCAGCTACTCGGGAGGCTGAGGCAGGAGAATCGCTTGAACCCAGGACGCGGAGGTTGCAGTGAGCCAAGATTATGCCACTGCACTCCAGCCTGGGTGACAGAGCAAGACTCTGTCTCAAAAAAAAACAAACAAAAAAACCAAAAAAAGATAGAGCATAGAAAATGGACTAGATCATGGACATGTATTATTTAATGCCACTTTTGTTTCATTTAAGTGGTTGTGTGTGCATGTGCGCACATGTGCACACCAGGGTGGGGGTGGTGGTCACAAGTTTGAAAGCCTTTGGGATGGGAAAACATCCCTCTGCTCTGGGTCAGGGGGAGCCCCACACCGAGTTCCCCCACCTGGCTCACCTGGGGTGATGCAGGTGTTCTTCAACACCAAGGACACGGGCTCTGGTTTGGGAGCAGGCACTATTTTGTGGGGCTGCTTAGGCCTGCCCCCAGTCAAGGATACAGGTTTGGGGTGCACAAAAGTTAACCGTGGCTGGGGAGGCCGGGGGACAGGAGACAGTGCCAGTCCACAGGGGGCTGCTGATGGGGCAGGGTGATGGGTGGTGATCACAAGGCCCTGACTCTGGCTGAAGGTGGTGGCAGAGGCGTCATGGGTGAGGGTGGCGGAGGCCGTGTGGGTGATGACAGACGGCACTTTGCTCACTCCAGCAAACTTCTGTGGCTGGTGGAAGGTGGGTGGAGCTGGGGGGTTCAGGGCAGTGGCAGGAGGAGGAACTAACGGTAACACGGGGGAGACAGGTGGTGGAGCGGGGCTGGGAGACAGCAGGGGCATGGTGAAGACGGGGAGGAAGGGCTGTGGGACACTCAGTGGTGGCTCTGAGGGACCGAAGTCCGTGGGCTGGATAAACGGGTCCTCAGCCCGGGAGGTGTGTTCACAGCTCTGCCCGTCCACGTGAGCCAGGGGCGGGGCGGTGGGGGGCACGATGAGGCTGTCAGGCAGGCTCACAGTGGGGAGGGCGGTGGTCTGCAGGACGCTCTCCTGAAAAAGGAAAAGAGGAGCCAGGAAGCAACACTGGGGTCATACAATTCCTTTCTAGCGCTGCACACTGCCAAGTCCAACTACACAGGCCAGGCGCTAGGACAGAGGCACAAAGGCCATGTCTCCATGCCCATGGCTGCTGATCTGGGGACAGGGATTTGTGTTTCCCTGCGTGTCTGCGGGGGTCTTGTTTCCATTAAAAACTAAGTAACTCAGAGCTCAGATAAGGCAACGGCCCTCACACAGCTGGCTAGCAGCCTGGGAATATCTTGTTTCTGGAGTCCAGCAGAGTCTCCCAAAGTCTCTGCCATCTTCTGTTACTGAGAAGAGGTAGCCTGGACTGCAGCTGCTCAGGGCTCCCCGAAGACAATCTCACGTGTCAACTGGTCATCAGGCCACCTCTTCCTAAATAAGAAAAGCTACGAGGAATGGTTCAGATCCCAGTCTCTGCAGTAGAAATTCTTCCTGGAGCCTGTTTGAAGATGATGCCAGCTTACCAGTATCTAACTGGTCATGGGCATAAGCATGAGGGCTCCATAAGGACAAAGAATGGTACCTCGCTCAGCTCTGTAGCCCAAGCACTTGTAAGCAACTTTTTGGATTGCTTAGTAAAACGTGAAAGAAATATACAGAAGATATTTTTATTAGTAATCCATGCTTTTCTTCTCTGTCTAGCTAATTCCATGTTAATTAGTCGGAGCAGAGCCAGCTGCACATAGGTTACCTGGCACTCAGGCAGGAGCATACCTGGACCGACAGTCTCCCACCCATGGGTGCTGAAGGATGCTGTCAGAGGGCTGGAATCGTGCCTCTGCACATTAGCACTGGTGTAGCACCGCTTGACGCTTTGCTGGTGACTGTGTGGCTATGTCATTAGCCTTGCTCCGGCAGCAAACCTTTGATGAGTAGCCCTGTGCCTGCCAGCCCCTTCCCCCACCCATCCCCCAGCTTCCTCTACCTGTGCAGGTGGGTTGTTGGGATCTGGTACAGGTGCTGAGGCAGATGCAGGTAGCACGGAGCCAAAAATGGAGCGGCTAGAAGAGAAGAGGTCTGAAAAACAACAGCAGGGTTCTTCTGAGCTCAGTGTGCCCAGCATTTGCTGGAATCAAGACTCAAACAGGGCCAGGCATGGTGGCTCATGCCTATAATCCCAGCACTTTGGGAGGCCAAGGTGGGCGGATCTTGAGGTCAAGAGATCGAGACCATCCTGGCCAACATGATGAAACCCCATCTCTACTAAAAATACAAAAATTAGCCCGGCGTGGTGGCGCATGCCTGTAGTCCCAGCTACTCAGGAGGTTGAGGCAGGAGAATGGCTTGAACCTGGGAAGCAGAGGTTGCAATGAGCCAAGATTGCACCACTGCACTCCAGCCTGACGACAGAGTGAGACTCCCATCTCAAAAAACAAACAAACAAAAAAATGGTGCCAACCACCATGCCTGGTTGGTGCCACCAGTGGTCCCAACTACACGGGAGGCTGAGGCGGGAGGATCGCTTAAGCCCAGGAGTTAGAGGGTGCAGTGAGCTGTGTTCTTGCCACTGTACTCCAGCCTGGGCTACAGAGCCAGGCTCTGTCTCAAAATAACAAAGACTAAAACAGGCTGGGTGTGATGGCTTACACCTGTAATTCTAGCACTTTGGGAAGCAGAGGCAGGAGGATCACCTGGGCAACATAGGAGACCCTGTCTTTACAAAAAATGAAGAAATGAACTGGGTGTGTTTGTGTGTGCCTGTAGTCCCAGGTACTCAGGAGGCTGAGGAGTGCGGATCACTTGAGCCCGGGAGTTCAGGGCTGCAGTGAACCACCCAGGTACTCAGGAGGCTGAGGTGGGAGGATCACTTGAGCCAAGGAGTTCAGGGCTGCAGTGAACCATGATTGAGCCACTGCATTTTAGCCTGGGTGACAGCGCAAGACCCTGTCTCTAAAAAAAAAAAAAAGAGACTCAAACAAATCAAGGACTAAACCCCTAAAGCCCACATGGCCCAGGGGGTGCCATGGCCAGAGGCATTACCCTTAGAGACACCTTTTTTTCCTGTAGAAAGGGGGCTCTGGTTGGAACCACACATGTTGGCAACTATCCTGGGCTCTGAAACACTCCCAGGCCTGGCGTTTCTGCTGCTCTCACAACAGCAGGGGCTCAAGGACCCATCTAACTGCAGGGCCTTGGCAGGGAGCTGGCTGTGTCGTCAGCGCCCTCTGCTGCTTCGAGGGAGAACTGCTTATGGTCAAGGCTAAATCCAGGACCAATTTCCTTGCTGAACAATGTCCCAGAAAAACTTCCCAGACCTTGCAGTTACTACAAAAAATAGTTTAGTTTTTCAAAAAATTCTGTGCTCGCCCCCTTGCCCATTCTACCAAGTCTTGCTCTTAAAGGAAGGCAGCGATCTGCTCTGTGCTGGGCTGGGGGAGATGCAGGCAGCCATGCTCTGTCTGCCTCTGGTCCTCACCCTGGAAAGGCTCGAAGGTGTCCATGAAGTCCAGGTTAGGCTGCAAAGGAATCAGTCCCGGCTGGATCATGTCTGCATTTCCCAGATGTGCTGCAAGAATCACAGAGAGAGGAACTATTTTGTCTTCTCAGACAATGTTGCAGGAACATAAAAAAGGCCTGAAACAGACCTTCCTGGCCCTGCTCACATTCTAGAGTCTTCCAAGGAGCTGGCTGGGATTTCTACCTTCTCGTAGGTTTGTGGCCATTCCGAACCCTCAGAAGGCAGGAAAGTGTTTTTGCCAGGAAGGTAAAATTGAGTATCAGGGAATGGACACCCCAGGAAGCTGTGAAGAGCTCAACAGAGAACAGAGACCTCCCCCAACACTGTTCTAATTTTCAATCTTAGGGCTCTTCCCTGAGGGGTTAACTGGAAGACTGAATGCCACCAAGGTGAGGGGTCACACCCGGGAGTGCTTCCGATTTTCTTTAGTATGAGTCACGGCCCGGCTGCCTTGGCTTAGGCATGGCACATGTCCCCCATGAAGGGAACAGCATCCGAAATGTGCCAATGACTCAGACTAGACCCTGCTGCTATCCTCCCACCATGGCACTACGGGAATGGCAGCGGCCCAGTAGGCCCACTCTGCAGACCCACCCACTCGGTATGTGCAGCCTGGATGTCAAATGAGGCCAGCCATCCTTCCCTTCCTTACTGCCTGCCCCCAACCGTGATGCGCAGCAGCTCAGAGACGGCCCTGAAGGAACCCTGGCCCAGAAGAGGCCTGGCAGAGAAGGAAGCGGCTGGCTGTTCAAAGCCCAAGGCCCTGGTTTGGGTTACCTATTTCCCGGGGATTGGGCCAGGCCACCGGCTGGTGTGAAGAAAGCGTGGAGAAGAGGGTGTCGCTGAATTCCGACATGAGCATGTCTGTGTCCAGCAGGGGGTCCTCCTCCATGGGGACGGGGGTCTTCCATCCATCCCCGTGCTTGTGCCAATATAGCATGTCATCGTCCTAACACAACACCAACATGGGGGAGGAAGCATCAAAGAGTAACTGACAGTGGGACGAAGAATTCCCACACCTGTCAGCTGGGGAAATTCATCACAGGGCTGCCCCGTGGAAGTGAGGCAGCAGGGTGGAGGCATTCGGAGAGTGGCTCCCTCCAGCCCACCCAATGGAGAGCTGGACTGCTTCTTGAGCCATTCCTGAGACTCCAGGGAGGGCCCATGGCCTGCCACCTTTTGCAGGGCTCCCCGGTGGGCCACCGAAGTCCCTGCTGTCTCGTGTCAAAGTGGAGGTCCTCAGAGCTCCCAGGCTCACCCACCTGGACCAGGCTGGAGAGGTCCTCATCCTTGTGCTGCTGTAGCTGTGGGCAAAGGGACAGGACACGGCGGTCACCAATGGCCCTAGGAGGGCCCAAGGGCTCTAGAATATACAGAACTCTTGGGGAGGTAGGCAGGGGTCCTGCTCACACCATCCCCAGGCCGATGCCTGCACAAAGGAGACTCCCACCCAATGCACAGATGGAGAAACTGAGAGCAAAGATGACCTGACTGAGGCAGGCCATCGCCTGGGCTAGTCTGGCACACTGGGCCCCAGATTTACTGCTTGATGCTCCACATCCAGGTGGGGCGGCTGTGGAGCCTACAGCCTCGGCCAGGGCTCTGAACCAGGGACTCTGCCGGCTCCCTCCCTAGGCGGGCTGCCTGAACACTCCAGCCAGATACCCTTTTCTTGAAGTAGGTTCTCCACTTGTGATACTCCCGGATCACAATCTCGATGCGGCTCTTCCAGTACTTCCCTTCCGTGGTGATGGCCTAGGACAGGGACAGAGGCCAGAGTGAAAAGAGGGGGCTCTGCTTGATCAGTAAAGCTCAACTGGTGTACCGAGAAGTATCCGGCACTACAATCAGGCCTTAGGCAATCCAGCTGGAAACCCCACGGTGGCTACCACATCACTGAGAAAGTACGTCCCACTTCTGCTGTGCCACAGCAGGCCCTCTAGCTAACAATGTGCTTTCATCTCAAGACCTAAGGCATCCAAAGGCCTTGGGGGCACGGTCCTGAGGCTCTGACCAGGAGGACGGGGTGAGAGCAGAACACTCCAGCAGAGGAAGCAGCAGGGGAACGCTGCAGAAACTCCCGAGCCCCCCATAAAAGGCCTTCCCCACAGCCTCTGCCACATTCAAAGGGCAAAAATGAACAGCCAATTCCAGGAAGTTTCACGTGGAATGTGCCCTCCAGGGGCCTCTCATCCAACCTTCACGTGATGCCAGCGTGGATGCCTGGCATGACAGCCTCCGAGCTCTAGAGGTAAGGAGCCCCAGCGCCTGGGGCTGCCTCACTTTCTGATCTCAAAGTCCAAATCACCTCACCTACAAACACTCTGTGTGTGTCCCTGACAGCGACAGCGAAGATGCTTTTCTGTTAAAAAGAACTGATTACAATATTGCCATACCCAACAAAATGATATCCCTTGATACTGTCTAATACCAGATTATACCTGACTGTCTCAAAACTGCCTTTCATTAGCTTACCTTCTAAATTCCCCTTTATCGTTAACAGTGAGACATGCCTAGACAAAATTAAAGCAACGCAGAAGAGTATGCAGTGAAGAAAACATCTCCCCCTCATCTGGCAGCCCTAATCCTACTCCCCAGAGGTTCCTGAAGTCTCTTAATAAAGACACGTCTGTATATTTTTCTAGACACTTCCTGTGCATGTATAATCACACATAGACACACACTTTAAAAATTAACAGAAAAGATATTAACCCCCTCAGTCCCTGGGCCAATCCCTCTGAGAAGGGGGAGGCTCTGCAGCCTGCGGTTGCCAGAGGCCACCAGCTCCCAGGCCTGGCCCCTGTACTCCCCTCTGCAGCCTCTCCTGCAGGACTAGCCCGCGGTGAGCCGCTCCTGGTAAGGTGCTGGTATGTTTCCATTCTCAACCACCCTTGGTCACTGCCAAGTACCTCCGGCCGGCGGTGCTCATCTACGTCCACAGAGCCGTCTAGGGGCGTCACAAAGTGGCACACAGGATTCTTGCGCTTCTCCAGATCTGAGCAGAGAGAGGGTGAGAGTCATACCATGATCTAGACCCCTGAGGGAGCCCCAGCCTGTCTGCCGCACCCCTCCCCCAGGGCGGACCATATTCCCCGGTACCCTTTCCTTCTCCTTCCCTAGGAAAAGGAGATTTCAGGGGAATAAAGGAATCCAGGTGAAAGGGGAGGAATCTGTCAATAACACCTCAGCCAGAAAGGCAGTGTGGCTACTCAGAGAAAGGTCAGCCCAACACAAGCCTGCCCCAGCACACTCATCTCCCGAAGAAGCTGCCAGGTCCACGACACCCGGGCTGGAGAGAGAAGGCCCGTGCCCGAGTCTTCCTAGACCTGCTCCCTGACTCTTCAGATGCCACCCCTCTGCTGGGCCTGATAGCCAGTAAATGTCTACTCCCCTAGGACTTGGCTTGGGCTTCCTGTCTGCACAGACTGAACTTCTGTTAGAAACACCAGGTCTCAGGAGCAGACTCTAGCCCCTGGGTGCCCAGGCCTCCAGGCCATGGAGTTCTCACCACCACCGGAGCCTAGGCTGGGCGGCACTTACACTGCATGTACCAGGCCCGCCAGATGGCATTATTGAGCCGGATCTTGTCTCTCCACTGTAGCTTCAGGCCCTTGAAATTCTTCCACTTTGGAGACACCAACTTCCCACTGAAAGGCAAGACAAACAGGGAGACTCAGTGATTACTCTGAAATTGAAGTGAAACTACAAAGTGCCACCCAATCATTCCAGGACCAAACTCCTGACTGACCCACCCCCAGCCAGACACTGGGCTTCATGGAATTCAGGTCACTGGGGGATTTCTTCAGAGCCACACAGGGCAGGGCGTGGCGGGGATGCTGTCAGGGTGCGGAGGGCAGGACTGGCCGCAGGGGTAGCGACTGGTGTGCGCGGCGGCAGCATGTGGGGTTCACCACATTCTTCCACCTACTTTGGCATATCCTACAAATTTTCCATAACTAAAAATTAAAAGAAATCTGTTGACCACAGAGTGAAACCCAGGCTCCTGTGACCTGGTCGTGGCCCGCCTGCTTTGCCACCAGCCCCCACGAGGCATTCACAATCCAAGTACCTGAGCATCCCACTGGCCTGAGTGCCTGCAGGGCAGGGCCCCTCCTGCCTCCCAGAGCCTCTGACATGGTCCTCACTCATGATGTCCCTCCAGTCAGACACCTTCTAATCCTTCAAGATGCTGCCCCTGACACCATCTCCTCTGAGCCGGCCTGGCCTCTCCCAGCCTGCTGCCTATTCCTTCTGGGTCCCTCTGCTCTCCTCCACTCTGGGACGGTCTCACAGGAGCTCTTATGTAGCAGTATCTGCACACACGCGCCTTTCCCTGTTGACACTGCAGCTGCTCTAGGGAAGACTGTTAGGTGGCTTGGCACATAGTAGGGGTTCAATTAACAATTCTTCACTATATGTCAAGAGCACTCGTAAATCCAGCCTCCGTGGTGGCACAGCCGTCTTGGGCAGCTCAGTTTTCCAAGCCATCTCTGGGCAGCCGGCATAGGGTTTCTCTTTTTCAGATGGCTTCACTATTTCTGGCCCACATCACAGTGGGGCTGTGGAGGTTTGATCTGACCACAGGCCACAGTCCTGCCCCTTCTCCAGTCCTACTCAGAAAGGCCACGTGGCAAGCCAAAATTTGCCAACAATAGTTGCAGCCTTCACAGGAAGCGCCTGAGCAACAACCATTCCGTGAACCTGGAACCTGCCCTGGAAGGCAGATGCCCTGGCTGTGCCACTGGCAGGACCCTTGTGCCTATCCCCACCCAAACCCCCAAGGAGCCCAGGCTTTGGGCAATACAGGCCAGAAGGTTATGACACCCCCCGGAAAAATGTCACAGTGCATCCTCTCAGCACACAAGAGACACGCAGACAGCAGCAGCTTCTGTGCAACGGATTAGGGACTCAGAGCAGTCACACGCCTTCTTCCTTCCTTCTCTCCCCAGTTCAAAGGCTCATCTAACCCACCTCCATGCTGATGGCCTGGCCTCACTGGCAGTACAGCAGGCAGCTACGGCACTGGACAGCCACCGCTGTGTCATGGCGTACCTGCTGCCTACCACAGCAGTGCCCTGGGTAAAATCAGAATGACATCCCCTCCTCCAGAGTGTGTTAATAAGGACTAAATGAAAGCACTCTTGTGTACAGTAAAATACACACACACATGCATGCTTAGACAGACACACAACTGGTAAACCCTAAAGCAAACACAAAGATATTAATAACCATCTCAATGATCTAGAGTTAAGTCATTACTGAAAGGCATAAATTTTTTTTTTTTTTTTTTTTGAGATAGAATCTCGCTCTGTTGCCCAGACTGGAGTGCAGTGGTGAGATCTTGACTCACTCCAACCTCTGCCTCCCGGGATCAAGAGATTTGCCTGACTCAGCCAACCGAGTAGCTTGGACTACAGGTGCCCACCACCACATCAGCCTAATTTTTTGTTTGTTTGTTTTTTGAGACAGAGTTTCGCTCTTGTTGCCCAGGCTGGAGTGCAGTGGCGCGATCTCAGCTCACGGCAACCTCTGCCTCCCGGGTTCAAGTGATTTTCCTGCCTCAGCCTCCCAAATAGTCGGCATTACAGGCATGTGCCACCACACCCAGCTAATTTTGTGTTTTTAGTAGAGACGGGATTTCATCATGTTGGTCAGGCTGGTCTGGAACTCCCAACCTCAGCTGATCTACCCGCCTCGGCCTCCCGAAGTGCTGGGATTATAGGCATGAGCCACCACACCTGGCCTAATTTTTGTATTTTTAGGAGAGACGGGGTTTCACCATGTTGGCCAGGCTGGTTTTGAACTCCTGACCTCAAGTGATCCTCCTGCCTCAGCCTCCAAAATTGCTGGGATTACAGGTATGCACCATTGTGCCCAGCAAAAGGCATAATTTTAAAAAATTTAGTTTTGATTTTCGTGGATACACAGTAGGTGCATATATCGAAGGGCATGATGTTTTTAACAACCCCCGCCCTGAAGTTCTTTCTCTTATGTTTGCCACATTGCCATGTGGTTCCTCTTCCTCCACAGGTGGAAAAAGTAACACCGGTGCCCTCTGCCAACACAAGGAACAGAGACCTGGGCAGAAGTCAGCTCCAAGTGCCAGACCAGCCCTGAGGGTGGGATCCACGTAGCTGCAGAAGCCTCACCCACTCTGCGCTGTGAAGAGCTGAGGACTGAAGGCAGGGGACAGCTGAGGCGGGGAGGTTCTCCTCATGCAACATGTCTTCGGTGGGCCACATGTCATGCCTGCGTGCTCAGCGTCCTGAAGGGCAGATGGCTGTGGGCACAAGGTGGATAACCAACCTGGCCAGAGCAGTGAGGGGAGGCTTTCTGGAGGAAGTGGTGCTTAAGCAGAGGCCTAGAGGATAAGGAAAGCCAGCTCAGCCGAGAGGAGACAAAGCCCACGCAGTTCCTTCTGCCTGGCCTGTGGTGGCCCCAGTGAGCAGAACTCAGCCTGATCGAGGCAGTGAAAAGCCCTCAATGTGTGAACCGGGCATGGTGACGTGCGTCTGTAGCCCCAGCTACTGGGGAGACTGAGGCAGGAGGAGCGCTTGAGCCCAGGTGTTTGAGGTTGCAGTGAGCCATGATGGCACCACTGCACTCCAGCTTAAGTGAAAGAGCAAGACCCTGTCTCAAAAAACAAACAAACAAACAAAAATAACCAACCAGGCCGGGCGCGGTGGCTCAAGCCTGTAATCCCAGCACTTTGGGAGGCCGAGGTGGGTGGATCACGAGGTCAGGAGATCGAGACCATCCTGGCTAACATGGTGAAACCCTGTCTCTACTAAAAATACAAAAAACTAGCCGGGTGCGGTGGCGGGCGCCTGTAGTCCCAGCTACTCGGAGGCTGAGGCAGGAGAATGGCGTGAACCTGGGAGGCGGAGCTTGCAGTGAGCCGAGATCTGGCCACTGCACTCCAGCCTGGGTGACACAGTGCGAGACTCCGTCTCAAAAAAAAAAAAAAAAAAAAATAACCAACCAAAAAAGGGAGTCTGAAGGCAGGGGGTAGCAGCAAACCTGGAGGGCAGAGGGTTTTAATCACATACAATGAGGGAAGCGGCAATACGCAGGGAAATTTAGCCTTACAGGCTAGAAGGTTTAGTTGAGGGTCCCCTCTTCTTCCTCTCTGTGAGCTGAAATGTTTCCCTTTTCTTTGGTGTTTACATCAAACACAGTCAGACTTCAGCAGCAACACGGAGATCAGAACTCCCAACTGGCATGACCCCTCCACCCCGAGTTTCTGTAATATCTCTATGGCCAACAGGTGGCGCTCAACAAACACAAAGAAGGGCATCCAACTCAAAATCCAAACTTAAACCAGCCACCGCCAGAAAGGGTCCACCGCCCACACCCTCATGGCAATTTCAAGTCAAGGTCAGAGGAGGCAACGCGTGAAGTTCTGTGATGCCTCAGAAGGTGGCAAGGTGGTAATGAATGCTTCAGGTGTTACAAAGGAAGGGACGCCCTCGACGACTCATGTCCAGAAACCCTGGGCAGGCTTGTATAGATTTCTCTCCTGATGGGCCTGGCAGAGCTGTTAGGCTATGCACTGTCAATCTTCAAGGAGGGGAGCGGGGACGTTTCCTACGCGGACATCCATGGGGGCCCTTCTTCACAGGGTACTCAGGAAAAGCTGCTCTAAAAGTCCCACAAGGGGCTAGGCGCAGTGGCTCACGGCACTTTGGAGGGCTGAGGCGGGAGGATCACTTGAGTCAGACTAGCCTGGGCAATATAACAAGATCTCGTCTCTTAAAAAAAAAAAAAAACAAAAACAGGGCTGGGCGCAGTGGCTCACACCTGTAATCCCAGCACTTTGGGAGGCCGAGGCGGGTGAATCACGAGGTCAGGAGATCAAGACCATCCTGGCTAACACGGTGAAACCCCGTCTCTACTAAAAATACAAAAAATTTAGCCAGGCGTGGTGGTAGGCACCTGTAGTCCCAGCTACTCAGGAGGCTGAGGCAGGAGAATGGCATGAACCTGGGAGGCGCGGTTTGCAGCGAGCTGAGATCGTACCACTGCACTCCAGCCTGGGAGACAGTGAGACTGAAAGCATCTGCGGTTGCCAGGACTTCTGCTCCCCTAACTCACGCTGCCAGCTCAACATCTTCCAGACAAAGGTGACTGGGCTGCCTCTTAGTCTAACTTGGATTATGCCCCATTCCTTCTTTAAAGCAGACCAGAAACATGTCCTGACTATTTCTGTGAGACCACTGGCTTCCCCGAAGACACGAAATTCTCCTCCGGCCTCCACCTCCCGAACCTGCCCCTGACATCTGCCCATCAGAAAAGTGAAGGCCGACTGCACTCACCCATTCGCTAGCCATCTCCTCCCCCTCTCTGGGAAGGCCATCAACTAGGGTCGCCAGCACAGGGTCTGGCATGTGGGAGGTGTTTTAAATATGCAGTTATTAAATGAATGCTAAATTTTCCATGAAGAACAATCTTTACACCACCCTGCCACGGCCGCCCTTCCTAGAAGGCAGGTTCTTGACGTGAAACAGGAAATTCACAGTACAACAAAGGTCTCTCTCAAAACTTTTCTTGGATGAAACTAGCAAACTATGAATTCCTCAGAGGTCTGGCAAGAGACTGCTTTGGAATGGAAGGAAATTAAATTGCAAGACATGCACAGACCAAGCTGGAAGTAAGAACAGGGGCGGGCAGAGAGGGCAGGCAGGGCATGGCAAGGTCAGGGGTCCCTAATTCTGTTGGTTCCGGCTGGGACGAACTCCTGACTCCTGCTTAGACCATTCTCTCCAAAAGAAAGCAGGCAGAGGCCGGGCACGGTGGCTCACGCCTGTAATCCCAGCAATTTGGGAGGCCGAGGTGGGCAGATCACGAGGGTTAGGAGTTTGAGACCAGCCTGGCCAACATGGTAAAACCCCGTTTCTACTAAAAATACAAAATTAGTCAGGCGTGGCGGCACATGCCTGTAATCCCCGCTACTCAGGAGGCTGAGACCTCGCCAATGCACTCCAGCCTGGGCAACAGAGCAAGACTCTATCTCAATTAAAAAAAAAAAAAAGCAAAAAAGCTGGATGCAGTGGCTCACGCCTGTAATCGCAGCACTTTGGGAGGCCGAGGCAGGCGGTTCATGAGGTCAAGAGATCAAGACCATCTTGGCCAACATGGTGAAACTCCATCTCTACTAAAAATACAAAAATTAGCTGGGTGTGGTGGTGCGTGCCTATAGGCCCACCTACTTGGGAGGCTGAGGCAGGGGAATCGCTTGAATCTGAGAGGTGGAGGTTGCAGTAAGCCAAGATGGCGCCACTGCACTCCAGCCTGGCAACAGAGTGAGACTCCGTCTCAAAAAAAAAAAAACAACAAAAAAAAACCAAGCATGCAGAGGGCTCTGGGGCTGTCATTATGGGTCTCAGAATAGTGGTGGAGCCCATTCATTTGTTCATTCAACCATATTTGTTTGTCATGGGGCAACATTTCCTCACCATTCCTGGTGCTTCTTAGAGGGACATCCCTTAGCAAAACACCCCTGGCTTCCTCCCTACTCCCTGACAGACAGGTAGAGTGGGGCATCTCAGTGAGTGCTGCAGGACAGGTACAGTGAGGGCTGCAGGACAACCTGGGCTTGGTCGTTCCCTCCTTCCCCTGCTCCTGAAGAGGGGATGGGGGTGGAAGGTCAGTCCAGGCTTCTCTTACAAGCCATATCCTCAGCTTGGTCAATAATAAAGTTAATATTTTGGCCAACATCTGCTGACTCTTTTTCTTGTAGTAAAATAAATATAAAATTTACCATTTTAACCATTTTAAAGTAGATGATTCAGTGCCATTAAGAACATTCATAATGTTTTCTAACCAGCACTATTACCTAGTTCCCCACTTGTAATCCTAGCACTTTGAGGGGCCAAGGCAGGAGAACTGCTTGAGCCCAGGAGTTTGAGACCGGTCTGGGTAACTTAGTGAGACCCCCACGTCCACAAAAAATTAGAAAATTAGCTGGGCTTGGTGGCATGTGCCTGTGGTCCTAGCTACTTAGGAGGCTGAGATGGGAGGATCGCTCTAGCCCAGGAGGTCAAGGCTGCAGTGTGCCACTATTGTACCACTGCACTCCAGCCTGGGTGACAGGGCAGGACCCTGTCTCAAAAGAAAAGAGAAAAGAAAGAGAAGGAAAGAAGGAAGGGAAGAGAAAAAGAGAGAGGAAGGAAAGAAGGGAGGGAGGGAGGGGGAAAGAAAAAAAATACTCTCAGAACTTCATTACTTTCAAGGCAGAATCATATTCCATGTATAGATGGACCACATTCTGTTTATCCATCATCAGTAGGACACAGGTTGTATCCACCTTTCGGCTATGGCAAATAGCGCTGCTACAAAGTGACTCCTCCGTTTTATTTCCCAATCAGTGTAGAGCTCTGGTGGGGAAGAGTTCTCATCACTGAGCTGGTGCTGGGGATAGAATGATGGGCAAAAACAATTGTGAGCCTTCTTGAAGGGCAAGCTGATAACTGCCCATCAACATCGTAACTGCACATCCCTGTGGCCCACAAGCCCCCTCCAAGGAAGTGATTCGACAGATTCACTTCACATGGGCACAAAGACATGAAGAGAAGGACATTAAACTGCAGCACTGTTTGCAGCAGCAAAAGGTTGAAAATAACCTAGATATTCATCACAGGGGACCAGTCAAAACTGGCATATCTACACAGTGGAACACTATGGGGTAATTTTTAAAATAACACATTTCTATGTGGTAACATACAGGGAAGACCTACAAGAAGCACTGTTAAGTAAGTGCAAAAACAAAAATAAAACCAAGGTGCAAGACAGACGGTATGGCTACCGTTTGTTTTTCTTTTTTCTGTTTTTTTGTTTGTTTGTTTGAGACGGAGTCTCGCTCTATCACCCAGGCTAGAGTGCAAGCCTGGCTCATTGCGAGCTCCGCCTCCCTGGTTCACGCCATTCTCCTTCCTCAGCCTCCCGAGTAGCTGGGACTACAGGTGCCTGCCACCGTGCCCAGCTAATTTTTTGTAGTTTTAGTAGAGATGGGGTTTCACCGTGTTAGCCAGGATGGTCTTGATCTCCTGACCTCGTGATCTGCCCGCCTCGGCCTCCCAAAGTGCTGGGAATACAGGCGTGAGCCACCGTGCCTGGTCCATTTGTTTTTTATTTTTATTTTTATTATCTATTTATTTTTTGAGATGGAGTCTTGCTCTGTTGCCAGGCTGGAGTGCAGTGGCGATCTCAGCTCACTGCAACCTCTGCCTCCCGGGTTCAAGCAATTCTCCTGCCTCAGCCTCCTGAGTAGCTGGGATTACAGGCATGTGCCACCACGCCTGGTATATTTTTGTAATTTTAGTAGAGACAGGGTTTTGCCATGTCGGCCAGGGTGGTCTCAAACTCCTGGCCTCACATGATCCACCCACCTTGGCCTCCCAAAGTGCTGGGATTACAGGCGTGAGCCACCACGCCCGGTCCGGTATGGCTACCGTTTATATTCAGAGATATCCACACAGACACACAGGAAAGGAGGGAGGAGAAAAGACAGCCAGGATGGATACATAAGAAAAGGGTAAGAGTGCCACAGCGATTTCCCTTGGCAGAGATGAGCTGGAGAAGCAAGGGGTCCAGTGAGAAGGAGTGTTCACTGGTCACCGTTTTGTATTGTTGAAATATAACACTGGAACGTACAGCATTCCTCCCTTTACTGTGGTATTGTGGTTTACCCATGATCAACCGCTGTCTGAAAATATTACATGGAAAGTTGCAGAAACAAACAATCTATAAATCCTAAACTATGCACCGTTTGGAATAGCATGAAATCTCATGCTGTGCGCTCTGTCCTGCCTGGGACATGACTTGTCCCTTTGTCCAGCAGATCCACACGGTAGTTGCCACTCATCTGCTAAGTCACTTAGCAGCCATCTCAGTGGTCAGATCCATGGTTGTGGTATCACAGTGCTTATGTTCAGGTAGCCCTTATTTTACTTAATAATGGCCACAAAGCATAAGAGTAGTGAGGCTGGCAATTCAGATATGCCCAAGAGAAGCCTTAAAGTGCTTTCACTAAGTGAAAAGGTGAAAGTTCTTGACTTAAGAAAAAAACTCATATGCTGAGGTTGCTAAGATCTATGGTAAAAACAGATTTTCTCTCCGTGCACTTGTGAAGAGATTGTCATAACTGCTCTGTGTTATGATTGTTGTTAATCTCTTACTGTGCCTCACTTATAAATTAAGTTTTATCACAAGTATATAGCTAACATGTGAAAAAATAGAGTGTATACAGGGTTTGGTACGATCTGAGCTTTCAGGCAGCCACTGGGGTCTTAGAACACACCCCCTCAGATAAGGGGGACTACTGTATTACTTTTTCAAAGTAAACAAGGAAAAAAGACCAGGTAAGGTCCAAGACATTCCAGGGCTTCTAGTTAACTGCAGAAGACAATTCATCACAAAAAGAGATATAAACTTGTGAATGAGTCAACTCTGGGCACCAGATCCAGATATGAGGATCACAGTTATTAGGTGGTTTCAATGGGGGAGTAGAGGAATGACTCTTCCAGGAGTCCAATTCACTTGCTTCAAAAGGGCAGTCTCTATCGGCTGGTCCTGGGATGTGGGCCTGGTCCCACAGGCTGCCAGCAGCCAAAGCTAACAGGCTACAGACGAACAAAGGTTCACTGAGGAGCCAGGACGCAGGAGGGGCCACCGCCAGTGGCCTGGCAGGAGGGGCAGTGTGCAGGTCAGGCCGCCCACCCGAGCAGAGAGCCTCCTATGGAGGAAGCCCAGGGGTTTCAGGTCCTGCTCCATCCTCCTCGTGGCATCCTTGGCATCTTTTTTCTTATATTCAAAGAACATCCTGTTGGAGAAGTAGGCTCCGAGGGCTGTGGCGGGAAGGCTGGTGCACACCCCAGTGTGCGAGCGTTCGAGTGCTTGCAGGTGTTCCGCCCACGTGCGTGCCAGCTTGTTTGTGAGGGTGTATGTTTGTCTTTTTTGTGTGAAAAGCAGGGAGTAATCATTTCCATGACCATCCAAAAATAGGGCAATTGAGGGAGTGGATACTAGGCAAGATGTGCCGGCCTGCAATGGTGACTTTACCCTGCCTGGGATGGGCTGTGTCCAGGCCTTCCACTAGAGGACAGACACCACCATGCCTAGACCACTTCTAACCAACAAAGAAAGCAGAGTGGCTCCATTTCTGGCCTTGTCACCCAGGCCAGCCCAGTCTACCCTCTGCAAAACAGTGACCACATCCACCACTCAGGACACCGGGGTCGGCCATAGCAGATATGAGGGCCTGGGCCCAGCACACGGTCAATGCTGGGCATGCTGAGGCACGCTCTTGAGTTTTAGGAGATTCTTCGGCATGTTCTTAAGTTTCCTGTCAGATTCAAGCCATAAGTGGACTTTCAGGCAGGGGCAGGGACCCCTGGGCAGGGCACCATTTAAAGCCAGAGTCGGCTGGGCACGGTGACTCAAGCCTGTAATCCCAGCACTTTGGGAGGCCGAGACAGGCGGATCACGAGGTCAGGAGATCGAGACCATCCTGGCTAACACGGTGAAACCCCGTCTCTACTAAAAAATACAAAAAAAATACTAGCCGGGCGAGGTGGCAGGCGCCTGTAGTCCCAACTACTCGGGAGGCTGAGGCAGGAGAATGGCGTGAACCCGGGAGGCAGAGCTCGCAGTGAGCCGAGATCTGGCCACTGCACTCAAGCCTGGGTGACAGAGCAAGACTCCGTCTCAAAAAAAAAAAAAAAAAGCTAGAGTCCTAGGTTTCCTCGCCAGGAGAGTAAACCCCAATCAGACCCCAAGGTGCTCCCCACTCCTCTAGACTGGAGATGAAACCAGATTTGCAAGAGGCAAACTTGGTGTTTCACTTCAATTTGCATTATTTGTTAATGAAATTTCACAATTAAAAACCTGTGTGTTAGCCATGTGTCCCTTATTTTCTAAGCTGTTCGCCCAAGCCCATTGCCTTTTCTAATAACTTATTCTGAAATAATTATAGACTCACAGGAACTCACACAAATGGAACACAGAGCTCCATGCACCCTTCACCCAGCTTTCCCCAGTGGTGGCTCTTATATCTCTGGAGCACAATGTCCAAACCGAGAAACTGGCTTTGGGACATTACTGGCAAACAGACTACATGTCATTTACAGTCATTGAAATGTCAACGTTGTGGGTGTGTGTTTTGAGATGGAGTCTCGCTCTGTTGCCCACGCTGGAGTGCAGCAGCACAATCTCGGTTCACTGCAACCTCTGCCTCCCAGGTTCAAGCAATTCTCCGGCCTCAGCCTCCCAAGTAGCTGGGATTACAGATACTGCCATCATGCCTGGCTAATTTTTGAGTTTTTGTAGAGACAGGGTTTCACCATGTTGGACAGGCTGGTGGTGAACTCCTGACTTCAGGTGATCCGCCCACCTCAGCCTCCCAAAGTGCTGGGATTACAAGTGTGAGCCGCCGTGCCCAGGGGTCAGCCATTGTTTCCCTTGCTATTTTATATTTGCAATATTATAACATTAGTGGTATTAATGCTTTGTGATGTTTCCGCAAATGCTTCCCCTAGGATTTTCATTGTCTTTTACTTGTTTTTATGGCATGTCTTTTGTTTGTTTGTTTGTTTTGAGACGGAGTCTCACTCTGTCGCCCAGGCTGGAGTGCAGTGGCGCGATCTCGGCTCACTGCAGGCTCTGCCTCCTGGTTTTACGCCATTCTCCTGCCTCAGCCTCCTGAGTAGCTGGGACTACAGGCACCGGCCACCGCACCCAGCTAATTTTTTGTATTTTTAGTAGATACAGGGTTTCACCGTGTTAGCCAGGATGGTCTTGATCTCCTGACCTCGTGATCCACCCGCCTCAGCCTCCCAAAGTGCTGGGATTACAGGCATGAGCCACCGCGCCCGGCCTATGGCATGTCTTTTGAATGTAGGTTACATATTTGTGTAGTCATCTCTACTGGTCTTTCTTCTTTTTTTTTCTTTTTTAT
>NW_012107585.1:7805468-7808763 GCF_000951045.1 Mandrillus leucophaeus | reverse complement strand
CAAGACTCCGTCTCAAAAAAAAAAAAAGAAAAGAAAAAAAAAGAAATGAAGGCAGTTATATAGACTGTTCTAACTCTGTAGTTGGCCCTTAAGTCCTGGCAATACATATTCATCTGATTATGTATGTATAAAAATAAAGACAAAAATATATAAATAGGCTGGACGTGGTGGCTCACATCTGTAATCCTAGCACTTTGGGAGGCTGATGCGGGTGGATCGCTTGAACCCAGGAGAGCGAGACCAGCCTGGACAGCATGGCGAAACCGTATGTCTACAAAAGATACAAAAATTAGCCAGGTGTGGTGGTACATGCCTGTAGTCCCAGCTACTTGGTAGGCTGAGGTGGGAGGAGCACCTGAGTCCAGGAGGCGGAGGCTGCAGGGCTGCAGTGAGCTGTGAACTCACCATTGTACTCTAGCCTGCGTGGCTGAGTGAGACCCTGTCTCAAAACAAAAAAACGAAAAAATCCATATATATATGAATAACATAATGCTTAAATAGGTAGGAACAGGTTTGTTTTATAACGCAATTTTCACTTATATGTCACAGACATCTTATGCCAATAAAGTTTTATATTATTTTATTTTTATGTACAGAATATTTCACTGTACATATTTATCATAATCTACTTAACCATTTCCCCATAGACATACATTTATATTAACAGATGTGCTTTTTCAAACAAACAATGCTGTGATAAACACTAATTTTCATTAACATAGTTGAAATTCAGAAGTCCTTTCTTTTATGTTTTTTGTGTTGTACTTAACAAGGCTTTTCCCTAGCCTAAGACTGAAAACACTTACCTATTTCCTTCTAAAACTTTCATGGCTTCCCTTGTTACATTCAATTCAATAAAGCCAACTGGGATTTATTTGGTGGAATGAACGTACAGGGATGATGTAGGGATCCTGCTTTAGGTAGGATTTCCTAAATAACCCATCTTTCCCCATTAAAGTAAAGGTCCATCTTCATCATACACCCCCTTTCCATAGATACATATATTTGGGGCCACTTCTGGATGCTGTTTCTTACGGGGTTTTGTACAGCCCTTTTTAATTATTTCACTTTTTACATAACTCTGATTCATCTGGGGAAAAAATCAATTTGGTTCTTTACACAGCTCACCAAAAGAAATTCCAACTAGTTATCTCATTGTCTCATCTTCCCACAATGACTTATGACACTTCCATGAATATACGTTGCATCTTCACATACACCAGGGCTTGTTCTGGGCCCTGCATCACCACTGACCTTTGTCCAATCCTGTGCTGCTATCACACTAATATAATCATCACGACTCTGTGATATACTTTACTATCTAGGTAAGGTTAGCACCCATCATCTTTTAAAACAATTTTAGAATTCTTGCCTACTATTCTCTCAAGTGAACTTTACAATCATGTTGACAAATCTCAAAAGAAAACTATTCTAAAAGAAAAAAACAGAAAACTATTTTATTTTATTTATTTATTTATTTATTTTTTGAGATGGAGTCTCGCTCTGTCGCGCAGGCTGGAGTGCAGTGGCGCAATCTCGCCTCACTGCAAGCTCCGCCTCCCAGGTTCACGCCATTCTCCTGCCTCAGCCTCCTGAGTAGCTGGGACTACAGGTGCCTGCCAGCACACCTGGCTAATTTTTTGTATTTTTAGTAGATACAGGGTTTCACCGTGTTAGCCAGGATGGTCTTGATCTCCTGACCTCGTGATCCACCCGCCTCAGCCTCCCAAAGTGCTGGGATTACAGGCATGAGCCACCGCGCCCGGCCTATGGCATGTCTTTTGAATGTAGGTTACATATTTGTGTAGTCATCTCTACTGGTCTTTCTTCTTTTTTTTTCTTTTTTATTTTATTTGAGAAGGAGTTTAGCTCTTGTTGCCCAGGCTGGAGTGCAATGGTGTGATATGGACTCACTGCAACCTCCGCCTCCCGGGTTCAAGCAATTCTCCTGCCTGAGCCTCCTGAGTAGTTGGGATGACAGGTGCCCGCTACCACGCCCAGCTAATTGTATGTATTTTTAGTAGAGACAGGGTTTCACCATGTTGGTCAGGGTGGTCTTGAACTCCTGATCTCAGGTGATGCACCTGCCTTGGCCTCCCAAAGTGCTGGGATTATAGGCGTGAGCTACTGCGCCTGGCTGCTACTGGTTTTTCTTTAGAATTTCTTGTACTGCTTTCCCTGTCTGCCCTCCCACCCATTCAGAGATTTAGTTTTCACTTTTATCTTTTAAGTTTTTGTAGTTGTATTGATTAAAAATATACATGTCCATAATGAAAGAAAATTCAAACAAAAAGGAAAAGTGCAAAGAATAAAAGCAAAGTCACCTTCAATTCCACCACCTAGAAATAACCTGTTACATTTTGGTGATAACATTGTGTAGCAAAGAAGCAGTCTTCCTGGTTGGGTGCAGTGGCTCACGACTGTAATTCCAGCACTTTGGGAGGCCGAGGCAGGTGGATCATTTGAGGTCAGAAGTTCAAGACCAGCCTGGACAACATGATGAAACCCTATCTCTACTAAAAATTTAAAAATTAGCAGGGTGGTAGTGGTGCATGCCTGTAATCCCAGCTACTCAGGAGGCTGAAGCAGGAGAATCACTTGAACCCAGGAGGTGGGGGTTGAGGTGAGCAGAGATCGTGACACTGCACTCTAGACTGGGCAACAGAGTGAGACCCTGTCCCCTACCCCCTCCCCAAAAAAAGAAGCAACCTTCCCGAAGAGAGGTCCAGTCTTTGCTCTGGGCTGCTGTGAGGTGAATTCTAGGCCCTTGGAATTAGAAATTAGTTCTGTCTGATGGGAGTGTCTTTGTTTGCCTGGGGGCTTTGGCCACAGAACAGTTACCAATCTGATTTACAACGGGGGCCTGGAGCACAGGGTATCAGTTCCAACCTCCAGAGGAAAGGATAACTAAAGGTCTTAACCAGACATCTGGGAGGGGCTGGAGACTAAAGGTCAACCACAGGGGTAGAATGGATCAAGTACAGTAAAAACTTGACTCTTGGCTGATTTTAATTTGAATCCTTTCCTTAAAATATACTGCAACCACAAATATAATACTTTTCAGTGCGTTCTGTTTTTCCTAGTGAATTATTGAACCTGAGGGTGGTTTTGGGAACTCCTCAATTTGTATTGGTGTTAGAAATTAAGGCAGTCAGCTGGGCGCGGTAGCTCACGCCTGTAGTCCCAGCACTTTGGGAGGCTGAGGTGGGCAGATCACGAGGTCAGGAGATCGAGACCATCCTGGCTAACACGATGAAATCCCATCTCTACTAAAAATACAAAAAAATTAGCCAGG
>NW_012107585.1:7802618-7803488 GCF_000951045.1 Mandrillus leucophaeus | reverse complement strand
GCCAAAAGAAAACTATTTTAATATGTTGATTGGGATTATGTTTAATACATCAATTAATGTGGGCAGCACCCCACTTCAAATTGGGCCATCTCCATACCAAATTAAGGAATGTTACTCTACTTACACTACTTAATCTACTTTATAAGTAAGAGAAATCCAAAGCTATCTGGTTTTCTATAATTTGCTTCATGCACTTCCTTCACATGTCTGATCATATTTTTCTAACATTTCTAAATAATATAAAAAGGAAATTTAGAAAGAAAAAACAGCAAAACAAAACCAAATCACGCAGTTACACCACTCAAACACAAGCACTATCCACATTTTATTGTGTTTGACATAGCCCCACCTAGCTGATACGGCAACTGCCATTGTCACCCTGACCAAGTGGCTAAGCCATAGGCAGCAGGGAAAGGTTTCCATTATATTCAGTACTAAGCATGACTGTCCCCAAAGAATACAGCTTTTCCCTAGCACCTTCATAAAAAGGTAATTAAGTGGTAGTTGGTTTAAATATTCACCAAGGTAAAATGTTTAGGTAAAGAATGAAAAACTCCACCCAATTGCAGACACCTGGTTTAAAGAGGCGATAAATCAAGGAACAGCGTTCACTAGCCAGAGTACACACCTGGAGTCAAGACTCTAGAAACTGGCTACCAGAGATGTAACATAAACAGACCATACTTGCAAATGTTTCTAAGCACCTATGAAGACTGACAAAAAACAAACGTGATATTATCACCATTATTAGTCATTTCAAGGCACTGCCAGCTACACAGCCTACTTACAAGGCAGAGAAATCTGAAGCTGTCTGATGCATTTAAAAGGATAAGGTAACACTTGCCAGGTAGCCAAGACCTATAAATAGGC
>NW_012107585.1:7799307-7800013 GCF_000951045.1 Mandrillus leucophaeus | reverse complement strand
CCCAGCTACTCAGGAGGCTGAGGCAGGAGAATCTCTTGAGCCCGGGTGGTGGAGGTTGCAGTGAGCTGAGACTGTGCCACCTAAAAGGAAATTATATTTTTTATAGCTTCATGTGAGGGTGAGCACGCATTTAGTCACTAAAAGTCAAGGTCAGAGTGACTAATGTCTCTCTTTCATTTACCCCTGCTTGAAGACCTCCTGGAAGAATAGACTAAAATGGAATGAGAACTTGTAAGGCACAGATAATTTAAGAAAAACTACAGAGCAGGAAAAAGAAGTCTGCCTAGACAGTGATGGGCACTGATTTCTCAAAACTGAAGTCCCTGTTGTACTGTTGGTTCCCTCCACACTCACAAATGAAACCAAAACACAGGCCTTGCAGGAGCTCACGCACTAATGAAAGGGCGTGACCCACATGGGAAGGAGATTTTGTGTTTTCTCCTTTCTGCAGATCTTTGGGGGCCAGTGTGCATTTACAGGTGGGGAGGAGTCAAGCAGGGTGAGAGGAATTACGAACAAAACTTGAAGCCAATCATTTATGCTGATTTTTTGACTGTAAAGTTTCAGTCCTTGTGTTATATACAATGGCCTGCTACCCTTTCCTGACATAAGGAAGAATGATAATATCTGATTCCTCTGAAGGCAAAATCCCAGATTTTACTGAGGAAATCTGATTCTGTCGTTTTTTTTTTTTTTTTTTTTTTTT
>NW_012107585.1:7792731-7794342 GCF_000951045.1 Mandrillus leucophaeus | reverse complement strand
GGGCCTGGCCCTTTTTTTTTTTTCTTTTTAACAGCAGGATCTAGCTCTGTTCCGCAGGCTGGAGTGCAGTGGCACGATCATAGCTCACTGCAGCCTTGAACTACTGGGCTCATGCAATCCTCCCACCTCAGCCTCCCAAGAATTTGGGACTACAGGCATACACCACCATGCCCACCTAAATTTTTATTTTTTTGGTAGAGATAAGCATCTCCCAGGGTGGGTGCGGTGGCTCACACCTGTAATCCCAGCACTTTGGGAGGCCGAGGCGGGCGGATCACCTGAGGTCGGGAGTTTGAAATCAGCCTGACCAACATGGAGAAACCTGTCTCTACTAAAAATACAAAATTAGCCGGGCGTGGTGGCACATACCTGTAATCCCAGTTACTCGCGAGGCTGAGGCAGGAGAATCGCTTGAACCCAGGAGGCAGAGGTTGCAGTGAGCCAAGACCGCGCCATTGTACTCCAGCCTGGGAAACAAGAGAGAAACTCCATCTCAAAAAATAAAAAAAAGAGAGATAAGCATCTCCCTGTGCTGCCCAGGCTGGTGTCGAACTCCTGAGCTCAAGCGATCCTCCTGCCTCAGCCTCCCAAAGTGCTGAGATTACAAATGCGAGCCACCGCACCTGACCCTAAACCTAAATAGGCTTGAAATAATTTTTTTCCTTTTTGAGACAAGAGATAATTCAATAAAGATTGTTCCCAATTATTTTCAGTTTTAAGGGTCTGGAATTGTATCCCTCCCCAGAAAGAGAGTTCCTGGCCCTAAAGAATATAAGTGAGAGGCACCCAGAGCAGGGATGCGCTGGGGTCATACCCACTTCCATTCAGCAAAAAGAATAACTGGATCCTGCAACACCCACTGCAACCACAGGATTCTGGCTTACTTGAGGAAGAGGATTCAAAAAAGCACACAAACAACTTTGTACTGTCCTCATCACATAATAGAAATTCCAAAATAAAATCCGTTTTCTCTTTGCCTGCTAAAGATGACTTCTCCCATCTGCTACTGAGAATCAGTTGTCATCCTAAATCTCTCCTTTTCATTCTCTTCCCATGGGTGTTTCTTAGTCAACTTATTAACTGTCCAAGTAGCAGAGGAGTTTGGGATGGGCAGAAGAGCTGGAGCCTACTCTAAATCGAAGGCAAGCTGTAGAAACAGTGTTTGTATTTCAGACATGCTGCAGATCTCTTCAGCCAACCCATCTGAGGTCAAACAGCCCTTCTGTCTCTCCCGAGACGTATGAATGAATTACATCTTTGTCAGCATTCCATACATCTACATTTCTTTCCTGTCTGTGAAAAGCAACAATTTGGGCCAGGCACGGTGGCTCACGCCAGAAATCCCAGTGTGGATCACTTAAGGCCAGGAATTCGAGATCAGCCTGGCTAACATGGCAAAAACCCGTCACTACTAAGAATACAAAAAGCAGTCAGGCGCGGTGGCTCACGCCTGTAATCCCAACACTTTGGGAGGCCAAAGCGGGCAGATCACTTCAGGTCAGGAGTTCGAGACCAGCCTGGCCAACACAGCAAAACCCTGTCACTACTAAAAATACAAAAATTAGCTGGGCGTGATGGCTCACACCTTGTATTTTATTTATTTATTTATTT